>NC_134487.1:274330639-274684396 GCF_040206685.1 Ascaphus truei | reverse complement strand
AGGGAGACAGGGGGAGAGAGAGAGGGGGAGAGAGAGAGAGAGAGAGAGAGAGAGAGAGAGGGAGACAGGGGGAGAGAGAGAGAGAGAGAGAGGGAGACAGGGGGAGAGAGAGAGAGAGAGGGAGGCAGGGGGAGAGAGAGAGAGGGAGACAGGGGGAGAGAGAGAGAGGGAGACAGGGGGAGAGAGAGAGGGAGACGGGGAGAGAGAGAGAGGGAAACGGGGAGAGAGAGAGAGAGAGACAGGGGGAGAGACGGGGAGGGAGGGAGAGACAGGGAGGGAGAGACAGGGAGGGAGGGAAGGAGAGACAGGGAGGGAGGGAGAGGGAGAGACAGGGAGGGAGGGAGAGGGAGAGACAGGGAGGGAGGGAGAGGGAGAGACAGGGATGGAGGGAGAGACAGGGAGGGAGGGAGAGACAGGGAGTGACAGGGAGGGAGAGACAGGGAGGGAGAGACAGGGAGGGGAGAGACAGGGAGGGAGAGAGACAGGGAGGGAGAGACAGGGAGGGAGGGAGGGAGGGAGGGAGAGGGAGAGACAGGGAGGGAGGGAGGGAGAGACAGGGAGGGAGAGACAGGGAGGGAGGGAGAGACAGGGAGGGAGGGATAGGGAGAGACAGGGAGAGAGGGAGAGACAGGGAGGGAGAGACAGGGAGGGAGGGAGAGGGAGAGACAGGGAGGGAGGGAGAGGGAGATACAGGGAGGGAGGGAGAGGGAGAGACAGGGAGGGAGGGAGAGACAGGGAGGGAGGGAGAGGGAGAGACAGGGAGAGAGGGAGAGGGAGAGACAGGGAGGGAGAGACAGGGAGGGGGGAGAAAGGGAGGGGGAGAGACAGGGAGGGAGAGACAGGGAGGGAGGGAGGGAGGGAGAGGGAGAGACAGGGAGGGAGGGAGGGAGAGACAGGGAGGGAGAGACAGGGAGGGAGGGACAGGGAGGGAGGGACAGGGAGGGAGGGAGAGACAGGGAGGGAGGGAGAGGGAGAGAGATTGAGAGACAGGGAGGGAGGGAGAGGGAGAGACAGGGAGGGAGGGAGAGGGAGGGAGGGAGAGACAGGGAGGGAGGGAGAGACAGGGAGGGAGGGAGAGACAGGGAGGGAGGGAGAGACAGGGAGGGAGGGAGAGACAGGGAGGGAGGGAGAGACAGGGAGGGAGAGACAGGGAGGGGAGAGAAAGGGAGGGGGAGAGACAGAGAGGGAGAGACAGGGAGGGAGAGACAGGGAGGGTGAGGGAGACACCCACCCACTGATACACACACACACACACAGACCCCCACACACACACTGACACACCCACCCAACTCACTGATACACACACCCCCACCCACTGATACCCACACCCACCCACTCATACTCACACCCACCCACTGACACCCACTGATACACACCCACCCACTGATACACACACCCACCCACTCATACTCACACCCACCCACTGACACCCACTGATACACACCCACCCACTGATACACACCAACCCAACCCACTGATACACACACACCCCCACCCACTGATACCCACACCCACTGATACCCACACCCACCGATACACACCCACACACCCACTGATACACACACACACACACACACACACACACACTGATACACACCCACACCCACCCACTGATACACACACACACACCCACCCACTGATACACACACACCCACTGATACACACACACACACCCACTGATACACACACACCCACACACACTGATACACACACACACTGATATACACACACACACACACACATGATACACACACACCCACACCCACTGATACACACACACACACACACCCTGATACACACACACACACACACACACACACACACACACACACACACACACACACACACACACACACACACACACACACACACACACACACACACACACACCCTGATACACACACACACACACCCTGATACACCCACCCACCCACTGATACACACACACACACACACACACACACTGATACACACACACCCACTGATACACACACACACACACACACTGATATACACACCCACACACCCACTGATATACACACACACACGATACACATACACTCACTGATACACACCCACTGATACACACACACACCCACTGATACACACACACGGATACACACACACACACACACACACACACACACACACACACACACACACACACACACACACACACACACACACACACACACACACACACACACACACACACACACACACACACACACACACACACACACACACCCTGATACACCCACCCACCCACTGATACACACACACACACACACACACACACTGATACACACACACCCACTGATACACACACACACACACACACACTGATATACACACCCACACACCCACTGATATACACACACACACGATACACATACACTCACTGATACACACCCACTGATACACACACACACCCACTGATACACACACACGGATACACACACACACACACACACACACACACACACACACACACACACACACACACACACACACACACACACACACACACACACACACACACACACACACACACACTGATACACCCACACCCACTGATACACACACACATACCCACTGATACACACACCCACTGATACACACACACACACTGATACACACACACACCCACTGATATACACACACACACACACACACACACTGATATACACACACACACACACACACACACACACGATACACATACACCCACTGATACACACCCACTGATACACCCACCCACTGATACACACACACACACACTGATACAAACACACCCACACCCACACCCACACACACACCCACACACACACACACACTGATACACACACACACACCCACTGATACACACACCCACTGATACACACCCACCCACTGATACACCCACCCACACCCACTGATACACCCACACACACCCACTGATACACACACACCCACTGATACACACACACACACACTGATACACACACACACACACACACACACACACACCCACTGATACACACACACACTGATACACACACACCCACTGATACACACACACACACACCCACTGATACACACACACACACCCACTGATACACACACACACACCCACTGATACACACACACACACACACACACACACACACACACACACACCCACTGATACACACACACCCACTGATACACACACACACCCACTGATACACACACACACACACACACACACACCCACTGATACACACACACACCCACTGATACACACCCACACACACACCCACACACACACCCACTGATACACACACACACACACACCCACACACACACACACACACACACACACCCACTGATACACACACACCCACATACACCCCGCCAGTCCCTGCACCGCCCGCACAACGCGCAGCCACCACTGCCCGCCCCCGAGCCTCCCACACCAAGTGGATGGGGGGGAAGTGAGCGCCAGGGGGCAAAGGCAGGCGCGCACGCCGGGGGGCAAAGGCAGGCGCGCGTGCCGGGGGGCAAGGGCAGGTGCGCGCCGGGGGGCAAGGGCAGGCGCACGCGCCGGGGGCAACGGCAGGCGCACCCCCGCTACCACCTCCTATTGCGCACCCCCCCATCCTTGGCTGGGACCCGGGACAGAAGGTGGACACTCACCCCACACGGGGAAGCCGGGAGCGGGAAGGCAGTCAGTCACGTGTGCGCTTCACAAAGCGGAAGCCCCGCCCCCGGCTTCCTCTGACATGCCTGCGACCAATCCCCTGCGGACCGGCCGGCATTCTAAGTCTCGCCCCCGGCATCATCATTCATCTAATCCCCTGTGGGCCGGCCGGCATTCTAAGTCCCGCCCCCGGCATTCTCCATCATTCAGTCCACCCGGCAGCATTCACACACACATTGTACATAGACAATACTTACCGCCACCGCATTCTCCTCATTGCCGCTGCCCCGCAATACCGGGACCAGGGACAAAAACCGGGACAAAAACCGGGACGACTTAAAACTGGGACAGGCCACAAAAAACCGGGACTGTACCGGTAAAACCGGTACGAATGGTCACCCTACTTACAGGCGACGTGCATTAAAAATATTAATTTTGATAATAGTGTACATGAGCAGGTGGTCTCGTGAGCTGAACCGCATTGTACTCAGCCTCGGGGACCCCCTGCTTCCCGAGTTACAGGCCCAGATATGGGGTTGTAAAACATGGGGTGCCAGTTTCTCCTTCATTATTTAAATCTCCCGGTCATGTGATGATTTAAAAATGGCGGCGATACTGGCACCTGTTGCCCCATACCGGGGCCTGTAACTCGGGAAGCAGGGGGTCCTGAGGCAGAAATAATAATAATAATAAATAATAATAAAACGGTTCAGCTCAGGAGACCCCCTGCTCCCGCACACTATTAATACAAATTACATTAAAGCAGCTTAATTACCTCAGCACAGCGGTGCGCAAACTGGGGGGTGCGACCCCCAGGGGAGGCGCAAGACGGACTGCGATGGGGCTTCCCGAAGGCACTTAAATTAAGTGCCAGGGGATCTGCAGGGCCTCTGTAAACCTTACTTACCTTGGCTCCAGAGGCTTCTTACACGAGTCGCCATGGCAACGCGGTGTCAAATGATGCCGCAAGGTCATGTGACGTCACGTTATGACATCATGACGCCGGAGCCGACGTAAGCGGGGGAAAGAGGGGGCGAGTAGAGAAGGCAACCACCGGCAGAGGGCGCATGGAAAAAAGTTTGCGCCCCCTGCTTTAGCGGATAGCAGGTTTATTGGGGGCAATTACCCCCAATAAACATTACAATATGTACTACCCACCTACACAACCCACCAACCCCCTGTGCCTCCCTAACACACATAAAAGCCATTTTTTATTTTTATGCACAGGAATGATACTAGAGGCCCTCAGGTGGTGCCCGGAGGTACCTGTGGGTCCTCTGGGGGTCCCCTTGGGCCTCCAGGTGGTCCCTGCGGGTGTCCGGGGGCCCCACAGCGGTCCCCGAGTGGTCCCATTGGGTGTCTGGGGGTCCTCTGGTGGTCCCCGCGGGTGTCCGTTTTTCCCCAAATTCTTTCAAATAAATACATCGCCCTCCCTCCCCTTAACACACACAGTACAGTAATGGCAAAATTACTTTTATCCAGATATGGATAATAGTGCATTTGCCCATTTAAAATAAAACATTAACCAGCAGAAATAAAGTAAATAAAACTTGCACTTACTGTACCCCTGCCAGCCTGCCACGATGAAGGCCATCCTCATCCTCATCACCGTCCATGTCCTCTATTGCCAGAAACAATACAACCAAAAATACAATCTAATAGCCCCTAACCCCTTAATCACATTAGCGGTTAGTAACCGCTATAATAATTAAAGGGTCAACCCACCCTCCCCCATAAACCACCCAGGAGGCCTAACCAACCTCCCCAGGCAACTACCCCCACCCTCCACCCATTCATTGGTACAGTGGGTACATCATGATCATATAATACGGGCATTATTTACCACTATAGCATCAAATGGTGAAGCTAAAAAAAAAACAGGCCCAAAATAAAACACATTACATAGAAAACTAAACACATTACAAACACCAATAAACCAATTGATTGGCACAGTGGGTACATCATGTCCATATAATATGGGCATGATTTAACACTATGGCAGTCAATGGTCAACCTAAAAAATAAACAACCAGCATCAATATCCAATGCAATCCAAACAATCACCAAATAAACAACAATAAATAAGTAAACATAACAAAATTACCAGCAATCAATTAAGCAAATACCAAATAAACACCAGAATTAACAATTAATACACCAAAAACAAAACCATCAATAAATAAAAGAAAGCTCCAAATAAACACATAATTCAAAATCAAAATAGCAAAAATAATCCACTGTTAAAAAGCAAACGCCAAAACACCCCAGAAATAAGCAATTGAAAACATCACAAAAAATGCCGTAATACAAAATCAAAACACAAAATAAATAGCATAAAAATTTTAAAACAAAGAAGCAAAATACATTTAGAATACATAAAAGCAAGCATTTGCGAATACAACCATTGCTTGTCACTGTATGTACAGGCATACCCCGGTTTAAGGACACTCACTTTAAGTACACTCGCGAGTAAGTACATATCGCTCAATATACAATCAGATATAATATAAAAGAAATAAGACAATTATACTGTATACTTATGACATTCTGCCTTTGATAACAGATTCCTTCATTACAATATAATTATTGTTAAATTGGATTTCTTACAGAGGGCCCACAAGGGTATGCAGCGCTTTACCATTTTTACAAACAATACAACCTAATTACAATAAAGGGGATATAATAACACAGGTGGGATGAGTGCATCGACATAACATTGGGAGAAAGGAGTCCTTGAAGAGTTTATAATCTGACCTGCATGTGTGGAGACTATTCCACTGTCAGGGCTCTGCTAAAAAGTAGTTGTTGAACACATTCTAACGGTGGCACATTAATATCACTTTAGACCAGTGGTGCGCAAAGTGGGGGACGTGTCCCCCAGCGGAGATTTTTCTGGAGGGGCGCGGCGTTGCAGGGATCCTGCACTCTTTCCCGAGGTATTTAAATGAAATGCCAGGGGATCGCGTTAGGCCCCTGCAACTCTAAACTTACCTTGTCTCTGCCAGCGTCAGGACTCGTGCCCATAGCAATGTGACGTGACGTCACACGCATCAAATGACGTCACGGGTCACGTGACGTCACATGAAACCTGACGCTGTGCGAGGTAAGGGGCATGGGGGGTGCACCACCAAAGGTGAAGAGGCAGAGGGGGCACAGCAAAAAAAGTTTGCGCGCCCCTGTTTTAGACCAAGAGTGGCCAACTCCAGTCCGCAAGGGCCACCAACAGGTCAGGTTTTAAGGCTATCCTTGCTTCAACACAGGTGGCTCGGTCATTGACTAAGCCACTAATTAAGGATATCCCTGCTTCAGCACAGGTGACTCAAAGCCTGACCTGTTGGTGGCCCTTGAGGACTGGAGTTGGCCACCTGCTTTAGACCAATACTGAAATATATCACAATGAAGGATGAAAGAAAAGAAGAAATGGTTGGCTAATGGTATGTACATACTCCTTTTAATGCCAGAGGAGCCTGCACTGCATTGCAGCTCAATGTATTGAACGCAACTTTCTGGCATTGAGGGGGTCAATGGAGAAATGTAGGTATTGGTATAGGTTTACTTGGGAATTTCAGAATTTGGATGACTCTTACACTGCATCTCCTTGAATTATGGGGGAGATTACATGGCAGATTATGCAGTGTTAAAGAAGAGATCACAGAGATCTGGGGTAGATTACAGCAAAGATTACTGAGTACTATTAAAGTTTACCCCAAATATGCACGGTCTGGCACTGCTCTGTACAAACCTGCATGAGATGTGGGGAATATTATATGGATTTGTATAACTTCCAGATCATGCCGAATTTCTGTGGCAGGTCTGTCTGTGGTTTGGTAATCTTCTATACAGAGGCAGAACTACTGTAGGTATTTTTGTGCTGGGTGCAAGTCCCCCTCTCTCCCTGGCCCTATATAATCTCCTCACTCTCCTCCTTTTTTCTTTGCCCCTCTCCCCTTTCTAAGCTCTCTCCCCTCTTTCCCTCCTCTGTCCCCCCCTTTCGCGCTCTTCCTCCCCCTCTGTCTCTCTCTCTGCCCTCTTTCTCTCCCCCTTTTCTCTTCTTTTCCCCTTCCTTTCTCAACTTTTTTGCTCTCTGTCCCCTTTTTCTCTCTGTCTCAGTTAAAAATCTCCCTCCTCTCCTTGTCCCTACCTGTGCAACAGAAGGGGGATCAGTCCTGGCAGCAGACACTGGAAATTGGGACTGACTTTCTGATCGAAGCCCCAGATCAGACCGCCGGTGTGGCCCTACTCTTCCACCACCATCCTCAGTCGGACCTCCACACTCCACCGCCGCACCAGCTCTCACCAGTGGCCCAACCTGCGCCCCCTAAGAAGCTGTGCCCAGGACAGCCGCTCCACACGCCTCCCTCCCCCCTGTTCCACATCGGTGTGTGTGTGGGTCTCGACAAATGCACTCGGCCACTCGCCTGGGGCGAGTGGATTTTATCCGCTCACGAGTCTTACCAGCGGCAGGGTGCGGCGGCGTCTCCCGGCATTTGCCTCTTCTCTCCCTGCAACTTCCATGTCTCCTCTGTAAACATGGCTGTGTGGCATCAAATAACGCTGCGTTGCCATGGCAACAGGATGCTAAGTGACGTCACGACAAAGATCGAGCCACTGATTGAGCTACCTGTGCTGAAGCAGGGATATCCTAAAAACCTGACCTGTTGGTGGCCCTTAAGGACTGGAGTTGGCCAGCCCTGCTATATGCCAAGCACAATGTATGTTATCAAGTGGACAAGGGGCTTTAAAGCTGCAGTTCAAGTAATATCGTGCATGTGTGTGTTTTTTTACATAATTCAGTTCTGTACTATGAGAAAATACATGTAACATTAAAAAAAAATAAAAAAATGTGTAGGATAGTGCTCCAGGCAACTTATTTCCCTGGCCCCAACACTGTAAGTCCTGGTAAGGAGCAGGCAGTGTTGGGGTTCGGTTACTCCTAACATGAGTCATCCTGTGTGTACACCAGGAGGTTGATAATTTGTTGTGGTCTACAGGTGCCAGCTGGGACCGTTGGAGCATGAGACCAGGGGGGTGGGTTCCCTGGAGGAATACTGCCCTCTTATGGGTTCTAAGGAGTGGGACCCTCCCTGGGGTATATAACATGGCATCCTGCTAAATTTAGTCTGTTCTGTGTGGAGTTTCAGACAACCTCTCTTTAGGGTGGTGGTTGAATACCCCTTACCCCATCAGGGGGTAAGGGAGCAGAGGATAGCTTCTTGGGGCCTCAAGCTCCTTGGGATGATTCCAGGGATGGATAGTGATATACAAGGAATAATAATATTAATGAGAACCTCAATTTCTCAGAAGCAGGTTGTGCCAGGATTCCCAAGAACACAGCAAATTTGCATATATAATGTAAAAATGTATTCCATAAATGTATTCCTACATTTAAGACAATCGCCAAATATATAATTTGGTGTACCTAAACCTTGTTCAAGCTTGAACACAATATAAACAACAACAACAATACCCATTTAAAAAATGACCTAAGCAATATCTCAAATCTCAGACAAGTCACGTTGCTGCTGGTACTGCCAAAAAATGAATATATATTTTCCCAGTGTAGACTTGATTGCTTGAGAATCGCTATGCTTATTGGAATAACACAATTAAAAGCATTCAATAATACAATAATAATAAAATAGGTTATATGCCTGAAAAGCAGTATGTCACTTAATATGCCCTAAAGACGAATATACAGTAAACTCCTTTGGTTCTATTTTTAAGGTGATATCTCCTCTTCCCTAATTAACAGGATAAGATGTTTGTTTTTGTTTCTTTGTAATAGATTGCACCTTATGAGCAGATATAGTGCTCCAGTATTGTAGGACTAATTCGTTGATCCAATGTAGGGTATATGTGATTAAACTTTTTGTAGTGTTAATGTTGTTGATTGTGTAAAAATTCTTCAATGAAATGCTTCGTTGAGTGAGTGTACCAGCAAGATTTTCAGTGTAGTCTTACCCCTTCGATTTGGCTCCACGGACCTCTCACATCCACGGTCCCTGCATCTACTCGGTGCTGCGCTGTAGCTTCTGTACACTCACTCTGGCTGAAGCTGCACTTGCTTGAGCCCTGCCCCCTCTCTAGCAGTGCACCAATTGTATCTAGTGTCTGCCTGGTCACATGATCTTCCACAGAGAACTTTGCATCTTGGGTACACTTCTGCTGCACTAACAGAGATTTAATGAACCCCAGAGCTAAATCTTCATCGATCGATCAAAGGAGAATGGATCGATCGGCAACGTAGCCAATCACGTCAGTGTGCAGATTGTATTGATGCACATATTGAAAGGGGGAAAAAATGTAAACGGTAGCTTGAACTGAAGCTTTAAATACCTTTTACTATATCTGCTCTGAACCAGGGGTGCACAAACTATTTGAGATGTGCCCCCCTTGCCTGCTCCCCATTGAGCTTGCGCCCCCTTACCTCTTCTGCCGGGGACTTGTGACGTCATGTAGCCGCGTCACCATGGCAACCGGCATCAAATGACGTTGCGGGGTCATGTTACATTACGTCATATATGTGTATGGAGTGATTCTGAGATTGAGTCACTGTACTGATTCATATGAGATATGTAACACCACAAATTATAACTATATGAGTATATAAAGCTTGTTATAATTAATTACCACTGTGCTGTGTCTAGTCACTACAGTCTCACACAACATGTACCACACACTATAAGAATTAAACAGTAACCCATAGAACTCAGGCTCCCACCTCCAGTGATAGGCCATATAATCTGAGGTAAAATAAAATAAAGACGGGTTACATAAACAACAACACAGAATGGAGCTTTCAATGTTTGTATTACAAGAATTGAATTGCATGATTTGTTACTAAACCCTCTTATTTTAACATATTTTCTACCAGATGGACCTACATTGCTGGCGACTCCTACAACTTTGAGGTTAAAATAGAAGGGGGAAAAGTAGATGATAAAGCAATATTCATATTTATTAGCTATGAAGAGCCAATTCTCGCCCTATAATTGTAGGTGTTATGCAAACAATAATAAGTGTTTCCCTAACTCTGTTAAGCACCAGTCTGTCTGCAGCAGTGTGACTTCTGCTGAACTCATCGTGAGCAGGACTCTGACATGGGAGCTACAAGCAGAGGGTAGAGAGAAGGAAATAATGAGAGAGAGAAGGAAAGAGACAGAAGGAGAGAGAGACAGAAGGAGAGAGAGACAGAAGAAGAGAGAGAGAAGGAAAGGGAGAGAGAGGGAAAGAGAGAGAGAGAGAAAAGGAAAGAGAGAGAGAGAGAAGGAGAGAGAGAGAAGGAGAGAGAGAGAGAAGGAAAGAGAGAGAAGGAAGAGACAGAGAAGGAAAGAGACAGAGAAGGAAAGAGACAGAGACAGACAGCGCGATTGCCAGGTGGCTTCTCCAAAAATACTGGACACAATGATGAAAGGTGCTATGCACTCCAGACACACACGCTACTCTCTGCTCCATGCTGTTTCCTCCTCTCCTTGGCATCACCCCCAGGCTCCTGACACCTCCTCCTGATTGGCACTACCCGGCAGCAGCCAATCAGGATGGAGGAAGTTGCCCAGCCCCCTAGCAACAACTCTGCTCTCTACCTACTCGGGGAAATCCTGTGGCCGCCCAAGCCGGTCAGGTCACTACACTGGCGACACACTTTATTCGAGCTTGGCTAGTCCCACGAATTCGGGTATACCCGGGTGTATTGAGGTTTGTGACTGTTTTCTGCCCGAGTGCATTGGGTTATTTTCCAGGCAGGGATTGAAGCATTTTATTCCCGCTTGCTGCAATACTGCACAGTATATATATATATACTGCATTACAATTCATGAATTTATGCCATCTGGTAGACACGCGAAGCATTGCAGCCTATTAAATCGTAATCATTATCATTTAACAGATCTGCCGCCCGTCAGCCAGGCATGAACCCAGGCTGGGAAGGCAAACGCAACGGGGCTTGTCAGAGGTGAGGAGCGGCGCATTCCAGGTATCTGCCAGGTACATACTGGGTATTTGCTCGAATAAAGTGTGTCGGTGCAGTATGTCCAGAGAGGTAATACCGGACATATACATGTCCAGTATTACCTCTAATATTTTACTGGACAGAGTGTCTAAACACAGAACTGTCCGGTTCAATACAGGACACCTGCTTTCCCTGGCCTTACTCCACGCGCTGTCCAGGGGTGTGTGTATGGGCGGGCCACTGACGTCATGGAGCTGGTTCACCCTCACTGGGCGAACCACTCACGTGAGCGGAAACTAAAATTTGATTGGCGGCTACACTTCCAGCACGCCTGCGGTAGTGTGCGCGAGCCCCTGCTAAAGCCGCTCTCATTGCGGCTGCAGGGGCTCACTGACACGGATGGAAAAAAAGAGAAGTGATGAAGAGAGATAAAGTGGAGAAGGATGTCGGTGTATGGCAGCTAGGGGCTGCTTTGCTAGTCACTGGGGCAGAGAAAGGGGGAAAATGGCTGTCACTTCAAACTAAAGACAGGCTGTCTGTAGAAGGAAAGGAGATTTGCAGGCTACAGTATGTACGACTAACTTTCTGACTGATTTTTAGAATAAATTATTGACCTCCTTCCCAGCACAATTTGCCGCCGGCCCCCTTGGCAGCAAAACGGTTAAAGCTGCAGTTCAGGATCCCGTTTATTTTTTGTTAGTTTTTTTTTTACTTCAATAGTTTCAGTTGTGCAATCTCTACTTACCTAAAAAACTGCATAGCTGCCGGTCAATTCGTTCTCCGTCTATTCTAGAATACAAGAAAATTGGTCTTTCAAAGTTGTTTTTTTTAAAACAGAAAATGCTAAAAGTATTTTTTCTTACTACAGAACTGATTTATTAAAAAAATACACATGCAGGATATTGCCTGAACTGCAGCTTTAAGATGTAATTTGAAGAAAAAAAAATAAAAATAAATATATATATATATATATATATATATATATATATATATGACTCTCTGTCAGGGTCTGCGTGTATAGGGCTGACGGGCCTCACACTCTTCCATCTGTTGAAAGATGTAGGGACCTATTCTCGTCGATCCGAATTGTGACAAACCACTTCTAAATTGCAATTTATAAGCAAATTTGCATGTTTTGCTATTCTGTAAGCCTGTCCAACCAGTGCAAAAAGGCTTTTTTAGAAGCAGTTTAATTCTGGCTGTGGCAAATCCGGTCAGAATGACCAAACTGGCATTTTTTGCAAAATCACTGTGTTCTAGTAGCTCCAAATAGTGCCACAGACTTCTAACAACTTGCCACCTCAAAGGAGGTGAGATAGGAGTTGCAAGTTCCCTCCAGAGCCTGAACTAGGGCTTTTGCGTGGTGGTGAAGGAATATTTTGTTCTGGTTTACCTGATTGTCTGACTTTGCCGGGCCTATCAGTTGAACTACAATCCTACTTGGTTTCAAGAACCAAATAGGACAAAAATAAACCAGACAAACGAGTATAAAATCAAAACCAATAGAAAGTGCACGTTAAGAAAATAAAGTACACTAAAAATAGAGGGTTAATATAAAGAAATCAATATGGAGGAATACTGAGCAGAGCACCCCGCGTGGTGCCCACTGGGAGGCAAACTCTCGAACCATATCAGTGGACTCAGCATTGGTGTACTCTTCCCGGATACAGAAGTGCACCAGCGCCTGGAACATAACAATGATGTCCATTGGGACATCTCCTTCCAAGCTGATTCCTGGTCTTATATATGGCTCGATTGGCCAATGCCAGGAGCCGGTTCAGGAGATTTCTAGATTTCCTACAGCTGCGGCACATCCTATTCTAACTTTTACCCGTCTTGCCCCGTGCGTCATTACGGGCTGGCGCCGAACGTGGCCGTGCGCCAGCCCACCCTAGCCGCATCTTCCCCTCACCCTTCCTTTCCCCTCGCGACCCCCTGGCTGTTCCGGCCCGCTCCACGCTCCCAAAAATATACCCCCTTACCTGCAGCCTCCTTCGGGGATGCCTGGCGTCTTCGGGATGCCTGGCGTCTTCGGGGATGCCTGGCGTCCTCGGGATGCCAGGCGCACGTGACCGGCGCCCGGCTGACGCGCGGCACGCCAGAAAAAAAAACAAGTAAGCCGCGTCTGCCCGCACTTTGCGGTGGCGGCCGAGTTAGAATAAACTCTGCCGCCACTGTAGGTTTATTGTCCCGGGACATTGAGCACCCGAAAATAAATAGATGGGGAGAAGTGCAGCAAAACTGCAGGAGAAGGCCGCTCAAGGTGGATAAGAGGGGCTGCAGTCTGGCACAACTAAAATAAATATGGTAGATGGACTCCAGCTCACCAAACAATGGCCAAGTGATGCTCAGTGCACCGTGAAGTGTCTCCAACTCAGATCCCCGGTGGTGCATGGAACCAACTCTGAATAGAGTTCCCTCCAAGGGAGCCTCTAACCCTTGTTTTACTGGTTGTACCCGCCTCTAGATGGTATCAGGATGAGCGATGAGGGTGAGGTAGTGCACTATATGGAGCACGAGAGGTTGGCCCTTTCCTCCAACCTGCTGATTTTGTGGACGAGAGAAGCCTGAGGGGGTTGCCATGATTTAGGTCCCATGCAAAGATCCAGAGAGATGCAGGTTAAAGGTGGACAGGGCTATCCGGTCTGAAATACTCCCTCGATGAAGGTGCATGAGATGGGGGAAATGGTGTCTTTAAACTCCTGGATCAGATGGCGAGGGATGCGGGCAGTAGACAGACCCATACGGTGCGTGAGCACCTCTGCCTTTACCCAGTCCTGTCGCTCGTAATCCAGGAGATCCGACAGATCACTTGCGTCACGATTAGTCGGTGGCGGATATATAGCAACTCCAAAATCTTAGCCCCCACTGCAAGAATAAACTGCAGGGGATCTGTGAGGAAATCACCCCACCACTGCCTTTCCTTTACAAGTCGTGTAGACAATGCTCCAGGTCCTTAGTAGATCCCGGTAGTATGCCGGCAGTCCAGAGAGTCTCTACCTAACCCCTCGGACTTGATTAAAAATAGTTGCCTGTCATACACCATATCGGGGGGAGGGAGGGGGGGAGAACTGTTCGCCAACTGGCACCCTTGCAGAGCTGGATCTGCTTATAGGTATCTGTTCAGGTATTAGAGTTGGAAAGGGTGTACATAGGAGCGGACACATACCACTCTCTACCCGTCCTCTCCCAAAGGGAGGCACGCAATACCTGCAGACCCAATGCTTCCCCAGCCAGAGAAAGTTCAGCAACTTCCTCTGGATCTTGCTGATAAATTCAGGGGTCGAGCCCATGGCTATCAGCCAGTGCCACAGCTGACTGGCTACCAGCTGGTTGATTACCAGAGTCCTTCCCCTGAGGGAAAGTATTTTTAACAGATACTACCCCAGACGATCGATGAATTCAAGATCACTGAAGTTTTCTGGGGCAGAGTTCTCTGCAGCAGATAGGTAAACTCCCAGATACTTGACCGTATGAAATCTAGGAGGCAAGGAGTCTACCTGTAAGGGACATACCAGGAGGCCGGAACACTTGAGCCAATTGATCCGAGCTGAAGAGGCCACAGTATACAGGCATACCCCGCATTAACGTACGCAATGGGACCGGAGCATGTATGTAAAGCGAAAATGTACTTAAAGTGAAGCACTACTTTTTTCCACTTATTGATGCATGTACTGTACAGCAATCATCATATATGTGCATAACTGATGTAAATAACGCATTTGTAACAGGCTCTATAGTCTCCCCGCTTGCACACAGCTTCGGTACAGGTAGGGAGCCGGTATTGCTGTTCAGGACGTGCTGACAGGCGCATGCGTGAGCTGCCGTTTGCCTATTGGGCGATATGTACTTACTCGCGAGTGTACTTAAAGTGAGTGTACTTAAAGCAGGGTATGCCTGTACACCTCTTGGCATGCTTGTGCCTGCTCCAGATCAACTAGGCCCTGGCCCATGAGGAGTACGTCGTCAGCATAGGCTGATGGACTACCCACATGTTGGGCTCCCACAGCACCAGCTCGGTGAGCCTTTTCCTCAGCAGGCAAATTGTGGGCCAAAGCTGAATGCCTGCAGGGTCTGTGTGAGGTAGCATTTTGGTACGTTCTTATAGTCCGTGCTGAGCAGCGAGACCAGTCACCAGTTAGAGATTTTGAGGAGATCCAAATTCTTGGCAGCAGTTACAGTACTGCTAGCCAACACGAAAGGGGCATCTTACCAGTTTCGAGGGCCTATGCCAGGACCTTGTTGAAATCAGGTCCCAGTGCCTCCCAGAACAACTGGAAGAACTCCACAGTCAGTCCGTCTAGCTCTGGCGCTTTTTGCGGGGCATGAGATGGAGGGCTTCAGAGAGCTGGCTAGAGTTAATAGTAACTCTAACCGCTCCCTTTCACCCCTCCCATAAGACCCTGCATGCATTCGACTGGATGGACTCCGGAGAGAAAAGGTCTACGTAAAACATCCTGGCTCTGTCCCGGATGCTTTCCGGGACCATCAGAGGAGCACCGTCCTCTGTCAGTAAGCAGCTGACATGCTTACTGTTTCCCCTTTCTCCAGCTCATAGAAGAGTTGTGACGCATGATCCTTCTCCCAGTGTGAACACGGGAACACATGTACGCTCCACGAGCGCGTCGATTTTACAAAACTCAGAGAGCGCACTTCCTCTCTACGTACGTACTCTTCAGGAATTGGTCCCATGATGCAGAAAGACTTCCCCCCTAAGGGCTTTGATCCCAGCATTGCACTGTCTGCTAGCACCTTTGACATACTACTAACACACAAGGTGTAGGCGAACCTTTTCCATGTCCCACAACTGCTCTAAGTGGAAAACTCCATTCTGCAACCTCTCCAGGCCGAAGTCGGAAACCCCTTGTCTTCCAACAACATATTGTTGAAGTGCCAATAAGTGGCCGAGGGCACTGCTGGTAGTAGCGCCACTGTCACGGACAAACAATTGTGGTCCGAGAACGGAGCCAGCCTAATAGCACTGGACTGGCTCGTGAGAGGTTGTTGCTTGCTAGATATAGCCTTTCGATCCAGGACCAGTACATCCATTCACCCCACACCCTAATGTGGGTGAACTCAGTGTATTCCCTATGATGTTGTTCTCGCCAGACGTCTGCCAGAGAGTTACAGGCTATAATCTCCTGCAGGTTCATTGCAGAGTACGAGTGCGACTCTATACCAATCTGGTCCAGAGGCTTGGGGATGCAATTAAAATCCCTCCCGAGCACCACAGACCACGACGACTGTTTCTAGGTATTCAAATAGTCTGGCAAAGAACTGCATTCTCAAGGGTTCGGTGGCAGGAGCATACACGTTCAATAGATTGAATATGCATTCCTTGTGCTGGACCCTGAAATGCAATAGATGGCCTGGAACAACAGCTTTGGTAAGTAGCAGCTCTGGCTGAAAGGACTCTGAAAACAGGGTCACCACCCCACTACATGACACCATGTGGTGGTTGAAGAAGACCCTGCCTCGCCACTCCAGAGGCCAGCTGGCTTCAGCCGTGAACGTATAGGTTTCTTGCAGGAAGCTCACAAAATACCGTCACTTCCATAAAAAGGAGAGCACCTGCAAAACCCGTCCCTACAGTCATGGATATTAAGAGTACCTATGCACAAAGCCATTAATAGTCAGGAGTTTATCTTGTGCTTACCACCGGCACTGAACCCTGAGTACCCTTCTGGGCTCGCAATATGTGATAAAATGTCCGGGCGTGTGTTTGGTCAAAGCTCCCAGAGTTTCTGGCCCTATGAGCGAGGCATCCTTCCAACTCCCGAGGGTGAACAGCACCTTCATAGTTCTTTGCCCATAGATATTACTTTCCAGGAACTAAGCTAGTTCTTGGGTGGGGTTGACAGAGGCTGAGGTGTCCACTAACTCCGCGGGTCCAGAGGACAGGAGGTGCGACTCATTTAAATATACTTTGTATAGAAATTTGCATATTCCCCAGTGTACCTCAGGTGTGTTCCTTTTGCAGCACAGGTATCTCTCACTAATTTATTCGGAGGGAGGATTGAGGGGACATATATAGCAGTGGAGAATCTGTTAAATTAGGAAGTTGTCATCCTTGCCCTCATTCTCCACCACCACACAAAATACTTAGTGCCAGCCTTGGAGGGAGTTAGCACCACCTTCAGGTCATTCCACCTCTAAAGCAAGTGCAATCTGACCAATTTACATGTAACAACAAGCAGGTTGTCACTTTTTATAGAAGATAAACCATTACGCTTTGCAATAGAGAATACCTGGGTTTTTTTATCATTTCATTCCACTTCTTGTAAACATGCGAAGCCATCCGGTTTAGCAATGACAATTTCAGAGCAACAAGAATAAGCCCGATTGAGGTGCAAAGTTGCCCACTTCTTTTCTGGTCACTGAGTAACAAAGCCCATGCACAATGCGTTACAGGCCTCTCCAGCGCAGAAGGAGTTAACAGCCACCTCTTCAATTTCGCACACTTATGAAAAAAAAGAGCCAGAATTAGACCTCACACTTCAGTGGGTTTGCTTTTGTGTATATTCACCTGTGTTTGTGCATGTGCTAGTCATGTCAGAAAGCTTGTATCGTGTGCGCTCCCGAGGAGAGAAGAGGAACACCTGGAGTTACATTCACAAAATAATTTCAGCTTGTACAATTAGTTTTTCAGTAGATCAGTGAAACAGATTTCTTTGTGTGATAATGTTCTTTAAAGCTCAACTTCAACAAGTTTGCCAAATCGTGATGGATATTTTTTTTTCTCTGCTTCTATTATACTTAATTTGTAAACTCTACTGCAAAGAAGCACCTGAGATATTGCACTACACACTCATCACCTCACCCACTGCATATTCCAACTCCGGCATTTTCTCTGCTTTTGTTCCCATATTGTTTGGCAACATGTTCCAGCAGTGTGTAGAAACCCAGGCACCACATGAAGAGCGTTTGGGATATATATCAACTTACTCTAACTGTCACAGATTATACGTTGGGTGACAAATTATACGGCGCTGTATAAGGACTAACACTTGAAGTGTGTTAGTAGTTTTGTTATTTACAAAGTGCAAAGATATTTAGTCAACTTTGATACCTTTGATGCAGGGCTGTAGTATTGACAAACTTAAACCTCTGCTTTATAAGGGACTAGCCTTAGTACTTGGGCGCCTATTCATTGAACTACAGGAATGCATATTTTCGCACAGAACACACATCATATCATATTAATTAAACAATTCTTGCGCATCCATGCTGTGCAAACATTGTCATTTTACATCGCGATTTGGTTCCAGCTGTCCAAATGTTTTACGTATAGCCCCTTTTCCCCCATCCTATGGAAGATAGCGTCGCTACTGGTGTATTCTGTGGTGCTGGTGCATACCTGGCTGGTAAACAGGAGGCAGGAGATCTCCGCGATGGTGTGGGAGGACATCACGGCAGGCTCACGGTGTTTCTTTCAGTGACCGTGCCTCCAATCCCCGAGGATCCTGAGACTTTCAGGATGAACCTCAGGGACAATTCTTCTTATTTGAAAATCAATCATAACACCAGATAGGGTATAGCTGGGTTTATTGTACAGCTGGATACATAGGATACAGTCCATTAATATAGTACCCAGACTTGAGGCCTTAACTATTCTCTTCTTAGATACCCTACCCCTTAGTGGGGCAAGGCCTCAGCCTACTCCTCTAGCAGGACTATTGCTGCATCCTCCTACTCTGAAGGACAGCCCAGAACTCCTACACCCACTAACCCTTACTCTATTCTATAGAGGAGAAACCCCCCTACTTCCCTAGGGAGTGGCTAGTAAGCCGTCCTACATATTGTCATAGACTCCCCTTACAATAGCAGGCTAATCCTGAACTTTATTGAACATGCACACTGAACAATATAACAGACCCAGCATAGTCTACAGCTAACACTGCCCAATTATTAAATGGGACTTACAGTGTTATAATACCAGGAAATCTGTAGCCCCAGGGGACTGGGCTACATATGTAAATGAAGAAATCTTGCAAAACGATTGCATTTCATGGGGTAACATCTCATTCAGAACTCTTGAGGTTGGAGGGAGCCTGAAGCAGATATGGAGTGGGGAAAAGAGGCGCCTCTCATGTTCGGGGGAAGATAAAACACATATTGTGTTGATCAGAACACATTATATGCAGGGAGAGCATGTCAATAGCAAGTTTTCGATCACAATGTTTCTATACTGACAATTCTGAATTAATACAATTAGAGCCCCCAATTTTATTATCGGATCAAATCTTATTCCGTTTTCATCTGATTTTGCCCAATTTCAGGCTTGATGTAAAAAAAAGAGGCACAATTTTTAAAGACTAGTCCAGCTTATATGGTTTCTTAAATTTTTTTTTTACATATTGCCTTTATCTTTTCTTTACTATCCGATGTGCTTCACTATCAAATCTCCAAATACAGAGAAATACTGAAGGTTAATGCCAGCTAAGATGTGGTGGTTTATTTGAAGCGTAGAGAGAAAAAAAATAGGAAAAGTAGAGAAAAATTGCAGCAAAACACAATGCAATTGATTCATACAAACATACAGTACCATAACCATATGTAAGTACAGTAGCAGATTGTTCTTGCTAACACTGTCAGGGCAAAGGAATTGCAAATAACTTTGATACAAATCAATAAATCTACAGTTAGAGAAGGAATGGGACAAAGTTAGGTCAATCATTGATGGAGATCATTTTTTTATGGTTGTGTTTTTTGGATATGTTTTTCTCTGGGGTTTTGCCCTAACACTGCTCTTGCTACTTAAATACTGTTTGCATATGTTCCCAACTAGTTTTGCCTTATATTATATATATTTTTAAAGTGCTGGAACTGTGTTTATTATATAAAAAAACATCCCATAGCCTGTGCAAATATTGTGAGAAATGACTATACCACACTACCCTCATTGGTCCACGCCCGTGTGTTTACTCTTTGCTACAAGATGCTCTGTAAATCTTATATATATAGCATTGATCACACTGATCACATAACCCCAAAAAACATGGGGACACCTTCAGTTTAAGACTCTGGCCATATGTAATTTAAGGGTCCTCTCCTAAGTAGCCCAAAGACCCTGGCTCTTCTAATTAGTTGGATTATTAACGCCTCCAGTACTGGAGGCATCAACACATGTCCCCCTGGCACTGCATGGGGTTGGTTTGCATTTGTAGTATATTCATTTGAGTTATGTTTAAAGAAAATAACCCACATTAGCTTTTTGTGATACTACTTCAATGATGGAAATGTTTGCAACATGTTGCTTGTCAATGCATTGCAGGCCACACAGGAACTGAAGAGGTTAAACAATGGGTTAGCGTTTATGCAAGGCAGAAAATATAGATGTATGCGCATATTTGGTTTGGGCAAACGCTACACTTATGTGTTTGGAGAGGGTGGTAGACTACGCAGGTGCAGTGCACTCTGGGTGTTATTACTATGAAATGACCAGATGAGGTCTAGTAAAGCTCAGAGCTCAGATGTCCTATGGTATTTGCCCACCAGCCTCACTGCTCACCCAAACCTTAAACATTCCTCATGCTTGCCAGCTTCTGTTCTAAAATGCATTGTTCATTATCTATCTGCCAGACTGAACATGAATGCAACTCAGAGCAATAAGGTATGCTGTATGGGGCTGCATCCCTTGGCAAAGGAGACAACAGGCCTCGTTAAGTCCTGAAAGGGTTACCAGCTCTGGTGCCTATTTATAAGACTCTACAAAGCACGTGTTGTATCCTGCTTTGCTTTGTGTGAGTCTGTGGTGATTAATCACACGGTTATAGGTTCTGTGATGGATATGGGACCTATGTATGGAAAAGTGTCCATGTCTGTTACAAGGCGCTGATTTACAGGCACTGACAGTTCCCCGGTGGATGACCATGCGTTTGGTGATATGGAAACTCTGACATATCCCACTTTTATTTTGTTTTATTCTCTCCATCTCCCTTTAACTCTCACTAATTCTTGCTCCAATAATTTTTCTTACTTAGGCCGTGGATATAGCAGGCGCGTGCACGCTCCAGAGGCAATCCATGGCCTTTGGGATGGGGAGACGCGATGGGGAAGCGTTCCGGAGGCGTGCCCATGACGTCATGTGAGCGGTTCGCCCTCATTGGCTGAACCGCTCACGTGACCCGGTCGTTGCGCGACAAAATCAAATAAATTTGGTCTGCCCTGGAATCGCGCTTCTGCGCACTAGCGGTCGCGCACTCTATGGCCTTCCTCATTGAGGAACGTAACGTCGCGCGGACTATGGCCGTGACCTTACTCTTTGTATTGTTTTCTTTCCTCAACAATATTTTTCACATCTCTCATCCATTCTTTCCTCCTTCCTTTATTCCTTTCTTCTCCTCCTTTCTTTTTCTTTGTTTTCTTTTTATTCTTTCATTTTTTCGCTGCGTTCCCACTTTTCTTTCTTCTTTTTAATTCGGTCCTCCTCCTCCATGCTCTCTTCCTCTCGTCCCTCTTATTGTGTGGAAGTTCATTGCTTTACCTCTCCCCGGGACGAGTTATGCTTTGTTGTGAGGTTTTGGGGTTAGTTGACATGAATGATTCTTCTTTAATAGGGTGAAGATGGTTCTGCACAGACACGTCGGCCACAATTAATTCACATGGCACAGAGCCAGGCTCAACCAAACAGATTATCACTGCCAACTTTCCTCAGTATACACTCTGTATTGTTTCTGGGGCAGAAGGATAACAAGTTCATTCAAACCCTTCACAACTAAAACACAAACTTCCCCTGCTTTATCCTCCTTCCTCCCCACCTCCTGTAACATCCCACCCACAAACTGGCCTCAACAAACATTTTGCCACAAGCATTTTAAACCCCCCTAAAACTTGCATGACTGAAGCTATCCTAGGTTTAAGATGATGCCCCAGCTTACTTGGGACAGTTTTATTAACGCATTTACTTCCAGAAAGCCCTGCAACACTTTTCAAAACAGGCCCCTATATAATTATGTCTGCTATTCCCAGAATAGAAATCCCTACAGGTTTACAGGGACTGCTGCTGTAAACAAATGAAAGTAAAGAACAATTCAAGTAAAGTAAAAAGCCAGATTAAAAAAATATATATTTCAAAATAGAGGAAGTGATATTGTTCCCTCCCAAAACACACTGAACGCCCATTTCCCCAAACACTTCATACAGGACAGTATTTAGTAAGCCGCCCCATGAAATAAGATCCCATCCAGTGCTGAAAGACAGCTTGCAACCCCATTCTAGTGACCGGGCCATGTGGTGTCGTATGGAATATCACTGCTTAGTAGATCTGGGTCTGTTCACACCTAGAATATAATAATAATAATAATATCAATCATAATAAGATTATCTGCAGTTTAAACTCTGCGTAATGCATGGGAGACTGGAACATGTTTTCGGACCTGTATGTCTTTGACTGAGCCACTGATTGAGCCACCTGTGCTGAAACAGGGCTATCCATAGGACTGAGTTTGGAGACCCCTGGTCTATAGAATCATGTTACTGTACTGAAAAATAATGCAACTACAATAATGCTCAGAGAAGAAGGGGTTATACAAGCCACTCAGCCACTCCTACGTGATTCATGCAGCAGTGTCAGAGGCAAAGCATGTTTGGGAGTTTGGCAGCACAGGCAGATAGATATTGGTTAAGCTTTGAGTTTGCAATTGATACGAGCAATTTCTAACACTGCATTCCGACTTTTCATGTAGGGACACACTTTAGAGGAAGGTCACTGCCAGGTGAACTCTCACACTCAAGACAGTGAGCGTTAAAGTATTTTGCACCATCTACTGAATTTAATACCTTATACACTACATGAGGATGCCAGGGGTTTTATTATGGGGTAACTTAAGGCATTTTGGAGTGGCAGTACCCAGAGGTTACATGTACAAGATCATTAATAAAGTGTCCCTGTTTATCATTATTTTATGTCTGCAGACTATATTGTAAATGTCCACAATATTACACTAAACAGTTCTAAACTGTCACTCACACCTAGGGTTGCCAGGTGGCTTCTCCAAAAATACTGGACACAATGGTGAAGGGTGAGACGTGCTCGACACACATACACACACACACACCCCTCTTACCTCTCTTCGCTCCATGCTGTTTCCTCATTTCCCTGGCCCCACCCCCAGGTGCCTGACACATCCTCCTGATTGGCTGCTGCTGGGTCATGCAGCCAATCAGGATGGAGGAAACAGCCCAGCCCTCTAGCAACAGCCCTGCTCTCTCCCTGCTCAGGGAAATCCCGCGGCCCCCCAAGCCAGTCAGATCACTATGTCTAGAGAAGTAATACCTGATACTTACATGTCCAGTATTACCTCTAATTATTTAGTGTCCAAATACAGGACAGTCTGGTTCAATACTGGACAAGTGGCAAACTTACAAACACCTCTGCCACGCCACCAAGTTCTAATATCCTCCTGATACTCCAGTTTTAACACCTACGTATATATATATATATGCCTTGCACTGCCGTGTGTTTTCAGGTGATCCCTTAACTATTCCGGTGTAGAATACAATTGTACTGTAATCTGCCTTAATGCTTCCTCTCCTAGGGTCCCCCAACAAAGACTGAGGCACATATCGAGTAAGTGGCGCTGTTGAAACACAATCCGGCAGCAGAAGACACATTACAGCCTGTTGAAGTGAATGGGTTATAAGCTGCCTTATGTACTAAGATAATATTTTTGTTTTAAATTGTGTAGCAACATTTAATAGTTCAAAAGTAGCACAAACCTTCATAAAAAGTGCGTTGTGCTGTATATATGAAGGCGTCATAATTGTCATGCATAATGCGAAATACATTTTGACGCATTGCATAATGTTTATATGATTGATACAATTTCAATCAAAACAGAATGATGGGTATTTTTTATTTAGTACTAGTGTCAACTATTAGTGTAATTTTATTTATAATAGCCATGGAGCGAAAATAATACATTTTGCAAACCTATATAATCAAACAACTGCGTTGCGTCCAATAAATGTTCGTTTGATGCATAACAACGTAATTCTGCGATAACACCATTAACAGTGTTTTCAGGGTTTACGCCAATTCTCTTCTTTATTAGAACATACACATCTGTGCGTCTACCACTGTCCATTTCTGTGCGCAAGAAAAATGTGATGTTTGATTCTGATAGCGCAAGTTGAGAAACGTCAGGTTAATACAAATGTATACAACAAACGACAGAGAAGCCCAATACTACATCCAATATGACAAAAATACACAGTAAAATACTTATATATTCTCTTGAAAAAAGGTCATTTAGTTTAACCCTTTGGCCAAAGCATTGTAAGCTTGCGAGCCACATCAAGGCATACACCTGTTCACAGGTCCTAAAACTACCAGATAAAATATTAATATACCTCTATTAGGATTACAATTCTCATTTACCTCTATAAGGAGGGAGAAAGACCACAGTGGGTCTATATCCAGCAGAATGAAAGGACCTACTAGCTTGGAAGTGGGGAGAGGTGAGCTTAAAACCTGGGAAGGAGGAGCCACTAACCTCCAGCAGCTGAGACAGCTGAGAATAAATGTATATAACAAAAGGCAAGAAGCTCCAGTGCTGCATCCAATATGACTAATTACATAGTTAAATACTTATCTGTCTCTCTTCTCATAAGTGAGGGTCATTTAGTCAAATTCTTTGGCCGAAGTCTTTTTAATCCTGTAACCCTGCCAAGCTACGCCCTTTTTACAGGTCCTAACACTACCTGCAAGCGCTCTCTTAACCTTTCTGGTGGAGGCAGAAATGTCCCAATAGACTTGTCATTCACAGGTGCATAACCAGACCTGATATTTACGAGTGGATGAGTGAGTTTAAAAGCAGGGAGGAGGGGTCACAAACCTCACAACAATTGTTTACCAATTGACATTTACAAACACACACAACCGCTGTAATCAATGGACCAGTCATTCACGGGTAAAGTTTGTTTTAGAGTGGCTTTCAGGATGTGCCCCCTCCGACATGGCTGACCAGTTGTCACCGTCTCTCCCCTCTTACAACTGATACTCTCTCACTAAGCCTCGTCTTAGTCAGGGTACACAGGCGATTCACCATATATTGAGTCAATAGGCTTAGCCAATGTCGATTTTGAATTCGCCCAAAATCCGATTTGAATAATGCGAAGACTATAAATAGGGCTCATCAAACCAAAACAATCTCATACTCCCTCTCTCTTTCTCCTCTTGCTTCTGCACATACCAACACCCAAGACTTAAAAGAAGCAAATGCAGCAGGTCACTTGACTTCTTTATAGCCTCATTCTGTAAATTGCACAGGGCTGAAGGCGCGGCTCAGTGAGTAAAGACACTGACTCTGATAACAATGACACTGACATCGAAGCAGGGGAACTTGGTTCAAATCCTAGTGTCGGCTCCTTGTGACCTTGAGCAAGTCACTTTAGCTCCCTGTGCCTCAGGAACCAAAAACATAGATTGTATGCTCATCTGGGCAGGGACTGTGCCATAAAAATCCTGTGTCCTGTGTGCTGCGTACTGCGCACTATTCTGTAATTGTGACGCGCTTTGAGTCCCATTGGGAGAAAAGCACTATATAAAATAAAGATATTATGAAATAAAGTTATGATTACATGCTGGGGATTTGATAGTAGGCTGGGGATTCTTCTGTAAACGCCTGCTAATTTGGCAGCTTTATGAACCGTTAGCCTGGTGAATCGATTTGCAAGAAATAGAATTTGGAAAACAAAAACATTCAAATGTTTGCAACTGCATTTCAAATAGATTTGCACCTACTGAGTACCACATCATCCTATGTTGATTCAAAGCACCCACAGCCATAGATGTATACTATAGGCAATTACTACTACTCGAGTAAACCAGGGTGAGTTGAAGTCTCTCTCTGTTTGGTCCTTTTAAAACGTAAGAAAATAAATCCTCCATACAACTTTAATAATGGCTGCACAGGATATTTGTACTGTCTTTGCTTGTGGTCACACACAAAACAAACATTTGGGATGTCAGTAATCATGGCTTTGTATGTTTGACAGGACAGAGCTTGCTATACTTTAACTCTCTTTGTGTTTGTTATATCCACGAGTGTAAATACTACAGATTAACGGCCACATAGTGACTACCTGTACCTAGAGAAACACACTAATGTTCCACGGAAAAATGTATCATTTTTCTTCTTTCTGCCTAATAATAGGTCCCTCTACCCAATACAAGTCAAAGAAAGTTTTAGAAATCGCCTTCATTTTCATTTTCATCCTAAATTGTCCTGAAAGTATCTTTTAAATGTTAAAGGCCAAGATTGATAAACTCTTCAAACACGTTGTGGCTAATGAATGTGCCTTAGGATGTACTGAGTATCAGAAGTGGGAGTCAATCCTTGAAGCCAATCAGGAAGCTTCCCTGATTCAGAGATATCAACCTTTCAGAAGTGAGATCATTTCCATTTGAATGACCTGTAACAGTGAGACTGCCATTGCTGTCTATGTAACGGCTGATGCTAAAAATCAGTGAGGCTAACTCCAAATCAGTAAGACTCAGAAAATCAGTGACAATTTACAGGTTCGCTGACGTATTCATGGATCAACAGGAGTTAATGGACTGAAAGAGTTAGCACACAGTGCCTTTGTTTCTCTCATGGAAAACAATAAGACTTTAGTTTAAAATAATTAAAAAAGATGCACTAATTCCTTCTCCTCCTCCAGCTAACAGAACCTGCCCTGGCCCGTTTTCATGGAGCTCTTCTGGATTTGAATCTGGGACAGATATTCCCCGGGGGCGGTTGTGGGTGTTGGAGGAGGGTATAAAAGTAAGGAAGCTTGCCTGCTAGTGAGACCTGAAACCCCATCCCATATACAATACCCTCCCAATTATTACACTGCATTGCTGCTCTCTCCAGCAAAACAAGGATTGAAACCGGCGTTTCACTTAGCAGCATGCACAGGAGTTACTGTACAGTGAAAGTAATAAACATGTTATATCTTCACTAGAAATGTTATGACTGTTTCAAAATGGATTATACTCTATGTTTAATAGCTTTGTAAATTCAGGAGCTAGAGCTCAACTAATAAAAATCCCAATAACATATATCATAGGGAGCAGAATACATACTGCTTTTGGTTGACGCTAATTAGGATTGCTAAAGATTAATTTTGTCCCAATAGCAAAAAATATTATAATATCAATATTTCTCCAAAATAGAAACATGTTGGAGGAAATCACAAAGAAGAATGAAAGTGTAATATTTGTTGTGGTGGGGAACGGTGATTGAATACCTTCAAATGCCTCTTGGACGCTTTTCCTCCTATTTTCAGTCCACCATGTAAAGGGTTAAAGCTGCAGTTCAGTCTTTTTTTTTTTTTACATTTATTTTTTTACTTCAATAGTTTCATGTGTGCAATCTCTAATTACCTAAAGAACAGTATAGCTGCAGCTCAATTCGTTTTCCATGTATTGATAGGTCGAAATTTGGTGACATATTAAAAGCTGGCATTTGTTTATAATCTGCTTGACTGGCAGTGGAAGCTCACGAATATTCATGAGCACTCCTGCACTGATATGTGCTAGAGGGAGGGCAGGGCTGACAAAGGGGTGTGCCAGAGCTTGTGACAGGACATGAAGGGGCAGTGCCTTAGCAAATGGCTGTTAAAATAGAATACAAGAAAATTGGTCTTTCAAAGTTGTTTTTTTTTAAAACAGAAAAAGCTAAAAGTATTTTTTCTTACTACAGAACTGATTTATTAAAACAAACAAACATGCAGGATATTGACAGAACTGCAGCTTTAACTAAAATATTTTGTAATGGAATCTGACATCCAGAAGACGTCTGCTGCTAAAAATGAGGGAGGCTTACTACAAATTAGCGAGACACACAAAAAGTGAGTTGACATTAGGGTTGCCAGATTGCTTCTCCAAAAATACTGGACTCAATGGTGAAAGGTGCGTCAGGTCACTATGTCAGGGAGGTAATACCGGACACATACATGTCCAGTATTACAGTACCTCTCATTTTTTACTGGACAGAGTATCCAAATACAGGACAGTCCAGTTCAAAACCGGACACCTGGCAATCCTAGTTGACATGTCAGTTATGTTATATATAATATGCATAGAATATTAATATATATATATATATATATATATATATATATATATATATATATATATATATTGCTTCCTTAACACATAAATTATGTGAAACTATGAATTTGTTATATAATATTTACGTGGCTCCTTAAAGTTTAGAGATATAGGCTAATGTATATTTTCTCATCATTTCTTTATAGCTGAGCCTTTATTGCTTATTCATTAAACCAAGCTCCTCTCAGACACAAGAACCCAGACAGAAAAAGCAGATGTGTATTAGCACCGTTGTAGTGTTACAGCGTTCTGCCTCTCATACATGTAGATCCACATCTAGCTAATGACAGGGATAGTTACCACTTACTTGACAGAAGCCTTTAAAATAGAAAAGTACACGTATTTTCCGCATGATTTTCGAATGCGTATCCCAGAAATAAACAATATATCCTAAAATGTAAAGTTTGCTTCTCTGTCTCATATCCTAATTTCACAGCGTTGGTGAATAATGTATTATTAATGGGATTGCACATTCATTATTAGTTTCACTCCATGCAGAGTCATTGCTGTTATTGTAAACAAAGAAGCATAAAAACAGGCATTAATTACCCCTATTTACCTATTAAACACATCACTGTCATTATCTCAGGTGTGGCCTACATTGGACTGTACCTTTAAGACATTGGTGGAGAATCTTATAAATATATCTGAAACAGTAAAACTTTGCATTAACTGTGTTATTTAGATGAGTGATTAGACTTGAATTAATCTTCAGTGTACAGTAACTTGCTGAAAGAGCTCAATAGTCTCGGGAGATACAGTTTAGCTTGTGCCAACAGGCGGCGTGTCCAGTGTCGCTGCTTCTGCTGTTAATCGAGCCTTCTCCAGTTCTGAAAAGAGGCATTGTCTTCCAGACGATTAATATTGTAATTTTGCGATGCATCCAAGGCGCCCTGCTGATAAGGCCCGGCGTAACAGACGTGGAGCGGGCAAACACAGAGAGAAGTGATGGGAGCGTTACAGAAGGGATCAAAACAAGTTATTCTTCACTCAGACACTTAACAATGATCGTCTGCAGAAAGGCTGGAAGATGCCAAAGTGGTTAACCCTTTACTGCCATGGGGGACTGAATTATAGGACAGGGGGTATAAGAGGGACTAGCACTGTTGCCACATTCACAGTATTTGGGCGGTTTGGCAGGGCACTGTGTGTGTAGGCTTACACTTCTTGTATCTACTGAGCATAGGGGGCCGGGGTTGACAGAACATATTGGGGTCTACGTATCAAAGTGATTTTGGGGCAAAAAACAGCAACAGATATACCGGTATCAAATAAAAAATCCCTCAGCATGACTGGCTTGTTAGGTCTCAATCATTTAAAGGTGCACATATTCAGCCAGAAAACATAATTTTAATAGTTTAACTGGGTACCCTAAAACAAATCTAACTATGCTAATAGCAAGAGTCTGGATGCTTTAATTTGTATGGGTAAATTAGTTCCAAGTTGGATTTCTTAGGGAACTCTGAATAGGGAAGTGTTTGTCAATCCAGTGTTTTCTTTACCTCTATCCTGAAGAGGCAGAGGCCCCAGCATGGGGTCGTAGGCTCCTTAAGGGCTGCGACGTCCTGATTGGCGTGAGCTGGGGGGGTCGGCTAACCCCCCCCCCCCTTCCGCCTCGGAGTGGGAAAGGCTGCTTGTCCCCTCCCATGCAGGGGGAGGGAGGAGAGGGTATAAAGAGTGGGGCCCCAGGGGAGAGGCAGAGCTAACGGAATTTTCCCCTTACTTGAACGCTTGTTGCTGCGCTGCTGTTTTCCAGACCGCGAGAAAGGCCGCAGTGACTACAGCAGCTCCCCGCTGTATGAAGACCCCCAAGTCCTGCCAGCCTCACCCATGAGCCTGAGGAGCCTGCTGATGCTGCGGTAAGTGTCCCTGCCCCGCGCAGATCCCAGCGCTGAGGTGCAGGTAGGTATCCCCATGCCCCATCCCACAGTCCTCCCAGCTCCCCCGCAAAGCGCAGGCGCCTGCTGGCAGCCCACCGCACTCCCACGCTCACCCCATGGCCCCCCCAGCTCATGTCCTCATACCTCCCTCCATCCGACCCCCACCTGGCCTTTGCCCCCACCGGCTCCCGGCCCGTATCACTTCGAGGTCCCTCCGCCTCACGACCTGTCCCCCCGCCGGGCCACGGCGCCCCCCGGCCTTGGTTCCCGCATCCCCCCCACGTCAGGCCCCTTTTCATCCACCCCACTACCAGCCACGGGTCCGTTCTTCCCCCAGGCCCGCGCTGCCAGCACGCTCCCTCACGGAGCACCAGTACCCTAAAGAGGGATGCTCCTCCCTTGGGCCGGCACGGCCCTGCCCCCAGTCCGCGCGCCGCCTCGCCACCCCGGGAACCATAGCCGGGAGAGCCACAAGCTCCTCCCCAATTGCCTCAAGCTCCCCCCCGATTGCCTCAAGCTCCCCCCCGATCGCCACAAGCTCCCCCCAATCGCCACAAGCTCCCCCCGATCGCCACAAGCTCCCCCCGATCGCCACAAGCTGAGAGAGCCACGTGCACTCCCCCACCGCCATCACTCACCGCCATCACTCGCCTCCCTCTCAGGACTTCCGCGTGGGCTCTTGGGCTGCTCCTCCCTCCCAGGATTCCCGCGCTGGCTGCTGCTTCAGCTATGCGCGGGGGGGGGGGCTTTAAAGGGATAGGAGGTTAGTGAGGTCTGCACAGGCAGGCTTTACCTCAGCCTCCCCTGCAACAGCGCCACCTTGAGACCCCTGGCAGCAATGCAGGGCGACCGCAAGTTCACCCCTCAGGGCAAAATCAAGTTCACCCCTTACACTGCAGGGGAAACTGTGCGTAAGATTATTAAAGTCGTGAAGCATAAATATTAAATATACCACCATATGTCACACCCAACCACCCCACCTACCTACCTCCAGCTGGCAGGGGCGCGAGCGGTTCGATTTATAACCGCCACAGTCGCCGGGGGGCCCCTGCTCCTCGCACCCATGGGTCACACTTTTTTTGGGGCAGATTAACTGCAGCACAGGGACGGGCGTCCTGCTATGTCACCGGGTAGGGGGGTTTAAGGCGACCCAGCCCCTGGATCCAGCAGGGGTCGCAGGCTGTGTCCTCTTAGTTTTCGCAGGAAGCGGCGGCCAATGGGTGGTCATCGCACGCCTGGGATGTGGACCTGGACCCCTACCCCCTTTCACCAGTGCATGGCGAGGAAGTGGACAGACGGCGCGCGTCAGGTACAGGTCAGCGCAAGGCGCTGACCCGAGCGACGAGATTCCAGGTAAGGAAATAAATCCTCGTCAATTACGGATAATAGCGATTCAGTGCCGGCGACATATCAGAGTCTGAGAGCGCAGCGCAATTGCACGAAACCCCCATGTATAAATTCCTAAAGAGACAGCTAGCAGTGATTAACCGGTTACTTAAGGCTTGGCCAAGCGAGGCAACGCAGGAGGCAGCGGGGAGGGCAAGGCCCCAAAAATAAAGGACGACAGCGTAGGCGATGAAAGGGAAGGACACGTACACCTGCGCTATGACCCCTCTCTCCAGTCGGGTTACACCCAAAGTGAGATAATAAAAGTGAAGTTCACGGACGTGTACGACCTTTCTCCTGAGGGGTAACAGGCCAAGCAAAAAGCAAAGGCTGCAGGCGATGAGAGCGCTAATAAGCATAAAACCAGTGGCAACTGGCTAAGGGGTTACCTAGTGTTAGCCAGCTGCCTGCTGGAGAAGCACCCAGAGGAGGGTCTGAATGTCCTTAAATGCATAGACCTTATATACGACACATATTAACATATGGGGGCATGTTTAGGCACAAGATACATGGGAAGCCCGTTCGAATTTCGGTACTAAGGGCCTTGTCTTATGCGTTCGCCGGGTAACACCGGAGAAGTTTGCTCCCTTTGCCAGGGGACGGGGGGCGGCCATCTAGTCAACCACTGGGGAAGCCCAGGAGATCAGAATGCTGGGACTTTAATAAAAACTCTTGCACAAGGGGAGTGGAGGGTAAGTTCCGACACGTATGCTAAAAAAACAAAAAGCCAGAACCACCAGCAAGCAGGCTGATAGTGGCCCAGGCATGGGCGGAAATGCCAATTAAATTAGAATTTATGCTGCCATGGCTTCAGGCCTAAATCTGCCAGGCGACAGTAGATTTTCTCAGAAGGTTTTAGGGACGGTTTTGTCTCCCAGTCAAGTCCAATTCGGTAACAACACGTGTAAATCGCAATCTTAAATCCGCCTCTATATACCCGCACGTTGTGCGTGAAACAATTAACAAGGATGTAGGCCTGGGACGCATGGCAGGGCCATTCACGCACTTCCTAGCAGGCGTGCCATGTCCAGTACCAGTCGTTAGATAGGGCCATCAACATAGTCGGGTCTTATGGGACAGGGGCCCGTATGGCCAAGCTGAACATAGTCAGCATTTCGGCTGTTAGCTTTATACCCAGATATTTTCAGGCTCATGGGTTGCAAGTTCGAGGGGGCTTACTACGTGGACATGTGACTCCCCATGGGCTGCGCCATTTCCTGCGCCTTTTTTGAGGCATTATAGCAAGTTTATGCACTGGTGCATAATGGAGAGTACGGGGTGTGACACTATAGCTTGGGTGATTTCCTCCTTGTGAGGCTCCCTGAGTCCACACTTGGCAGGAGGCTCTTAGAACTCAGTCACACTAAGGAAAATATGGGGTTACCTATGGCTGAGGATAAATCAGAGGGCCCGGTCAGCACCTTATCATTCCTAGTGATTGAGATCGATTCAGTGGCCGAGGAATCTAGGCTGCCCAGGGATAAAGTCATCAAACTGAGGGGCCTTATTCAGGAATGCAAGGGTGCTAGGAAGGTTACACTAAGGCAGATGCAGGCACTGCTCGGGCTCCTAAATTTCGCATGTAGGGTCATACCCATGGGCAGGCATTTCAGCAGGAAATTAGAGAGGTCGTCCCCCGGGCTATCCCGTTCGCTGCACTGCAACAGGATCACTAAAGAACTTAGAACCGACCTGGGTGCCTGGTAAGCTTTCCGTTAGAATTTTAATGGCAAAAAGCTATGGATAGAAGTGGGCCGTAGTAACCAAGAGCTAGAGCTGTTCAGACGAGGCAGGGTCACTAGGCTTCGGCGCCTACCTCAAAGGGGAATGGTGCGCAGAACCATGGCCACAGGCACGGGTAGATGCAGGTTTAATAAAGAATATCGCCTTCCTGAGTTCCCATCATAGTGGCGGTAGAGCGTTGTAACAAACACATCATATTCTGGTCCCACAACCTTGGGGTGGTGGGAGCAGTAAACAGCCTCCCTGCAACATCAAGCCCAGTGATCTGGCTGCTGCGGAGCCTGGCGCTGCTTTGCATGCGCAGCAACATCAACTTTAACGCCAAGCATGTCCCGGGGAGATTAAACGTGATAGCAGACGCCTTACCACGGTTCAATTGGACAGCGCTTAGGCAAGCAGCGGCAAATGCCACAGGTCTAACGTGCCCACGTCACCTTTGGCAGATAGGGATATCGGACTAATGGACCTGGTCCAGAAGTCGCTAGCCCCACGCACCTGGAAAACCTACCTCCGGCCTTGGCACATATGGCTAGCATTCAAGGAAGAGGACAGAGTTGAGGGTAAGCGAGGTAGCAGCGCGCGGATCATTGGCTTCCTACAGACCCAGAAGACAGCTGGGGCGACATGGGCGACATGGGCCAGTGTTGGGGCCATGTTGGCAGGTTTGGCTTTCTTCCTGAAGCACCACAATGGCAAGGACATAACTAAGGATTTCATAGTAAGGAGAATCCTCATAGGCTGGGATAGGGGTGAAGCCAAGAGAACTGACGGTAGGGAGCCAGTAACACCAGGCAGGCTTGAGGTATTGATGATGGCAACAAAAAAGGTATGTTTTGATACAGCGGGAAGGGATCTGTTCAGAGTAGCATTGGCCGCGGCTTTCTGTTGCTCCTTCAGGGTCGGCGAGCTAGCGGCAGCATCTAAAGCAAGCAAGGGTTCGGGTCTGTTTTCGTAAGCGTGATTCTCAATGCTACGTTTGTGGCGTGCAAGGTTCGCAGGTCTAAAACCGACCAAGCGGGAAGGGGAGTGTGGGTCCACAATGGACAAATAACGGAAGAGTGTGCCCAGGGGTGTTGATTAAGCGGTACGCAAGGCACAGGCATAAGGCAGGACGCAACACCACTCACAAGGTACCAGTTTCAAAGCGTTTTTAGACGGTGCCTTGCCACTGGGGGGAGGGTGGGGGTGGATCCTAGTGTATTTGGTACCCATTCATTCAGAATCGGTGCCGCTACAGCTGCAGCTGAGAACGACTGTACGCCGGAGCAAATAAAGAAACCGGGGTTGTGGAAACCCAGTGCCTATAGGGGGTTAGATCAGGGCCAATGGGCACAGCAACATGCGGATGCAAGAAGATTAACATGTTTTTCCTTTCAGAGACAGCTGCACGAGGACCCTGGAAGTGTGGATCATGGGTCATTCCTTCATTCATGGGGCACACGAATGGGCGAAGGATCAACGGTGCGGCCAGCAGCAGGGGTTTACGGAGGAGGAAGTGAATTGGCGTTGGCTTGGGAAGAGAGGAATGTGCTTGGTTGATCGGTAACCGGCTCTGGTCAAGGCGCTAGCAGAATTTCAGGTGAAACCGGATGTTATTTTGCTACACCTCGGGGGGAACGACCCAGTCAACACCAAAACACTAGAGCTGATTTATCGGTTACAACAGGAATGCGCCCGCTTGAAGGCGCTGTGGAGTGAGGTTGTAATCATTTGGTCCGTAATTATTCTAAGGCGAATTTTAAAAGGGGACACGGAAAGAGAAAGCTAGGAAGAAGGTAAATAAGGCCATGGGCAAAATTAATCCTCTAGCGGCGGTAAAACTCTTAAAGCGCAGAGAGACTGACACCAAGGAGTGCAGCTGGAACAGACGGGACTGTGTGCATCTATCACCAAAGGGGTTGGAGGTGTTCTTAAGTAACATCAAGGGTTTTTTGCGGGAAGAATTAAGGTCAGAGGTCGCAGCTTTGGGTGGGCGTGTCGGCCCCAGGGTAGCCAGTGCCCGGCAGAGGGGCCTCCGGGTGGCGGAGCTGTCGCGCCAGCCAAGCTCAGGAGACAGAGAACGGGTGAGGACTTTAGGGTCCGGCCCTCAGCTGGAGCCCCTAGAACAGCTCGGCAGGCCGGAGGCGCCGGCTTTAGGGCCGGGCCGGCCTATGCCCAATCAACGCTGGTAAAAGGCTGGGCGCCGGCTTTAGGGCTGGGCCTAAGCTGACCCTAGGGGCGGGAGGGGGAGGGAAGCAGCCCAACATCGGCAGATAAGGATCTTCCCCTCTCATCTTACAGTGCTTTGGGCGGGGGGAGGGAGCGGGCCAATTGCTGGCTGCTGGGCAAGGATCTCCCCCCATTCACATGCTACGGGCGGGGGGAGGGAGCGCGGCCAATTGCTGGCTGCTGGCAAGGATCTCCCCCCCATTCACATGCTACGGGCGGGGGGAGGGAGCGCGGCCAATTGCTGGCTGCTGGCAAGGATCTCCCCCCCCATTCAAATGCATCGGGCGAGGGAGGGAGCGCGGCCAATCGCTGGCCGCTGGGCAAGGATCTCCCCCCCCCCATTCAAATGCTACGGGCGGGGGGAGGGAGCGGGCCAACATCAGCTGAATGAGGATCTTCCCCTCTCATCTTACATGCTACGGGCGGGGGGAGGGAGCGCGGCCAATTGCTGGCTGCTGGCAAGGATCTCCCCCCCCATTCAAATGCATCGGGCGGGGGGAGGGAGCGCGGCCAATCGCTGGCCGCTGGGCAAGGATCTCCCCCCCATTTTGCATGAAGCATGCTTGGCTGGCAGGCAGGCTGGTTGATTTTAACAGCGGATGTTAAAATAAAGCTGTGACCTTTTCTTCCAACATTGTGTGGTCTCCATTATGTGGTTTAGCGTCACAGAGGAGGGGCGGCGCATAAAGCCTTTATACACTGTTCCTATCAGAGAATCAATAACATTCGGGGGAGGTGGGGAAAGAGGGCACTGACTGTACAGGCACTTGTTGAACACACAGCAACATCACACAAAAGGGAGCAGCCCGGGGAAATCAAACCCCTCCCAAGTCTAACTTTACAAATATATAAAAAAAATATTTATAATTGTTGGATTTGGGGGAGGGGGAAGGTATAAATGACCCTGGTGTGACCCCTTAAACATGTCACTGGAGACTTCGGGGAGCGGTTTTCCAAGTTGGTCGCTTTTATCTAGATCTCTGTCTGAGCTTTTGCATAATCTGCAGCCATCCTAAGTGTAACTGGCCCAAAAAGGCAAACCAATCATCTAGGTGGCTAGCCCAGATTAGAGGCTGTTAGTTGAGGGGTTTGTTGCCACCCGTGCCCCTCTACCTGGAAATGAATGGTAGATTTATTATATAGAGGCTGAGTCACTGTATGACAACGTGGTGCACATACCACTGGGGGAGAAGCTGAGGCGTAATCAGGCTCAGAAAACCATGACTGCTGGCACCAGTTGCCATCTCTGCATACCTTTGGCTAGATCAGAATGCGGGTGCCTGGGTCAAATGTTGCTGGTAGCGTCCACGTGGAGGCATCCTCATTCAAGCGGTCGAACAACATGGGCTGGGGGTGTGGAGCGTTGGCCCTGATTGCTGGGACCATGAGAGAAAATCAGTATGGGAGAACCCATGATGCCGCTGGTGCCTGGGACCTGCTGCCACTGGGCTGTGAGTAAGGAGGGCTGACAGAGAGGCTCCGGAGATCTGCCCCCTGCGATCTCGGTCAAAGACATCGAAAGCGGAGCTGCCATCTGTGATGGAGGCATCTAGGGGGCAAACTCTACCTCTAAACGCATAGAGGTAGAATTTTAGTTCAGTGACGCAAAATGCTGGAGACCGTGACGATGCATACCGGCATCCTGCCCTGCCTAACGGGAACGTCGTGATCAGCTGTACCACTCGGGGTTTGTGGCTGATCCGGCTTTTCACCAGGACTCTAGCTCAGTTTTGATTGCTGTCCCTACCTCCCCCCATTCCGCCTTTGTGTGTGGGATTATCCGTTTACCAACAATTGGGACACATGCTGAAGTTTACACCTGAGACCTGGTTTGGGAGATCTGAACGTTTTTTATTGTAAGTTTGTTACTTGTTATTTTTTACATAATGTACCACATTTTATTATTGAATTAGTTTCTCTGTGCGCTTTTTCTTCTTCTTTTTTTCTTTAGTTCTTTTACCTTGACCCCGTTGATCGCGGGAGGAGTAATAAGCTGCAGGAGAGACAAAAACAGACCAAGTAGTCAGCACGCACCTATTACCAACAGTGGTTTACCACAAGAGCAGAGAGCTGGGGAGCTTCAGAGCGGTAGCAGGGTCTGAGAGGACAGAATATCCCCTCCAAGCTCTAGGGAGCTGCAATACATGGACGACAACAGGGTCTGGTATACACCTCAATGTACAACACACAGATAAGTCTGTAAAATCCTCTCAGCTTCTGCCCGAATATAATTTCAGGACCTACCCTCATCTCAGTCATATCGCTATCTGGAAAGATCACTGAGTTCTCTTTCCTGCTCCCAATATAACACTTGGAATCTTTCGTCTCTCCCACTCAATCTTTTATCTGTGAAGCTTGTCTCATTCTCAGTGGGTTCTCCCTCCCCTGTCCCATAACAAGTTGGGAATAGCACAGAGGGCACAGTCTAATTGGATGTAGTTCTGCAAAAGGTGAACAATCGTGAGTGGGCAGAGTGTCCGCTCCACTCCCGGTCCAGTCCCAGGCCCTGGACTTTCACATGTATACTCTCTTTGAGCATTAGGTTATCATCGCAATTATCTCCCTCCTTATCACATGAAAAGATCACGCAACATCAGACCCTGTCAGCCACAAGGATCATCTGAAAAGGGAAAAAAGAAGGAGGCGCCCAGATGCCATCATTTTGATTAGTTCTCCACGCTGAACTTGTATGCCTGTAATGTGCCTTCTTTCCCTGAAGAATAAACTATACCACAAATGGTATATTCATTTACTGTACACTCGGTGGAGTTTTATATCACTTTTTTATCCACTATAACTTGTTTTTAACATCTTGCAATGAAAATGGAGGATTTGGAGAATAGATCTTGAAGAAATAATCTGTGAAAAGTACCTCCTCCGGAACTCCTCACATTCAACCTACTAAAACTGCACGATCACGAACTCCCATTGAAAACTGGAAGGGCAAACAGAATCAGCCCTAAGAGAGGTGGACAGGAGACTTCCAACAGATCCAGACAAATCATAACTAAAGTCTTGGATTTCCAGGACAAAGTGCCAATGCTGAGAGTAAATAGGAAGATCAAAGAACGTGTATTCTAGGGGAAGAGACTTCCGCTATTTAATGACCTTTCAGCTGACTTTGCTAAGAAGAGAAATTAATTGTCTCCAATGTGTACAACGCTCTCGCAGCAGCAGCAGTAACCCCATAGTTCATCTTCTTGGGAGAGGACTTTTCTTGTTCTAAATGTTTATCCATTGTTTGCGGTTGAGAGTGCTTGTAGCTCCGGGCCGGGGGAGCGGCGACGTGGGCATGATTTTGGCCCAAGCAATACTATTTTGTTGAACAGTTTGTTATTGTGGTTAATTGTAATTGTATGACGTTATTATTGCAATGTTCTTCTCTCCACCAATCCAAGCAGTCTTTCCTTTTTTGTCCCCTTTTCGATACTCTTTCGCTTGTGGGAAGCAGACTCCATATCAAAGGTACAGGTGTGTTTGGCTCTCTATTCACTTAGATACTGTACGTTCTTCAAAGGTTCCCTCAATGTCAAAGACTATTTTCTGGAACGTACATAGCATTAGCTCCCCGGCTAAGAGGCGCCAAATCCTATCATCTGAAAAGTTCGGTACTAACATTGCTTTTCTGAATGAAACTCATCAGACACACGCGGAACATATCAAGCAAAAACAAAGCTGGGTACAATCTTGCTATTACTCACATTTTAATAATAAGAAAAGGTAGGTGGCCATTGTGATTCTGAAAGGAGTAGCATTGGAATATACTAGTCAAGTACTGAACCCTCAGGGCCGATTTGTGATAATGTGTGGCAAACTATGGTGGGGATAAATCACTTTTGGCAAACATCTTTGCCTCCACTCTACATGATAATGGCTTCTTCATGTCTATCCTTGGTCTATTACTTCCACTTGCGGGGGACAACTCTATAATCTTGGAAGAAGACTTTACTCCATTGTGGAAAATTCCATTTTGGACAGCTCCACACCATCTAAAATCCAAAGGTCACCATATAAAATCAGAATATATCATGACACAATTTTTTTTTTAAACAGTTGGGACTGACCCTGGAGAACTACTGTATACGCACCCTGGAAAGAGACTACACCTGTGTTTCTAGAGCTCACGGCACTATGTCTCACATAGATTACACCTTGACTTCACCAGATCTCTTTTCAAAAACCTATAAGGCTAAAATGTTAAATATCTGTATTTCAGACCATTCGCCCATATGAAAATTGGTAATTTCCCTCTTAACCGCTCTCTCAAAACCAATTTAAATCTGTGCTCACTACTAAACGGTGGCAGTTTGAGGTACGGTGTGCTGTTTAGGGACCCAATATGTGCCTGGAAACAATTGAGAAAAATATTTACAATTCCACCTTCCATTTCCAAACACCTCCCTATAGTGGGTAATCTCGATTTTGCCGCAGGAACAGAACCATCAGTCTTCGACATCTGGACCCTGAGGGGTATTCACACTGTGGGGAACTACTTCATAACAGATAGATAGAATTTCCCTATATTTGAACAACATAAAATGAAATGTAATCTGCCAAACCCTGACTTTTTTGTTTTTCTCCAAATCAGACATTATAGTCAATCGGTACTCATAGACTTCACATAGATGCTACAAGGCAATCCTTTGGAGTCCAATCTATCGACCTCTTTGCAGCTGGGCTTTACCTCAATGCTCCTATATACCCCTTTACTGGAAATTTACACTACCAAACATTGGATTCCTTTATTTAATAAATGGTAATCTGAATTAATAATTGGTTTTCTGACCTGCCCGATATACAGATTGTACTCCTTTGATACAAAGAGTTTCACATGATCACGCTAGATGCTAATTTTACCTGAATTACAATTGTAACTGATAGATGGTGCCTTCTTTGTGCCCAGACATCTAAATAAATTTATAACCGAAATTGAGGCAATTGTTAATTGTTTATGGTATTGTGGAAAGATCAGGAGGTTCTGGAACAAAACGCTAAATTACTTGAGTGGGTTTCTTCATCTAAGGGTGCCTTTGGATTAGAAGGCACTCATATTTGGGTACATGAAGGATTGGAGGACTCAAACCAATGACCTACCTAGATTTGTGGGGATGATCATGTTGACGGCTTGTAAGTTAATATTGGTCAATTGGCGAGTATCGACTGATTAAAAACCTTTATTTTTCATATAATTGTTACTGAAGAGTTTGATACACTTTCTGATAGCTCTAACAGAGCTGCGACATTTATACCCAAATGGAGACCATATTTGAATAACCTATCCCCAGCTGTCATTAAGGAAGTAATGGCTCTGTTTAAATACTCTGAATGAGACGAACCAACATTATTGAGGGGAACCTGTCAAAAACTGAAATTGTTATGGGGAACTAAAGTGTTCCTGGTAGTGGGAAGGTTTCAGAAAGGCAGACAGCGATAGTAGTCTGTCGCCGCCCCTCTCCCACTTTGTATTTAATTTATTTAATCGTTGGTTTCCTCTAAATAGAGAGGAGGTGGAGTAGAAATAGTTTCTATTGAAGTAAGTAAGTAAGTTCAAAATATTTTTTTTTAAAGTGTGAACCAGGTATTTTGGGCAAGATTTAGTAGAAGGTAGTGTATGTTATTGCAACATTCTTACTGTACTTGTCATTTGTGCGGGCCGTATATCATGCTACTGGTGTTTATTTAAAACATTGAAGTGATAACACTGAGAATATTTGTCGACACCTGTCTTATATTATGTTCACTTGTAATAAAGACATGTATTTAAACAAAAAAACATGTCACTGGAATTAGAACGGAAGACGTCGGCTGTTTCCTATTTTAAACATGTCTGTAACTGTAACTTGTAATGTTGTCAATTTATTACTTTGCGACCAGGACATACTTGAAAACGAGAGCTAACTATGAATGTATTTTAGTTAGTGGTAAAATATATTTAAAAAAATGTTCATTCTGCTCCTGGGAGGGATTGTCCCTATAATTGGAGAGTCTCGTCTATGTCTAAGAAAAAACAGGGATGTGCAAAATTGATAACAAAACAGTAGCAAAAAACAGGTTACCGTATCAATAGTAATGACTAAACTCTCCCTGCAGCTGGCCCAAATCTCTCACCCAGAGAGAAAAAAGTCACACAAGCCAGAAAAGGACCTAAAGCGCACAGGTGAGAAAAGACAAAAAAGAAAACATAGTGTAATCTGTTTTGGTATAGAAAACCCTGCTAAATAAAGGTCTACACGTACAGAATAAAAGATCAATATGGGCAGTGATCATAAACTCAGATGAACTGGCCCGAGAACCCCTCCTTCAGATATCAGCTGGGCTCATCTGCCAAACGTATTACTCCAATGAGATCCTCCTGTAATAAAGGTCTCCCGAGACAGCACACCGCCTCAATGGCTTTTACACAGGGATATGCATCCAGATAAGGAACCAAAGAATTTAAAGGCAAGACAGGAAAGGTGAACTTTGCGCCTAGACTCGAGTGATGACCAATCTAGTTCTTTGAGCATTTCGCAGTGATGTGTGTTCCAACTTATGGAAGTCGGAATGCAGAATACAGTCATATACTGTAAGTACGGATATAGGATAACGTATCTGTCCTCTAAATTTAGCATAGGTTGAACTTGATGGACACGTCTTTTTTCAACCTCATATACTATGTAACTATGTGTAACCCTTATTCCCCCCCCCCCCTAGACTCATCTGACATATCTAGGGTGTGTGAGGGCGGATTACATGTACTGGGTGGTGCTTACCTGCGTGGAACAGGAGGGCCTGAGTCTCCCGCGGTGGTGTGGGGGATCACAGGACCAGGCTTCTGGGGTTGTAGCCTCCATGCTTTCAGTGGTGGTGCAGCACCTCCATCCTCTATACCTTCCCAGGGTATGGGGTAGGACCCGTAGAGAAGAGTGACCCCTGGCCCCAGGGTGGATGCTCCAGAATCACACAACAGTCTTTGGTAAAAAGGTAATGTCTCTCTTTATTGGTCCGAGCCGGTCCCAGCGGTAGTAGCGACAAGCAGCCACAACAACAATAGCAATGTCCCCAATTCACCCGACTCTCCACTCTGTACAGGCCTTTCCTCCTCTCCTTCCCTCCAAGTGTACACTCCGACAGGATGGACTGGGCTGGGGCCTCAATACCCCACTGCCCACCTCAGAGGGTATCCTCTGGGTGGGGGGTGGATTCTCCCCATCACCCCATCATCGGGGTGAGGGGCATTGGTCCACCTGAACTTGACTCGCTCTCCAAATGTCATAGGCCAGAGTTCTCTCTCTTGCTGCTCCCAGGACGGAGCTAGGTATACTCTTCTCACTCCCAGGACAGACTCCAGCATAGACCAGAATAGACTAGCTGTCACTTACAGGAATGGGCTGCTAAATAGGCTTAGCCCCACCCCTCATGATGTCAGCAGTACCTCCCCTCTGTCTCATGCCTGCAGCAGAGTCAGGGGCCTGCATCTATCACTCAGGGCAGGGCTTGAAGGGGGAATACCCATGATCACTACTGGTGCCTGCCCTTAACAGGACTTACCACAGTAGGAGGAAGATATGTATAGCCTGTGCTGTTTACAGGGGGCTACACTCTCCCTCTGGTGGAATCCAATGGTCCCCACTTGGACCTAGCTCTAGCAGCACCATCCTGCGGCGAACAACCTGGGAAACAGCACATATTATGGCAGTGTTAGCATAACATAGGCATATGAGGTAGTTCAAGAAACAAACACGGTTACTCCCAACGTGGAGAACCCTACTAATAATGTTTTGGATCTGGCTTTCTTACTCTTCGGCCATTGTGATCCGTGATGGTTACAAAGAAAGATTGCACCGACCCATGCTCCGGTCGATACATCACGCTGTGCATGTATATACACCTCCCTATGCTCATGATCCTAACCAACTCCCTTATTTTGTCCTCGTTATGATAACCTCCCTGACCAAACTTGGTCTGAAGATATTCCTGCACAGCCTCCCTGAGCCAACTATCCCGATTCTCTCCTATTTCCCTCATGATGGGCTCAGGCACATAAGGGTACTCATATCCATGTGACTGCCTATACCTAGCCACTATGGCTCTGTCGGCACGGCTCAATTTAGTGAGCTTGCGGTGACCCGCCTTGCTTGGCAGTACCCAAAACTCTGGCTCTTCTGGAGCAATTTCATCATATAGTATACTGGGGCCTCTGGGTTTAATGAGTTTCTGCTCGATCTCCCGGAATCTATGGTCTATCTCATCCTCCACCTCCTGAGGAGTAAAGGCACCTGTCACCCACCAATGATCTACGATGCTGCTCTTAATGAGGAGGAATCGTGTACGGTCCATCCCTGCATGGTACCCAGTAAACAGGGGCGCCCACCATTTGTCACGGTGCTCGTATTCTGTGGACTGACTAGTGTGCTCTACCTCAGATTCTGCCTGCGAGGAAACACCGGACGTCCCCACCTCCGTAGAGCGCGAGCAATCTCTCCTCCCCTTGGCATTGAAGTACCTGGTAGGGTTCATCTTGGGAGCCACCTCCTGAACAGGCCCAGACTCTGCTGGAGTATGTGACCCTCGGGCTCTCCCTCTAGCGCTAGGAGAAAACGGCCCACGGTTACACACACGGTCAAAAGGTATCACACGGTCAAAAGGTATCTCCCCATCCGACCCCTCATCGCTCAACTCCCAGTCCCGCAAGTCCTTGGAGTACTTAGGGTATTTGCTTAATTTATCCCCGCTAGGTCCCGGTGACAACACTCGTGACGGGGCAGGGGCAGTGGCCGGGGCGATGGAGCTAGGGGCTGGGGCAGGGGCAACATTCATGTCATTGTCCAGCAAGCGGGTAATACCACGACCAAGGGACGCTTTCTTGGGCGCTTTCTCCGCCATGTGTCGCACCTCTCTCGATGGACCTTGGCTCTTCAGGGTGGCTATGGCAGCGGCCATGGCTACTCTCCGTGAGGAGAACAGCGCTCCCGGGCCTTGTTTCCCGGTGGAACCGGAAATGATGTCATCAGCGGTGCCCTTAGAATCTCCCTTCAGCTCCTTGCTCCTCGAATGCCAGACAGAAGTGAAGCTCTTCGCTCTCGCTTCCTGTCCCTCCCTTTGCTGAGGACGCTCCTGATTGGCTCTCCTTGTGCCCCTCCCTCTGGTGGAATCCAGAGGCGGGGCCCTCCTTTTTTCAGTGTGACGCGACTTGGTTTGTTGACCAGTCACAGCACAGGTGGGTGGGTTTTCGGCTTTCGCGCCGCTCCGCCCTTCTTGCAGGGGATCTGGGTTTGGCGCCAAACCCCTGCACATTTCCTGCCACATTTCTCGTACAGTTCTTTTGCACGATTCATGTGCGCGCTCCAGGATTGGTGGGAAATGCCATTTTAGATCGGCTGCTATCTGCTGGACTGCTGAGGGCGCCTTGGTCGCCATTTTGGAGGGTTCTTTGCTCCGCGGAGCACATGTAGTGACGGCCGCCATCTTTGTAATTGGCCCACCACATGTAATTGTGTACTCTCCTCAGTGTCTAAGGTGTCATTTACTCCTAGACACGGACTAACCTCCTCGACACTTTCTACTTCTCTCTGCATGCTTATCCTGGTACCCACTAATATAAGGTGGCGTACCCCAGGCTAGGCAGAACTCCTTCCGTGTGTGTACTGCGCTCGATGTTCGTTCCGGCCAGTGCTCTGTGGTGCGTTTTGTGGGTGTTAGCTAGAGTACCGGGCATCTCCTTAGGTACGGGCGTCCCTCTATTGGCCACTCATAGTGAGGGCCCTGGGCCATGGTCCCTGGACTAGTTAGCAGGCTGACCCCCCCAGTTGCCTCAAACTATCTGCCTCAAGGGACTAGGACAGCGATAGCTATGCACCCCTCTTACACCACCCGCTTAGAGCGCCCAGGGCGTACTCTGCGGGAGCGGCGATCCACGCTCCCCTGACTACCCCCGGTGTGCAATTGCGCCCTACGTTCCTCAACACTGGACCGGAGAGTGCACATCACTCTTTCTGCTCTGCCTTGCTGTAAGCCTGACCTGTTTATCTCAGCAGCGCCTCCAAATGTAACCCTTATTCCCCCCCCCCCTAGACTCATCTGACATATCTAGGGTGTGTGAGGGCGGATTACATGTACTGGGTGGTGCGTACCTGCGTGGAACAGGAGGGCCTGAGTCTCCCGCGGTGGTATGGGGGATCACAGGACCAGGCTTCTGGGGTTGTAGCCTCCATGCTTTCAGTGGTGGTGCAGCGCCTCCATCCTCTATACCTTCCCAGGGTATGGGGTAGGACCAGTATAGAAGAGTGACCCCTGGTCCCAGGGTGGATGCTCCAGAATCACACAACAGTCTTTGGTAAAAAGGTAATGTCTCTCTTTATTGGTCCGAGCCGCGCCCGGCGGTAGTAGCGACAAGCAGCCACAACAACAACAGCAATGTCCCCAATTCACCCGACTCTCCACTCTGTACAGGCCTTTCCTCCTCTCCTTCCCTCCAAGTGTACACTCCGACAGGATGGACTGGGCTGGGGCCTCAATACCCCACTGCCCACCTCAGAGGGTATCCTCTGGGTGGGGGATGGATTCTCCCCATCACCCCATCATCGGGGTGAGGGGCATTGGTCCACCTGAACTCGGCTTGCTCTCCAAATGTCATAGGCCAGAGTTCTCTCTCTTGCTGCTCCCAGGACAGAGCTAGGTATACTCCTCTCACTCCCAGGACAGACTCCAGCATAGACCAGAATAGACTAGCTGTCACTTACAGGAATGGGCTGCTAAATAGGCTTAGCCCCACCCATCATGATGTCAGCAGTACCTCCCCTCTGTCTCATGCCTGCAGCAGAGTCAGGGGCCTGCATCTATCACTCAAGGCAGGGCTTGAAGGGGGGAAAACCCATGATCACTACTGGTGCCTGCCCTTAACAGGACTTACCACAGTAGGAGGAAGATATGTATAGCCTGTGCTGTTTACAGGGGGCTACATATGTAAGAATGTAATGATTTAGTCCAGAAATTTAACATCTTACACATTTCAGTCATTCATCCTATACCGTACTATATTGTACACATCTTACACTATTGTTCTTTCCTTGGGAAGAGGTTTTTACATATTACTCATCTGATCCCTAGCAATTAACGACCCGTTCCCTTACATACCCGCCACCACTAACTTAATTAGCTGTTGTTTTACGTGAATCTCAGTTCTAATCCCTTAATGAGGGTATCAGAGTTTACGGTACAGAGATGTGTCTCTGCAAAGAGAACTAGACTATGATTTTAGACATCTCCTTAATAACTCCTTCTTTGGTGGGGGGGATTTGTAGCAATATGGCCTCAAAGAAATCAGTGTACTGTTGCACAAAAATACATATAGGCCTTGCTCGTTTTATTTACACCTTCCTAATATTATTAAGTCACTAAATATAAACCTTAGTGGTTAGCTCAGATTCTTCTTAGCACTGTAAGCAAATAAAGGCCATTTGTCTGTTTGACTGGCTTTAGGATATAAATCCATAAATTAAAGACTCTTTGCCTTTAAAAAAACAAAAAAATTATCTAAAAACCTGGACGCCTTGGCTGGCCCAGACGGACATCCCGAGGGTTGAAAGAGATACAATATGGCTATCATAGTAACAGATGCATTCTCCCTTGATGGGGACTTGAGTGGGGCACTATAGAGAGGCTGGCGGCCTGTGAGGCTTAGGTGGGAGTAGAACCTGAGACACTCATCTAGAAAAGACGTCTGAATAAGATTGCATACACTAAGATAGCTGGAGAAAGAGCTAAAAGGAGTCATCAATGTATCTGTGTCAGGGGACAAACCCGCGCCATAGCCCCCCCACCACCTCCCCTCCCTACCCTTCCCTTTGGTCTTCCCCCACCACCACCCCGCTGTTTACTATTCTTTGGTATTTGGTGTATGGTACTTAATAATTGAACAACATCAATGTGGAAAATAGATTGGATGTCATCACTGTATCTGTATAGCTTGAAAAATAAACCCAATAAAATCAGAGTTAAAAAAAACAAAAAAAAAAAAACGTAACGTTGCTAACTGCAGTGCAGGAGATGGACCCAGGACAACAGAAATCGTTGGGCCCAGGACACACATATGAAGCAGTCCTCCCCTCCCGTGCACTGGTTGGGGGCGGGTATGTGCAGCAGGGGGGGACTATAAGGAGGTAATGGACCTGGGGGGAGAGGGGATTATAAGGTAATGGACCTGGGGGGGGAGGGGAAGGATTATAAAGAGGTAATGGACCGGGGGGGATTATAATTAAACGGATTTCTGGGGAAGTGCGCGGGGCCTCTGTAATGGCTTTTTACCTCTTCCCCCAGCATCTCCCTCCTTCTTCTGCACCATCGCAGCATCAAATGGGGGGGACGCGTTGCCATGAAAATGTGACATCACATGGTGTCTTGTGGTCATGGAAATGCATCGCCGCATGACGTCGGGACACTGCAAGACGAGGAGGCCAGGGGGTGGAAAAAAGGTAAGTGTTTATGCCAGCAAAATTCTAAAACCGGCCCTAGGTGGAAAGAAGGGAGTCTTCAGAGCTAAACCATGTTAATTCTCACTCCGGGGGCCCCCTGCCCCCGAGTGCCCCCTCTGTGTAAGGGTGAAACGCGTTGAGGGGGAGATGCTGGTGTAGCCCTGGTGTGTATCAATAAAGTTTTTTTGGAACTTGCCATCCGGGAGCCTTTCTTTGGACATGCGCAGTTGCGCCGCACTTCTACCCATTCTCTGACCTGCATCTCGGCGGCGGCACGCAGGAGGAAGCGAGGAGAGCGGTTCCACAACCCAAGGAGCAGGTGAGGTTATCCTTTCCCCCTGCACCGGTTGAACTAGTGACCCTGCTTAGCTCTCCCACGCTTACCCCAGTGTCCTTATCTACTGACCTGCCTTACACTGAAGCGCTTGACAGATTTTCTGCACCCGAGATACTTACATCTGAAGGTGATGCCGATATCTCACTTCTGTTTAAAGGTCCCAAGGCATGCAGGCCAATAGGAAGCCGCAAGGGATGATGTTGCAGCTTCCTATTGGTCCGCAAGACCTTTAAACAGAATTTTCTGTGCTCAGCCAGAGTTCCTATTGGCAGCCCCTTCAGATTAAAGTATCTCGGTAAGAAGGGGGTCCCCGCAGTTGAAATCAACACTGTTCAGCTCTAGTAAACCTAGTAAAAAAAAAAAACAGAGGTAAAGCCGCTTTAATGATATTTAAGGAATCCAGTGCCCTTTATCAGAAAGAAGTGGAACTAGATCCATTTGTAATATTATTATATATAGATTTATGTTAAAAAGTCTGGTGTAATAAAAACTCGTAATTCAACATCGATGTAATAGCCCATGGTCAAGGAGATAACGTTATCTTTGTAAAATCTAAATATACAGTAGGGCCACATTTACCCTTCACATCTTTTATGAGATATTTAACTCACTCTAATTCAAAACATTGTACTGTATTTCATCACATGCTTCCTATTTGGAAACAAGTTGCTGGTGCCTCATGTACTTCATTTAATGGCTGAAACCTGCATCTTTTACGTTTTGGTGGGGAATGCACTTAAAACATGTAATTCTTGGATTTTAGGATTACCTTGACTAATTTGAGACCTTCTTTTGCAGTTGATCCATGTAAGGAGGGGCATGCATTTACCAACCTGAGAAAATGTTTCCTTGGGGGTTACTAAGACACAAACTTGCTGCTCATTCAGCTGACTGACTCAGATAATTCACATTTATTTGGTATGAAAAGTGGCAAAACCTCCTCCATGTCTAAGAAAGCCATTGTATCCCTTAACCAAGTAACTCCCCTTAACTATCTTATCAACCTCTAGTAGAATATGATTGGTGGAAGGATATCATTAGTAAGACTGGGTTAAATATTGGGCACACAGTTTTATACGCACTGAATCCAGGCATGAGGTCAATTACTTGGCGAGGGTCCCTCCGGCTGTGGGTTAAATATTGGCATAGTAGGCTCATGGCTAAGGCTAGTTTAAAACCTGTATACCTCTCGAAAGACTTGAAATGCTTTGTGTCCACCTACAGGAGCCTAACGACCATCATAATATTATTTATTACAGACAGTGTTCAGTCTTTAAAAATGTAATCTCAAAACATTTCAAAATGTATACATGTCGTTAAGTAGACATACATAGTTACACACGGAAAGCACAATAAGTAACTCACCCTGCTTGAAGAAGAAGAGTGCTTAACAGCACAGGATTCAATCATTCCAAATGAACGAATAACATCAAAAATATTGCCCCCCAGGATAAAGAGATCTCATTATGCTGTATTTTCTATAGCTCCTTAATTGCTTTTATGCAAGTCCTGACAACGTAAAGCAAAGTTTTAGAAGGGTGTACAGTTTCTTTCATTTAACTATATGTAAGTAGAGCAGAACCCTGAATTCTCCATTCGTTTTTTTTAATCTTTAGTAGGTAACATATTTTTGTTCTTATCATAGTGTCTAATTCATGGGTTTGAGAACTGGCTTGAATTATGCTGGATCCCCTTTCTAGCTTCTCAGTCTAAGGACACAGCTCACCATGAGAGGTACACATCTTTAGGTCAACTTATATCAGTTCCACTGTGGACTCTGCACAATAGCTTTATAATTACTCTCGGAGAAATCTCCACCTCCCATTTGTTTAAAAATGCATCAACCCATTAGGCCAGTGGTACCCAAACTTTTTTACACTGTGCACACCCTGCTACAAAATATCAGTTCCATGAACCCCTAATAATAAATCTTATTGCCCACTCATCATACTGTTGCTCACAAAACTGTGCGACAGATCCCAGGCAGTATAGTGTCCTGAGATCAGATAGCATGGGTGGTATAGTGTGAGCAGACAGCACGGGTGGTATAGCTGCCTATTACAGAAGGAGCTTCCAAAGCTATGCCCCACAATGCCTTGCTGCTGTGAATGCAAAGCATTGTGGGGAGCGACTTTGGAAGCTCCTGCTGTAATTGGCAGCTATACCACCCAAGCTAAGTTGCAGTTTGGGGCCTTAATAAAAGTGTAGTCCCTACATGGGTTTCCGAAGCCCACTATATTGCCTATATTACTGTATCTCTCGTACATGGCGCTAAAGGAGGTCACATAAGATTGACATTGGCAGTGATCAGTCTCTCAGGCCTTTGCAGAATGCAGGGTACGTGCAGGCTGGGTGTGGATGCTTGAATATAACAAGGATGGGCGCCAGGAACTTTTTTAAACGAAAAGGTGCTTTATTGGCCATCCATCAATAACACTTCACAGACATTGACATACTGGTAACTAGACAGAAACTCATGGCAAACAATATAATTCTGGAATTCATCCCATGGATAGCTCTCACTCCTACTTATACTTGTTACCCATAGTAAGGGATAAAGGGACAGTCCCTTGCATAGAGGTAGTAATGCCCCATATCGAATGGGCTCCGGGACAATGTACTGCATACTTCTTCCAAGCCTATTTCATCAGGATTGCACTAGGAACCTTCCGGTTTGGCCGGTCCAAACATACTCCGGAGTTACTATGCCGAAAACACCTATCAAGAGCATGTTTCCTCCTTTTCAATAGTGAGAACAATCTTGGACCCTTACAACTGGTGCTTACTTAAAGGGCATGTTTCCTAACTGAAAACAACAAATAGGGACAGGACACTTCTTAATACACATAAACCTATTTACAAGACACAGTGAGGCCCCCAGTCAGAACTCTGAAGAATCTGTTTCTAGAACATAGGGTGGAGCTATATATACCCCCTATACTCCATATAGTGACATCACGGGTCACAAGACATATAAGGGAGTGGCAATCCCTTCTGCATAGTCATCCTACATCACATCATGGGGAGGGCAGTAACCTGAGTGAGCCCACACAGTTAACCCATTAAGGAGAAAAAGAAAAAAGAAAGCGCAGAGAACGCCCAAAGCGTAATACAGTTTAATCATAAAAAAACACAGATAAAATAAGTGGTATCAAACTCACAAGGTCTCCAATTTGAAACAGCTTTCACACTTTTCGGGGGAAGTGGGGTGCTTACAAAGTTTGTCCTGCTGTGTCCGTCTCTTTTCCTCTGTTTGACGGTCTGCGCTCGAGTGGTGACGTCACGAGCGGTGCACTCTATCCCACGTAGCCTGGAGAGAGAGACCAAACGTCCCCCCGCAGGTTTTGTCATTCGGCCAGTGAATTAAGTTAACCCCTACGCGTTTCGTGATTATGATCACTTCATCAGTGGTTGGTTTGCCCATGATGCTGTCAGCATTTTATAGTGTTCTCCATTAGCAATTAGTACAAAAGTTAACACCTTAATTAAAAAAGTGGAGGAAATATAATTTCACAGTAATACTTGCATAATATATTTAAACATTTTTAAACATATCTATATGAAGAAGCCAAACCACCATCTTTTATTGGAAATATGTTTTATTAATTGAGATTGTTTTTGTTGCAAGCAACCTATGCTTGTATCAATATAATACAAATCAACTTCCTATTGAAAGGGAATATAGTGACCTAATTGGTATATTGTAAAAAAAATTGTCTCAATCAGAGAGATTGTTGCCTATGGCAATTAAGATATCCAACAAACAAAACACATGATTCAACCACCACATTTACAGTAGTTGGAAATCTATTTTTACTAATTAGGATTGTTGCTATTGCAAGAGACTTGTATCATTATGATATAGAGATGGAATATCGTAACCAAATTGGTATGTAGTTACATATTCATTATTAGCCAATATATTATATAAAAAATATATGTATATACTGTAGTCTCAATCAGAGACATTGTTGCCATATAGCATTTGAGATCAACATATGCATCAAACAGGTAGTTAAATATACCTTAAATATACCATTATAAAAATCCAGTATACAATATTGAGTATTTTCACAAACAGGAAGAGACCAGCAAAGATGCCTATGGGTGATATATACTGTATGATAGTACGATTGGGCTAAAGTTATATGACATGCGTTATATGGGACCACTTCCCTTATTAAATTAAAACTGAGTATATTTGAAAGAATAAAGACAATATTATAAATGGAAATAAATGTGTGCTGACCTAAGGCCAATCCATTAACCCCTTAACTGCAACAGTAGTCCCCAAAGGGACCTACATTACTATCTGTATATATATATCAAAATACTGTATATTTTTTGGGCTAACCCCTTGAAGACAGCTCACAAATCTCTTAAAGGTTTTTTAAAACGCTACGAGGAATAACTTTATTAGGCAATCCCCCCAAAAAAGGGGAAACACACTATACTATGACAAAAAAAATGAACAGGCTGACAAAAGGCAGGATGCACAGAGCAGATATAGAGTCCTGACTGCCAGAATTAACTAGGCATCTTTATATTGACTATTTTCTGTGACATCAGAGGCTCTAAGCAGAGACATTCTTGCCTTCTGGACCTCAGCCCTTCTGGAATGTTCCCTTGGGTAGGTGCAGGTCCAGTTCCGGATTCCACCACCCCCAATGTCTACAGCCTAGCCATAGTAATGCCTCAAGCGTGAAAAGTACCGTATGCTTTTGACAAAACCGAAACATCCTGCAGCTATAAATGTCCAACTTTCGCTCATCAGAAGCTGCAGAACATGATATTAACATAGTGTCATGTTTCACAGGTTTCGTCCCAGCACCTGCTGCCACTGTTTTTAACGCTCTTTATACATAGAAATAGTTTTCAACCATTTTTGAATCACTTTCGTCCTGCAACATAATAGATATTTAGATACCTTATTTCAATCTTTTCTGGAAGCTAAATTCATATCGGTGCCCTTTAACCCGGCATATCAGGATATCAACAGGTAAGAGCTGGATGTTAAATGGATGCATAAAAAGAGACGAAAAATAATGCTTAAAAGGTACAACCACTGATTTTGTTTTTATTGCTAATATAACTTTCAGTAGAACTTTTTATATGCTGCACAGAGAAGGGGGAAGAGAAAAATGAAGACTGGGAGGGTTACAGAAACAAAAATTGGGAGAGGTAAGGGGAAAGGGTACAGTCCGATCCAAACATACCATAATACATGTAACCCCGGTCTCTTTTCAGCCCCAGAGACCCCCCATGTAGCACTCCGAGGCTCTGCGGCACACCAGGCTAGCGGGGGCCGCCATGACAGGTTGCGCGAGCGTGCGCGTTGGTCGCGCAGGCGCAGTAAGGGTAGCGCTTGCGGTACCAATGCTAAAGAGGTCCTGAGTGGACTACAATTCCCAGCAGCCTCTGGGGATTGCCCTTTAAACAACATCACGTGCAGCCAGCCAGCAGATAGGGTTTTGCAGCTTCTCCTGTGGAGGAAGGCTACAATGTTGCGGGGACCACGTTTGGCAGTTGGAGCTGGGAGCAGGAAGGGGAAGGAAGGGTGCAGGGAGCAAGTGGCTCCTGCACCAGGTAAGGATCCCCAATTCCCAGGCAGGCCCCAATCCCTGTTAGGGTAGTGGGTAGTACTGAGGGACAGCCCCTAGGTTAGGGACTCTGCCCTTAGGTGTGTGAGGGTGCAGGCTTGTCAGTGTCACAGCTGGTAGTGCTGTGAGCGCTGACAAGTAGGCACAGTGTGTGCAGCGTGTGCTGTGTGTTGTTGCTGCATGTACCGAGTGAGTGCAGTGGATTGCTGCAGGTTGACGGTGTGTGTGTGTGCAGTGTGTTTGCTGCAGAGGTTAGGGAGAAGTTAGCCAGAGGGGACCTGGGTGGGTACGGGAGAGGTAGTGTGGGTGCAGGGGGTCAGTGACCCACCTGCATAGGATAGGCTACCTTGCAGGCCCTAGGAGTTTCCCCATAAGCCATTCAAGGTTGCTGTGCTGTAGGGACGGCCTATAGTGCAGCGAATGTCACGGTAGTTCATGGAGTCAGATAGGGACTCAATTGACGCTGTGTACCCGTGCAGAAGATTGGGCGCTGCCCTACGTTGCGGTTGCAGAGGCCATCTTGTTGGGGTCTTCCCGGACGGTGGATCCTGGATGTCGGGCCGGAACTCGACGGATCCTTTGTGAAGCAGTTGCAGATCCGAGCACTGCAGGTACTATATCATCAAGTGCACCAACACCGGTCATCAGGCGCTGATCCCGCCTTAGGCTAAACTCTTTGTAGGAACACTGAGCGAGTGGTTACAAGACGGAGCCTATACCATATAGGACCATCACATTAATATATGGACACGGTGTGTGGGGCACGCGGTGAGAGGACAAGACGTTGCCCCTGATGAGTGGGGCCGCCACTAAACTTATACCGTTAGAGTATAAGTAGAGGATATGTGTTATTGCTAAGTTGCATGTTAGAGTGATAAGGTTGCCATGCATTATCATATACAGTAAAGTTGGTTGCATCACATATGTGTGTATGTATTTCTTGCCCAGGGGAATCTCACATCACGGGGATCCTGGGTAAGTGGAGGCGCTGCGCTAAGTAAGTGTATGAGTGTTACCCCAGGCTCCCAGCTAGCGGAGGCTCAGATCTCCTGGAGCCGCAGGTGTTGTACAGTGACCAGTAGTTCCTTTGGGAGGGTTCAGAAAAAGGGCTACATACATAACACATACATAAAATTGGTAATAGAACAATACCGTCAACTATTGCTTCTTAATAGTTGATCCTGATTGGAACATCAACTTGGGGCCAGAGGATCAGATCCTCTCGGATAAACCACATCCACAATAATAAATAATAATAATATGTTCTTGTATAGCGCTGTTAGTTTTGCGTAGCGATTTACAGAGACATTTTGCAGGCACAGGTCCCCGCCCCGTAGAGCTTACACTCTGTTTTTGGCGCCCAAGGCACAGGGAGATAAAGTGACTTGCCCAAAGTCACAAGGAGCTAACACTGGGAATTGAACCAGGTTCCCCTGCTGCAAACAGTGCCAGTCAGTGTCTTTACTCACTGAGTCACTCCTTCTCCCAAAAAATGGATAACCCAGGAGAGACACATGAAGGATTTATTAAAGCATTGTGTGTTCGTTTAAACTTGCGATGTAACACTCAGGAAGTTTCTGCTTGTAATTTGTACATTGAGGGGTTGGGGGGGAGGGGGTAGAAGAAAATGGCTGCAATTTCATCTAGAGAAAATAATAGTTTTGCAACAAGGTGACAATGCTGAGTTCTAGGAGCTGTATTTATCATTCAGAAGTTTGCTGTGCTGCTTGTACGGTATGTTGTGATATATTTTATTGGACCAACAAAGATGGACCAAAAGATGCACACATTTGTTTTGACGCGACGTCGCGTCGCTGGCACTATAAGCGCAGCCTCAGATTCCCCATTTACCATCTCCACCATCAAACTGTACTATCATATTTTCTCAAGGGCAAAATGATCTGTGACCCATCACAATCAGTCTGTGGAGACCCCAAGAGGTAAGCTTATATGTCTGTATGATTGAATCCCTATCTTGTTGTGACATAGTATCAATAAACTTTTCCCATTTAAAAAAAAAAATTCTCGGTTCTTAATTCTTTATTCGTCTCGGCTTCTAATTTGTCCATCTTCATCAATTTACTCAGATAATCGTTTCAAATATCTAAAGTGGGGGTTCATGCTTTATTCATTTCACCATCACTGTTTTACTTTCTGCAAGTAAGACAATCGCTGCCAGCCTTGGGACATTGCTCCTTATATTGACCTCCTTCCAACTTTCCATATGTCCAAACAGCAAGGCTAAGGGCTCTTTTATTAGGCTGAGTCCCCGCTGGCACTGAGCGCGCACATGCTTGTAGTTGAGCGCGCGGGTAAATATAGTTTTTTGTTTACCTAAGCGCCGAACCCGGGTGAGAGTGTGTGCCCACGCACGACCGCCGCACGCACCACGTGATCGGGGACTTACATATATCTATATATGTCTATCCCCGCCGCAAGCGCCGCCCGCTCAACGCTAGCGGTGATTTAGCCTTATAGTTACCGCAATAAATTATTGTATATACTGCAGAACCTTATCCCAAAAATCTAAAATAACCAGACAATCCCATAAACAGTGTTTTCCATCTGCCCTTTCCTGGGCGTTCTTGGGGCACTTATTTTTAGATTTCTCTATCCCTTTATAATTTATAGCAAAAGCATAATAGGCTCTATGAAGTATCTTATGTTGCATCTCACTCCACTCCTCAGAAATGATAATTTTCCTAACCCGAGTTAACTCTTCGAGTAACAGATCGGCCCCTTCAATTCCTGGGAAATCTCTTTCCCATCTAGTGAACATTTTTCTTAAATCCCTCCCACAGTCCTTGTCCCTAATTCAATCATATAAATCTGAGATAGAATATTTGGTACCACAGTATATACAGGTGCGCCGACGAGTATTCTAAAACTTGCCTTTAACTTGCCTTGGAAAATCTGGGCTATCACCAACACGACCCAGGTACATGCTGGGTACATGCTGGGTACATGCTGGGTACATGCTGGGTACATGCTGCAACATTTCAGTGACATTTCTGCAGAGACTAAAGGCCCATCGGATTAACACAGCAGGGGTCCCTGGCAGTCCCATTCAGTTTGAATGGGACTGCCAAGGACCCCCGCTGTTAATCCGATGGGCCATTAGTCTGTCTGCAGAAATGTTACTGAAATGTTGCAGCATGTACCCAGCATGTACCCAGCATGTACCCAGCATGTACCCAGCATGTACACAGCATATACTGTACCTTGTCTTGTATGTGATTTCCCCAAATTTGTTTTAGAATACTCGTCGGCACTACAGTAATGCATCCTCGAAAAAGACATCATCTCTTCCCAATAAATCTGATTTATAGCTTTCCATACTCTTGCAATAATGCATTACTTGTATATAAGGAAAGTTTGAGGCAGTCCCATTTGTTCTTTCAGTTCCTGGAACGTCAAAAAACTATCATTATTCACATCTACCAACTGGCCCAGATTTCCAATTCCCTTGTCTCGTCTCTCCATATCTGAATGTTTGTTTGTATTTTAATAGGTTTGAATCAGGGGGTCTCCGGCGCTAAACCGCATTGATTTCAGCTCCGGGTACCCCGTGCTGCCCAGGATACGTACCTCCGTAGGGGGTGCCTGTATCTCTCAGCAGTTTAAAGGTCCTGGTCACAAGGGCCAATAGGAAGACACAAGGGATGATGTCACAGCTTCCTATTGGCTCGAGTGATGCAGGAGCTTTAAATCTGCCATTTATATATTCCCAACTTGCCCTGCTGGCGGCAACCCTTTCGGAGGTAAGTATCTCGGGAAGTAGGGGGTGCCCGGAACTGAAATCAACGCGGTTCAGCTCCGGTGACCCCTTGCTTCAAACTTATTTTGCTCTTACCTACCTGCTCTTTTAAAACTTGAGTTCTTGCAACACATTTTAAAAAACGAAAAAGTGTGATGACTATTTTAAGTGTACTCTGGTCACCTTTGCCTTTTTCAAAAACAAATTGGCAGCGATTGCCCCTATAAAATGACTAAGCACTCGGACACTTCACCCTTAGGCTGCGGTCCCAGTAATGTCTGTGACACGCGCGCCCGGCGGCGGGGGGGGGGCTAAGCGTGCACAGCGCTAACCTCGATCTACGGTCTGACAGGGAGAGAGGGAGCTTGCGACGGGAGGGGGCGTGGTCGGTGATTTGCGGGGGCGTGGCCATTACGTCACGCATCTAGTTCGCCCTCATTGGGTGAACCGCCGGTGGGGGCGTGGCCACGCCTCCGTTGCAGGGTTTGAACTCAATTTCATTGAGTTGAAAAAAACCCTGCCGCACGGCGCGGCTGCACCTTCAGCGGGAAGGTGCGTATTGGGCCCTCCCCCATCGATGGGCGCTGCTTACACGCACAGCGCACGCCGAGCCGTGCGCTGTGGCAGTGACTGGGACCGCAGCCTTACTTTTTCAGTGGCACTGGTCCCACTAGTCGTGGCATCCCTGTGTAGCACCGGGAGGAATCTTTCTTAGCCCTATGGAACTGTTGCTTTAGCTTGACCAGACTCCCTGGATAATAGCAAATTAAACGTACACTCTGTGTTTAAAATCTTGAAGGATGGAGGTTACTGTAGTTCATCTTTTTTTCCCCATATGCTTTACAAATGACCAGTACAACACGGCATGGAGTACGGCAACAAGGTGCCCGCAGGGCATTCCGTCATCCTACAGCAGACCAGCTCTGAGATCATCGTCCATTCTCTCCCTGTTGTCCCCGCGGGAAACGAAAGCTGTGATTGGCTAGGGGTGATATCATGATGCCGCCGTGCCAACATTTACCGCGCAAGCTGCCAGCACACATGCTGCATTAACATACTCCCTGCCACAAAGACCCACAAAGCCACACAAAAGCCATAGGTGCCTTATCACATTGCTGTGCCAGCTCATAAGACAAGATGCCACTGTACATTAACCCCATCACTGCTGGCGACATACAGCAGTTAAAGGGGCTCACTTCTCCCCATTGGGCAACTCCGTTTATCCGAGTGCTTTAATTACAACAAAAATAGATTGTGAGCTCTTGGGCAAGAATTCACTATGCCTTCATTGATCTACTATGTTTAGTGCTGCATAAACTTGCAGTGCAGTCCTTTTGCCCCAGTGCAGACCAGGAGATGTTTAGGCCCCTTAGTGTACAATACACACTGCTTTTGTAAAAGACGTATACATAACTGGAGAACGAATACAGCAGTTTTTTTTAAAAGTTGCAGTCAATGGTGCTGAATTATAAAACAGTTCTTCAAAATTTTTAAATATTATTGTACACTGATATTTCTACAAGCAAAATGCCACAACATTTAAATGTATTATAATACACACACACACACACACACACACACACACACACACACACACACACACACACACACACACACACACACACACACACACACACACACACACACACACACACACACACACACACACACACACACACAAAATATATATCTTATACTATATTAGTGAAAGCACTGTATGCCTGCATGCATGCATGCCAGCCTGCCTGCCTGCTGGATGTCCGGTGTCCCTAGGGGAAATCTCATTGGTCCCTTGGCCCGCCCGCCCGCCCCCGCACACCTCTCATTGGCCTGAGGCGGAGTGACGGCCCAAAGGACACCCCCGCACACCTCTCATTGGCCTGAGGCGGAGTGACGGCCCAAAGGACATACAGGGACACAAACACACACACAGGGACACAAACACACACACAGGGACACAAACACACACACAGGGACACACACACACACACACACACACACACACACACACACACACACACACACACACACACTAGGGGGGGGGGTGTACATTAGCAGCATTGTATAACCCGGGGGGGGGGGGGGGGCTCACATACCCGCCTCCGCCTCTTCCTCCCCGAAATCAGCCTCCACACCGGCGCGCACCTCCTCCTCTCCCCGTGTCTCCCGCGCTTTCAAACACCCCCCCCCCCCTCCCGGCGCCGCTACAGTGAGCGGAGGAGCGAGTGCCCAGGACACAGCGGGGGAGCGGCAACAACAAGCTGCCTCCCGCCTCAGTTCCACGTGGGAGCGGCCGGACGGGTGAGTGAGCGGCCTTCACCCACCCCTCACCCCCCTTCAAATCACCTCCCCTCCACCCCCCCCACCCCCCCGGCGCCGCTACAGTCAGCGGAGCGAGCGAGCGCCCGGGACACAGCGGGGGAGCGGCCACAACAAGCTGCCTCCCGCCTCAGATCCACGTGGGAGCGGCCGGACGGGTGAGGGAGCTGCCGGACGGGTGAGTGAGCGGCCGGACGGGTGAGGGAGCGGCCTTCACCTCCCCTCACCCCCCTTCACCTCACCTCCCCTCACCCACCCCTCACCTCCCCTCACTCCACTTCCCTTCCCTTCCACCTCCCTCCACCCCCCCCTTCACCTCCCCTCCACCCCCCCTTCACCTCCACCCCCCTTCACCTCCCCTTCACCTCCACCCCCCTTCACCTCCCCTTCACCCCCCCCACCTCCCCTTCACCCCCCCCACCTCCCCTTCACCCCCCACCTCCCCTTCACCCCCCCCACCCCTCCTTCACCTCCCCTCCACCCCCCCTTCACCTCCCCTCCACCCCCCCTTCACCTCCCCTCCACCCCCCCCTTCACCTCCCCTCCACCCCCCCCTTCACCTCCCCTCCACTCCCCCCCCCTCACCTCCCCTTCACCCCCCCTTCACCTCCCCTCCACCCCCCCTTCACCTCCCCTCCACCCCCCCTTCACCTTCCCCCCCCACCTTCACCTTCCCTTCACTCCCCCCTTACAACCTCCCACCACCTCCTCACCACCTCCACCCCCCTTCCCACCTCCCCCACCCCCCTTCCCAACTCCCCACCACCTCCCCCCCCTTCCCCCCACCTCCCCCCCTTCCCCCCACCCCCCCCCCCCTTCCCACCACCCCCCCCCCTTCCCACCACCTCCCCCCCTTCCCCCCACCCCCCCCTTCCCACCACCTCCCCCCCACCCCCTCCCCTTCCCACCACCCCCCCCCTTCCCACCACCTCCCCCCCACCCCCTCCCCTTCCCACCACCTCCCCCCCACCTCCCCTTCCCCCCCACCCCCCTCCTTCCCACCACCTCCCCCCCACCCCCCCCCCCCTTCCCACCACCTCCCCCCCTTCCCACCACCTCCCCCCCCACCCCCCCCCTTCCCTGAGGCGGAGTCACGGGCCAAAGGACACACAGGGACACAGACACACACACACACACGTAGACACACACACACGTAGACACACACACACACACGTAGACACACAGACGTAGACACACACACACGTATACACACACACACACACGTATACACACACACACGTATACACAAACACACACACGTAGACACAAACACACACACGTAGACACACACACACATAGACACACACGTAGACACACACGTACACACACACACACACACACGTACACACACACACGTACACACACGCACGTAGACACACACACACGTACACGTAGACACACACACATGTACACGTAGACACACACACACACATGTACACGTAGACACGTACACACACACACACACACACACATGTACACGTAGACACACACACACACATGTACACGTAGACACGTACACACACACACACATGTACACGTATACTCACACACATGTACACGTACACACACACATGGAGACATACACACACACACATGGAGACATACACACACACACATGGAGACATACACACACACACATGTACACATACACACACACGTATACACTCACACACGTATACACACAGGTATACATACACATAATGTATACACTGTCATGGAACAAGAATCACATTCCTGCCCGACCCCCCTTCTGCTTGTCAGCTCCTTAAGTTCAGCTGCAGGCATTGGCTCCACATACACACACTGTGCCTGTGTAACATGCAACAATGTTGCATTTTTTGCCTCTGAGCACATAATCAGTGAACTGCTACTGCAGCTTCTCCAGTCCTCCCAGTTAATGGACTTTCCCATGTTCTCCCCTGTCCTTTGCTGACAGTTAGTGCAGTCCCACTCAACCTTTAGTGTGACCCCTGCCCCTCACTTTCTTTTCCACCCTAGATTACAGTGAGTACAGACCTGTCTGCATCCACCCCTGGTAAGGCCTTTCTCTCTTACCATAGTCCAACCTCATAGAAGCATCCCACATAGAGAAGCACTCTCTGCCTACACTACACCCACAAGTTCCTGTGTTTTCTAATCCAGCAATAAAATTAAGAAAGACATTAAGGACTTGTCATGCTTTGGAAGAGGGAGGACATGAGTTGAGCTTACTGGAATCATTCACACATCATTCGTGACCCTGGTTCCAGGAAAGTAAGAGAGAGACCGTGTATTAGAGGTCTACGCAGAAGCTATCACTCACAGCCTTCATGCTACAAAGGTGCAGCTCTACACAGCTATACAGCAAACTGCTACAGCTTTCTGCAAAAACAAGCAGCAGTTTAAACAGAACAGTAAAACAAAGACCTGTGTTAGGGAATCACACAGGAGCTACTACTCAAAGACTTTATGCTAAACAGAATAGTCTCTGCACCCCAGGACAAGCAGCAGCTTCACTCTGCCAGACAGGGCAGCAAGCTTTATACAGCAAACTGCACACAGCCTGCAACCTTACAGAGAAGCAAGCAGCTTACACTGCACAAGCAACTCTGCACACAAGGCAGCAGCTTTGCAAACAGACTGTACACACAAACCTAACTGCCTTTTTCTCTGTCTGAGTCCACCCGCTGCTCAGCCCCACAGTGAGGAGCCTACGGACACCTGTAAGCACAGCTACCCCAACGCTGCACGCTGCAGGACACCGCTCGGCACCATCTGAGACAGACGCCCTACGCTGACAAGGTAAAAGACCGCACGCCACACGCACTGGCAAAAGGCCTACACACACCTACAGCATGGCAGAACTCAGAGCCTCACCAGACATCACGCAGGAAAGCGATCTCTCAGACACAGAGACCGCTGCGCAGCTGCAACAGGCGCAGGCAGGCGCAAGGCCCAAACGGACAGTCACACTGACCCAAAAGGCCCGCGAAAAATATGAGACTGACATTGAAGCGCACCGCGCCAAATTAGAGTTGGCCTGGGAAACAACCGCACTTGGGGTATGCAACGTCGCCGGCGCTGGCAACTCTGTACAACAGCTCGAGCAGGCAATAACTCAATTAAAGATAGATCACGCACGCTACCAAAGACTGTCAGAAGCATATGCCACTTACCTGACCAGGGCTAACACCAGTGAAAGCCTGCAAGAAAGAGACTTACAAAACAACATTGATCTTGCACGTGACAGCCGCGTGCGGGCCGCCACCACAGATGCGCAAAGCATGAGAAAAGAGCTCCTCCTGGAGACCGCGTCACAGCGCTCCAGCGCATCCAGACACTCATCCAGGTCAGCAAGATCAGCACAATCCAACGCGTCCAGCGCAAGCACTAGCGCTACCAAGGCGCGAGCCACCGCAGAGGCCGCACGCGCCAGGGCCGCATACGCTCAGAAAGAGGCGACCATGAAACTAGAAAGGGCCCGCTTGGAAGAGGAGGAGCAGACAGCCGCCGCTGCAGCCGCTGCCACCGCCACTGCCAACGCCGCTGCAGCCGCTGCCACCCGCCACTGCCAACGCCGCTGCAGCCGCTGCCACCGCTACACGGAAGAAAGCAGAGGTGGACGCCAACCTAGAGGCCCTAAATCAAGAAAGAGAAGCTGCTGCCGCCATAGCCCAAGCCGAAGTCCTAGAAGCAGCCGCGCAACAGGACGGCGGGGAGCAACCGTACAGACGGATAGCCTCAGAGGATCCAGCCCGACGCACTGAAGACTATGTAAGGAGCCTCTTCAGTGTGAACACAAGCGCACCATCTCAACACGGATGGGGCGACTCCACAGATACCGAAGACTCGCTAGGACCACGAGGAGAAGATGCTGCTCCATCAATGGCACGTGCTGCCTGGGATAGCCACAGCCACAATAGTGATCCGCACGCCAGCGCGCACACGGATGCACCACCACAGGCTGCAATCCAGGTACACCCACGCGGGAGAAAACAGCCCCTCACACTGGCCAGCAGCCATCACGCGTCCACGCCAAAGAAGAGGCGACCGCACAGACCGTCCCAGCAACTACCTCAGAACGGGGCAAACGCGCCGATGTCTCAGGTCTGACAGACATAGCCAAGTACATGATCCGGCGCGACTTGGTGCACGCAGGACTCATCAGCTTCGACGACCGCCCTGAGAACTACCGGACGTGGAAGTTCACGTTCAAAGACGCAATCGACAGCTTGGACTTCTCAGCAAGGGAAGAGCTCAACCTGTTAGTTAAGTTCTTGGGGAACGTATCCAGGGAGCAAGCGCAGAGACTTCGGACGGCAAACGCACATCAACCCCAAGTAGGTCTGGACCTAGTTTGGGAAAGGCTAGAAGAGACCTATGGCAGCCCTGAAGCAGTCGAGGATTCACTCTTCAAAAGAATCGAGAGCTTCCCCAAGATCACGAGTAAAGACTACTCGAAGTTATGGGATCTTGGAGACCTGCTGCAAGAACTGGAGTTCGCAAGGAAAGACCATTCTTTAATAGGTCTCAACGCCCTAGATTCAGCTCGTGGAGTGAGACCCATCCTGGAGAAGCTACCCTTCAACCTCCAAGAAAGGTGGCTTTCACAAGGCTCCAAATACAAAAGGGAGAAGCAAGTCGTCTTCCCCCCATTCTCATTCTTCGTGAGCTTCATCCGCGAAGCGGCAAGGACAAGAAACGATCCCAGTTTCATCTTAGGTGCGCAAACCACATACAGTGCGAGCAGCCTGAAGAACGAGAGACCAGCGACGAGATATGGTAACCCCCAAACACCCGTCTCGGCCCGCAGGACGGACGTGCCTCCCACGACCCAAACTACTCCCGATCAGTCGGTCGCCGGAGACAAGGAACCAAGGGACCCAAACAGGGAATGTCCCATACACAAGAAGCCACACCCACTCAACAAGTGCTTCGGGTTCAGGATGAAGTCCCTAGAGGAACGCAAGAGGTTACTTGGAGAATTCGGAGTCTGCTTCAAGTGCTGCGGTTCCACTACCCATCTAGCCAGGGACTGTAAGGAAGAGATCAAATGCACAGTGTGCGAGAGTGACAAGCACGTGACAGCGTTACACCCAGAGGCGATGACACTCCACCAACTCAAGAACCCATCCTCCATAGCGGAGCATGGCGGGGAGAAAGAAGAAGGAGAGTCAACATCCGTCACATCTCAGCGCACCGAAGTTTGCGGAAAAGAAGGTGACAAAATGTCCTGCTCCAAAATATGCCTTGTCGCAGTGCACCCCCAGGGACAACCTGAGAAGGCTATTCGGATGTACGCAATCCTCGACGACCAGAGCAACCGATCACTGGTCAGGTCAGAGTTCTTCGACATGTTTAACATACAAGATGGTGCTTCTCCTTACACTCTCAGAACGTGCGCAGGGCAAATGGAGACCACAGGGAGAAGAGTGAATGGCTACACCATATGCTCAATAGACGGCAAAGTGAACATGCCCCTTCCCACACTCATCGAGTGCAACCACATGGCCACAAACAGGGACGAGATACCCACACCAGACGTGGCACTCCATTACCCCCACCTCAAAGGAATAGCCAACCACATCCGGCCGGTGGAACAAGACGCCAAGATCCTGCTGCTGCTCGGTAGGGACATCATGAGAGTACATAAAGTCCGTAAACAGCACAACGGACCCCACAACGCGCCATACGCCCAAAGACTCGACCTAGGATGGGTGATAGTGGGCAACTCGTGCACTAACAAAGAGCACGGGCAAGACTACGTCGATGCCCGCAGAACGGAGGTGACAGAATGTGGACACACATCTTTCTCCGAACCATGTCTTGGCCATCTCCAAGTGACCGAAGGGCCAAGTGAAGAGAAAAGACAAGGTCATACCCCTGAGACCAACAAAGACATCCTCACGCCGATGGGATGCGACAATGGCTTAGGATGCTCAGCAGTCCAGACAGCCAAGGATGATGAGTCAACTCCACCGAAGGAAGAGAGTAACCTCCCAAAGGTGACCGATAAAGGGATCTTCCTAAAAACAACAAACAAGCAGACAATACTCCCGCGAGCAAGGGCACAATTAAGACGTACAGTTGTTCCTCTCCACAGAGTATCAAGCAACAGAGCAACCAATTGCCACGGCTGGCATAGCCGCAAAAGATTGCGCCCCACAGGCGAAGCCACAGTGTCAAAAGGACTGTTCGTTCAAACACGTAAAAGGGGACAGTTGCAGAGACATTTCCCAAAAGGATTTACAAGGACAAAAGAGACTGTTCTTCGTCATGTCCAGGGAGAAAACAACCTCCCGATGGCAGTCAACAAAGAAACACAAAAGCGTTTCACCAGACTACGCGGAGATGTTCTCGTGCAAGAGAAATGTACCGATGAACTACAGTGCACAGCGTTCCAGACAACAAGGAACGATGACAAACAAACACCCTCGAGGGAAGATAGAGGATTCCCGAGGTTAACTGTCAAGGAGCCCTCTAAAGACGGACTAAGCAGTCGGGTGACTCCGCTACCATCCCGTTCACCAAGGAGGCACTTCTCAAACAATGGAGAACATGCCATCTCTAGGTTCACCTCGCACCTCTGCGGCCCACAAAGGGAACCAGAGACCAAAAACAACTTTGTGGTCTTCATCCAGAAGATATTCTTTACCGGCCACGCAAAGCCAGCACCTCTAATGGAGGAAGGCAAAGAATATCGGTACCTCCAATCACCTGGGGCCTACCACCCTCAGGAACCCGATCAAATCCGGGTAATGTTCAACCCCAGCGCTCAGCTTCAGGGAGTCTCCCTGAACGACGCCCCCTTTATTGGATTACATTCGACAACCAGTTTTCCAGGGACAGTAATCCGCTCCCACAAGGAGCCAAAAGCCCTCTCCTTCTGCCAAACGCCAGGTGATAGAGCGACAGGTTACCACGGCTGGTATACCTACAAGGGGATACACTCTGTGGGTGAAACTACAGAGACAAAAGGACTGTTCCCTCACAAGGCTAAAAGGAAACAGTGCCAGAGACTTTTATACAAAGACATTGTGGTGCAACCAGCAAACCTGGAGCTGTGCATCCACCCTGCATCCTTTGCCAAAGAACCTTGGCCAAGGGACCTTGATACCAGTGATACCGGCCGGTGTCACATCGCTATGTGGACATGGACTCTTGCATTGTTTGAGAATGTGATGTTATCTTTGTTATGCATTGCACATATGTTCCACATATTCCAGTTATATAGTGGTATCTCCAGATACCAGACGGGGAGTGTCATGGAACAAGAATCACATTCCTGCCCGACCCCCCCTTCTGCTTGTCAGCTCCTTAAGTTCAGCTGCAGGCATTGGCTCCACATACACACACTGTGCCTGTGTAACATGCAACAATGTTGCATTTTTTGCCTCTGAGCACATAATCAGTGAACTGCTACTGCAGCTTCTCCAGTCCTCCCAGTTAATGGACTTTCCCATGTTCTCCCCTGTCCTTTGCTGACAGTTAGTGCAGTCCCACTCAACCTTTAGTGTGACCCCTGCCCCTCACTTTCTTTTCCACCCTAGATTACAGTGAGTACAGACCTGTCTGCATCCACCCCTGGTAAGGCCTTTCTCTCTTACCATAGTCCAACCTCATAGAAGCATCCCACATAGAGAAGCACTCTCTGCCTACACTACACCCACAAGTTCCTGTGTTTTCTAATCCAGCAATAAAATTAAGAAAGACATTAAGGACTTGTCATGCTTTGGAAGAGGGAGGACATGAGTTGAGCTTACTGGAATCATTCACACATCATTCGTGACCCTGGTTCCAGGAAATACACACACACACACATGTATACACACACACACATGTATACACACACACACACGTGTATACACACACACACACGTGTATACACACACACACACGTGTATACACACACACATGTGTATACACACACACATGTGTATACACACACACATGTGTATACACACACACGTGTATACACACACATGTGTACACACACACACGTGTATACACACACGTGTATACACACACATGTGTACACACACATGTGTACACACACATGTGTACACACACACACACACATGTGTACACACACACATGTATATACACACATGTATACACACACACACATGTATACACACATACACATGTATACACACACACACACATGTATACACACACACACACACACACACTTATACACACACACACATACAATGTATACACACAAACATGTATACACACACACAAACATGTATACACGTGTATACACACACATGTGTATACACACACACGTATACACACACACAATATATACATACACACAATGTATACACACACATGTGTATACACACACGTGTATACACACACACACGTGTATACACACACACACGTGTATACACACACACACACGTGTATACACACACACACACGTGTATACACACACACATGTGTATACACACACATACGTGTATACACACACACGTGTATACACACACACACGTACACATACACACACACACACATGTATACACACACACACATACAATGTATACACACAAACATGTATACACACACACACCCCAGCACCACCACATCAGCACACCGGTATGCCCCCCCAGCACACTGGCATTCTCGCCTCCCCACCATTCCCAGCCCCCATCAACACCATCAGCACCCACACATCGCCACCTTTGCACCTCCCCCATCGGCACACCCACATCCGCACCCCCACATCAGCACCAAACCCTCCCAAATCAGCACACCAATACAATCACCATCAGTACAGCCACAGCAGCACTACCACCGCACATGGGCCGCGTGGACCACTCCCCACCCAAATGCCACACCCACACCACAAACATCCCGGGCAACGCCGGGGCTCTCAGCTAGTATATATATATATATATATATATATATATATATATATATATATATGTGTGTGTGTGCAAATTAAATATATAGTAATGCTCAAATGAGTGAGAATTCACTCTGCTGAGTTTTGGACCTCAACTCATGTCAGAATTAAAGCTTTCTTTGTATTGTAGGGGTTGTGATAACCACATACATTTCCCCAGTGCGGTGAAGAGGTTATTTTTGTTTGTTTGACTTGTTCCAGATATCAGATTCCATATTTGAGTTGGGGGTGCAGAGTGTATCTCAGCGGTCCTGCCATATGTACGATGACATCACCTCTCAAGCCTGACTGGCATTAAGGGACTGCACACCCACCATGCCATGTGTCGGCAAAGCGTGACATGTCCCCAGTTCAGAACCACATGTCAGCTCTGTGTGCCCGTCTGTTTCTCTGGCACTTCCCACACTGTGACTGCTCTCTGCCAGACAATGACGGCATGTTAACGGGCATTTACTCCTAGGTCTGGCAAAAATGAAATATTTAATATATTTAAACAATTATATATTTATACATATAACCAACCTCGCATTTTATGAACCCAAAAGGTTGAAATAGCTGTCTGTGTGTAGGGTTACTGACTCTGCACTTCTTTAACCCAGGCTATGCTGAAAAGCTGTGTAATGTGGCAGGCATAAGCTAATAGGCAAAAAGTAACACACACAGCTCATTTGCATGTCATTACCCAGAATCCCTAGCTGCAGTGGAAGCACTGTATGCTAAGAGATAATGGGGAAAGGCAGCGCCGCAGACCTGTCTGAGACATGAATGTGCTCACAAGTGGTATTTTTATTTACATAAAGCTTCTGAATTTCAAGTCTCAACCAGGACAATGTGAGTCAGCAGTATACTGGAAATAGATTAGGGGGCTTCCAATAAAATGCAGTATTAATGAAAATATGATTTTCATAAGCCTGACGTCTAGTCTTTTTTTATTTATAAAATGTTTTACCAGGAAGTAATACATTGAGAGCTACCTCTCATTTTCAAGTGTGTCCTGGGCACAGAGTTAAGACAAATAATACATGGTTACAAATACAGTTACATAAGTGAACAGGGTATATACATTATATACAAGACATAGCGTGCACAGTTGGAGATTATAAATATTATAGGCGTATGTAACAGTTACAGACAAGTTTAAAATGTGAGACAGCCTTAGTTTTTAAAGAACTTAAACTGGTGGTATGCAGTGTTCCTGATCTATTTGTACTTTAATACAGACCTGTGCAAATCAACATTGCCCTGGGTAAATTGGGATATTTAATATCTTAATGATGCAACTATCTATCTTTTTTACTTGCACTTGTGGAGTCAGCGTACTTTTAAGTAAAAGTATTAAAAAGTCAGTCTGAGACAAAAAAAACAACTTGTTTTTTAGTGGTAATCTTTTTTTTTTTAAACAGCCTGTTTTTGCTATTGTTGTTACTTTCCTGAGACATCATGTCCAAAAAAATCTGCCCCACAATCAATTACCATAAAAACCCGAGGATCCAAACAGAAAGAAATGCAGAAATGATGACTTTATGTATAGCAACAAAAAAATAAGATTATGCACGGGGGACCTTATTGCATTGGGACCAAAATCTTTATCAAACGTATTTTTTTAAGTCTTTTGCATTTGACACAGGTGCGTTAGGCAGAATAGGTTAACATATGCTCAGTCTCACACAGATACCCAGTAAGCTCATTTAAGCCCCAAAAGTTACCACAAAATATATATATATATGTATATAAATGTCAAAAAGGAGTGCTACTGGGCATGGCAATATATACTACAAACACACAAACAGAGCCCAGTGCTACATCCAATGGCACAAATACACAGTGAAATACCTATATATCTCTTGAATAAAAGGGTCATTTAGTTTAACACGTTGGACAAAGCATTGTTAGCCTGTGAGCCCCTCCAAGGCATGACCATAATTCACAGGTCCTAAAACTGAGTGTTAAACTAAATGACCCTTTTTTTCAAGAGATATATAGGCATTTCACTGTGTACAGTATGTTTGCCATTGGATGTAGTACTGGGCTCTGTTTGTGTGTGTATGTACTACAGTATATGCTCAGTCTGCCTGATTTATTAGATATGTGGAAAGTAGGTACAAATAATGACCAGGCATGTTAGAACTGATTGCATGGTTCATTCCATTCGGGCACATGTGCATTAAAGGGACCCACTCCTAGGACCAAAGTTAACTAATAGCAGTGGCATGTGTAACAGGTTAAATGGAGGTAATTGACACTGGCATGTTTAAGACTTTTTAAATAATGTTTAATGTCTCCATAGTAAACCAATACTTTGGAGCATTTTTATGATCTGTACCCAGGGCCGGTTTTAGAATTTTGCCACCCATAGGCACTAACTTTTTTGCCGCCCTGGCCTCCTTCTTTTGCAACGTCCTGACACGTTTCCATGACAACAGGACGCCATGTGACGTCACATTGTCATGGCAGCGTGTCACCACGTGATGACAACGTGACGCTGCAGAAGGAGGTGGGCGACGCTGTAGGAGGTGGTAAGAGACCTTTACAGAGGCCTTGCGCTTTCCCCCCCAGCAGTCAGTTTTATTGTTGTGGGGAAGAGAGCGGGCTTCAGTAACCACCACACCGGCCGCCCTCATATTTGCCTCCCCCCCGCCCGGGCCTAGTATTCCTATTCCTAAATACGGGCCTATCTCTACCTAATCTCTTTTGTGGAACCTCCTGTGTCTGCTGAGCACTCAGCAAGAAAACAAAGCCGCCCTGCTCAGCAGCAGAAAAGCAGGAAGGTGGGCAATTCTCTCACTCATATAAATGAACCTCTGGTATATATCCCGATGCATTGTTAATCTGTGTCGTTTTTGTGTAAATTATGTATATGCAGCTGCTGTTGTCATTAGCCAAAAAGATGAAAGTGGAAGAACAAGTATAAGATAAGATGAGAATTGAATGGGACACAAAGACAAAAGAAACATTAATTTTTCACAGAAAACACAAACAAAATGGAGTCTTTTGAAGACAGTAAATTGTATAGAAAATGGGATTTTATTTGCCTGTTGCTTCTTTAAGTCCTCCAGTTGCTTCGTTTGAACATCTAATCACCACAGTAGCTGACACAATTGATTTAAGGAATGTCAGTCCTTGGTGCACTGATGTTAATCTTTATGCTGTCAGAGCAGTCATAAATAATATCAATAAGCGCTGCTCGTCAGGGCTGCAGTCAGATTTCCCGGGGCCTAGGACTACAGTTCTGACTGGGCCCCCCCCCTTCCACCGGGGCGCCCCCCCGCCGATAGTGTTGCAAGCCCCATTTCACACCTCACGAGCCCCCACATTTCACACCTCGCGAGCCCCCCCATTTCACACCTCGCGAGCCCCCCCATTTCACACCTCACGAGCCCCCCCATTTCACACCTCGCACACTCTATTTTCCCTGCCTCTTCCCATGTATTTCTCTCCCCTCCGTCTCACCTCTCACTAATTACCCCACTCTCACTCAATCCCTGCCCCTCCAGCCTCACATGTATTTCTCTCCCCTGCGTCTCACTCTTACTCCCTCTTTTCCTCACTCAACCCCTCTCTCCTCTCACTCTCCCCCTCTGTCAATTACTCAACTCTCACTCAATCCCCCTCCTCACACTAATTTCTTCTCCCCTTACACAATTCCCCCCACACAATATATACCCCAAAAAAACACCCCCAATGCAAAAAACGTCCCACTCCCAAATACATACAAAATAATCCCCACCCCCCAAATATATATGTAGCCAGGCCACCTATGGCTAATCCTTCTCCTGGCAGTAAGCCCTGGTACAATCAGGCTACCAGTAGTTGATGTGGGGTTACCCGTTCTTGAGTGACAGCGGGAGGCGGTGACATCAGGCCTGGGCATGACCAATCATCAGAAAGACCAAGTGCCCTCCTCCTGGCTGCACTTAAGGGTAGTGCCACCCCAAATTTGGGAGTGCCTTCCCCCTCTTGAGGAAGGCAGGTCACACATTGGAGAGGCCGATTATTGGGCCTTCTCTAGTCCTCTTCCCTCCGGGGGAGAGTGAGTGTGGACCATACCTCTGCCTCTGCTAGGGAGGCAGGGAATAGATGGGACTGCTGCGGGTACCCTTGGCCTGTAGTGAAGGTCCAGGGACCATCCTGTAGTGGTAGCTGAGAGCCTTGTGACTGTGCTGTACAGTGAAGACAATAAACTGTTCCTGTTATTATACCTCCTGCCCGGTGTGTGACCTTACTGGGGGGAGAGGTAATTGGTTCTACCGTGGGAGATCACCTTCAGTTCCCTGGAGTCTACACAGATGGAGGAGCTACACTGCTAAAGATATGTGGGATATGAACCCCAGAAGCCTAGTCCTGTGACCCCACTACCATCGGCGGACGACTTAGCCCTCCTGTTACCAACATGTATCATGCACCACATACTTAGTAATGGCCACAATCTCCCACCGGGTGGGGGAAACACCATTACCTATACAACCCTTCACCTCCCTAAATATATACAAACCCCCCACATCCCTAAATATAAACAACCCCCCCAAATACATACAAACCCACCCCACCAATACATATTTATAAAAAAAAAAACATACAACCCCCCCAATACATATAAAAAGACAATATATATAAACCCCCCAATGCAAATAAAAAAAACAATACATAAAAAAAATGCATATAAAAAACAATGTATATAAAAAAAACTATGCATATAAAAAACCGGAAAGTATTGAAGGGTCCATGGCAAGAGTAAACATAGACAGAAAGATACAGAGAGAGCAGTGGCGTAACTTCAATTTTTGGGCCATGCTGCACTCAATCCCCCTCTCTTTCACTCAATCCCCTCTCTTTCACTCAATCCCTCAACCTCTTACCCTGCCTTGTAGGCAAGGGGGCGAGGCCTTGGGTCCCATGTCAGTGGGAAACTGGGGCGGGTGCAGAAGTTGGGGCCCGATTTCTGGGCGGGCCCACCTTTTGGCACCGACCAGGACATGGTTACACTGTCAGGAGGGGGGCTTGGCATGAGGGCCTCACAGCAAAAAAAAGGTCCTGACACTTATTTTATTTTATAAAATGTTTTACCCGGAAGTAAGGATAATAGAGAGGGGTGCTGCACACCTCAAAAGAAAAAATGATACAATTACTGGTGCTCCAAAGTAAGAACGACAGCCTGCAGTCAGTCCTAGGTACGTGGAAGAAGGAACAGAGGGCACAATGGATTTTAGCAAATGAAAACTCATTTATTGAGCCAACACAACACAATGGCATTGCCATTGTCACTTGAAAAAGACCTTCACGGTCGAAACGTTGTGTTGGCTCAATAAATGAGTTTTCATTTGCTAAAATCCGCTGTGCCCTCTGTTCTTACCAGGAAGTAATACATTGAGAGTTACCTCTCGTTTTCATGTATGTTCTGGGCATAGAGTTAAAATGACAGATACAGTAATACATGGTTACAAATACAGTTACATAAGTGAACAGGGTATACATTATATACAAGACATTGCATGCACAGTATCTCTTAGCATACAATGCTTCCACTGCAGCCAGGGATTCTGGGTACATTAACAACATCCATACCTCTTTTCAGGTCACACGGATTCTGATCTACTTTTTTCTTTGAATCTGTTTAATGATGCAATATTTCTGAAAAATGTGGGTGAGGCTGCAGAATGTATCTGCTCGATAGACAGATATATTGTACTCTGTAAAAGATAATAGGGCAGACGCTAGACTCCGTGTCACATACGGTAGCTGGTGTGTTCTGGTCACCTAATGGGAGAGATGTTTATGACAGAACCGGACTAGAAGGGGGCAGTGGCAGATCTTGCCTGGACAGGTATATTGGCCTGCAGGTTCAGTAAGAACATGCCATTATCTTGCTGCACAGCACAACCTATCCTAAAACCTAATTTTCCAGTCCCCCAGGGGCATAAAGCTCCTTACAGACATTCAGACACCCGCCTGTAGTGTCTTTAGATCTATATGTAAACATTTTATCGTCTAATGTTCCTATAAAGCTGACATTTATGCAAATACATACAGTAGATAAGGCAATACCAACCATGCTTCTCCAGTGAAGAAGGGGTTAAGGATTCAGTTCCACTTACTAGCTACGAATATGATGTGCATTTGTTTTGGGAAAATTACCTTTGCATTTTATAACCTGATTATGTTTTATTGCAAAATTCTCCAGTAGTTTTTTTTTAAATGCTGGTCTGATCTATCCTGGGATTTCTAAAAGTTGGCAATTTTTGTAACTCAGCTATAGTTATTGAAACTCTTGCAGCATTGATTCCCAGGAATAATAGCAAAACTGTTTGGTAATGTATTGTACAGTATATCCTAATTATATTACTTGTCAGACTGTTTAGAGTAAGGTTGTTGTCCCAATGAGGCTTCACCTGCAGTCCTAACCGCTGGCCACCCCCAGCAGCCTGCTCTCCCTCTCTCCCCTGAGCAGAGGGAGTGGTGTTGCTGTGATGGATCATAGCTTCTTTCCACTCCCTGAGTGACCATGCCTAATGACCGTGCTAATCACTAGAACAGTTGTTATCATCGCTGGTTCCAAGTGTAAGGGGAGGAGTGGGACACTATTTACCAGTGTGCCGGCATTACGAAGTTGGCTGCAGGAAGGAATGAGAAGCTCCCCTACTCATGGCTATAGTGCTCTGATCGGTATCCCCCCGTATGGATTTCTTTAAATTAACCCTCCATTTTTAGTGCACTTTATTTTCTTTTACAGTGCATTTGCTATTGGTTTATTTTGATATTTGCTTGTCTAGGTTTTTTCTTTCCTATTTGGTTCTGGAACAAGTAGGAATGCCGTTCAGAACAAAATAGACATACTCATGGCTATAATGTCCCTTCTGCCTGTGAAATGTGTGTGTGTGTGTTGTGCAGCCCTTCTGATAGCTCTTGAGGTATATGATGTTGCCTACCACTCGTCTATAGAGATGGCGTTGGCTGGGACACGGAGGAAGACATATATGTGGTGGGGCGGTTGTAGGGTGATCATCTAAGTCTCTATTAAATATGCTGTGAATCCCTTTTCCCCTTGGTTGGGGAGCTTAAACCTTGCTAAGCAAGGGGGAAATGGCTTCACAGCATATATACTGTGTACTGAAGAACAGGAGCCCTGATTCCAAACTACCAAAGTAGAGTAAGACAATCTTAGCCTTAAAAGGTGCGAGCCCACAGTCGGCCAGAAAACATACTTTTTCCAGTCTAACAACCTAAACAAATCTGACAGTGCTAAAAGCAAAGATTTGTCTGCTGTCATTTTTTTTTCCAAAATGAGTTACAGGTTGAATTTCATGTGGAGCCTCTGAATGGGGAAGGGTTTTGTCAATCAAGAATGTCCCTTATCCCACACTGTCCTAATTAGAACCAGTCCAGTTAAGGGGAGCTGGGGAGGAGGGATTGTAGTGGTACAAGCACTTGCTGAACACAGTGACATCACATGTCACCTTTACCCGTGTCACTGGAATTGGTTCACCTCGGTCCTTTCAAGTTCTATAGAACTTATTGTGGTTTCTCATTAGCATGGGGAGGAGGAATTTAAAACTAAAACTGGCGAAGTCTGTCCTTTGTAATTTAGAAGCAAGTAGCAGATGGGTAACACTTCAGGGAATAAGCAACATACCAACGTATCAACAAATAAAATATATATATATATACTTCCATTCTTACCAAATTATCACAAATGTGTCGCCAAATGATCACCTAACTCCTATACAACTTGGAAATGGTGCATTGTTGACAAACATTGCTGCCCAGGACATACTTGAAAACGAGAGGTAACTCTCAATGTATTTCTTCCTGGTAAAACATTTTTATAAATAAATCAAAACAGGCCAAATGCTATTACTTTGAACAGAAACATTGCAGACATATTAAACCAAATCATGTATACCTCTTGGTATACGTGAAAAGGGACAGCTGTGGTACATTTCTCAGATCCGTTAAAATCATGTCTTTGATTTGCATACCTGTCCATGAACATTACAGCACCTACACCTCACTACACATCTGTTTCTTCAGTGCTGTTCTTAAGGGGCCAACCCCTCCTATGACCAAAGTGTACCAATGGCAGTGATATCTGTAAGGGGTTAAATCTAAGTGGCTGATGCATTTTTGTTTGACCAAGATCTCACACCTAAAAGTATTTTCATATAATTTTTTTAAGTTTGTTTGTAAACAGGGTGAACTGAAATTTGGGAGGGGTTCGGTTTCCTCTAACTGCTCCCTTTTCTCTGATGTGACGATGTGTTCAGCAAATGCTTGTACAGCCAAGGCCACCTCTCCCCAGTGCTTTATCTTTATTTCCTCTCTGATAAGGACAGGGTGGGCTGAGGGTAAAGAAAGCACTTGATTGACAAACGTCCCCATTCAAATAACCCTAATAAATACAATTTGTAATTAATTTCCACAAAATTAAAGCAGACACATATTTGCTATTAGTATGGTTGTATTTGTTTAGAGAAGCCAATTAGAATGTTCAATTCTTTACATGAAGTTGTTTTATGGCCAGCCATAGATGGAATTGCACCTTTAATTGTTACCACAGTAAGTTGTCATCACTACCATGCTAATCAATCACTCATTAGGTATTGTCATTTAGATAACGATGGCACTTCTACTTAATGACGACCCATCTTATACTATGTTTTGTTCATTTAAACCTAGAGACACATTTCTAAACATTCAAGTCATGGTACTACGTAGAAACCCACTCTATAATATTAGATGCAATACTAAAAGTATTTTTCTACTCTGCAATCACAAATATCTCAGTCTAAACCTGGAGCTGAAATGTCCTGAAGTTGGCATTTTATGGCAGGATGAAACCTTGATGACAAGGATGTAAACTCCCTGATGAATTTCCATCTTTAAAGATGAACTGTGGATAAGTCAAATGTAAACTTTCTTAGGCTGCGGCCTCGCTGGCGCTGACCGCGCTCATGCTTGAGAGCGGTGATTTCACCAGCTCTCCAAGCATGAGCGCCGGGTGTCCTGGCTATTTTGCAAGCATGCACGGGGGTGGGGGGGGGGGGGGGGGGGAAAGGGGGTGGGGGCATTAGGGGCTTGTTGAGCACGCTTCAAACGCTCTTTTTTTTGTCTCCCCAAGCGCTAAGCTTGGGAGTGCGTGCGTGCCCGTGTGAGCGGAGACGGGACAGTTATAAGTGCAGAAACTAAACTCTGCAAGCGCTGCGCCCTCAGCGATAGCGTGGACGCAGCCTTAGGCTGAGGGCATGGTCAGCGCTTACCCGCAGACCCGCGCTCCCGCTTACCATGAGTCCCTGCAGCCGCAATGAGAGCAGCTTTAGCAGGGGCTTGCGCACGCGTTCGCAGGCGTGCGGAGGTGTAGCTCTTAAAAATGTTTTCGTTTTGCGCGCTGAGGGGAGCAATGAGCCGGTCACGTGAGCGGTTCACCCAATGAGGGCGAACCAGCTCTGTGACATCACTGGCCCACCCCCAGACACGCCCCCGGACGGCACGCAGACTAAGGCCAGGGAAAGCACCCGCTTTCCCTCAGCCTCCACGCGCCTCCGCACGGCTGAAGTCCCTATGGACTCAGCCTTATGGAGGTCCAGCTTTAGGACTGCAATTTTGATGATTTGGCATCAAATCGCATGTAAACTTCATGAAAATAGTCCAGCTTTAGGAATGAAGTAGTAGAATACAAATCCCCCACCTTTATCTTTACACTTAAAATTAGGGTGACCAGGTGTCCTGGTTTAGCCGGGACAGTCCCGGTTTTTCATGTGCTGTCCCGGTTTCCAATTAATTCTCACAATGTCTCTGTTTTTACTTGGGTTCCCGGCTTTTGGGGCTGCAGGGAGCGGAGGAAGCTGGCTGCCCTCCCAAGCGGGCAGGGTGGGGCGCAGAGATAGCAGAAGAATGCCGGCTGTGATTGGAGGATGCGGGGGGGATGGAGTTTTGACGAGGTGCTGCAAGCCGGGTCTCCCCTTCCCTCAGCACTGCCCCCCACCCTTCTCTCCTCCAGTAATGCCGGGTCCTCCCCTTCCCTCAGCACTGCCCCCTCACTTCTCTCCTCCAGTAATGCCGGGCCTCCCCTTCCCTCAGCACTGCCCCCCACCCTTCTCTCCTCCAGTAATGCCGGGCCCTTCCCTTCCTTAGGCTCCACCCCTCTGTCCCTCCCTTTAGGCTCCGCGGGCCTGCCAGTCTCATCTGCACCGGCCATGCTGCTCCAGCAGCCCATCCACGGGCCCCAGGTAACCCACATGCCCTCTTATACCCCCCTCCCAGGCACCTTACCCACTCCAAGGGGGGAGAGGCCTTATTTTTGTGTGTGTTTGCAGAGGTGGGCTTATTGTGGGTGGGTGTCAGTGTGTGTGTGTGTGTGTGTGTGTGTGTGTGTATGTGTGTGTATGTGTGTGTGTGTGTGTGTGTGTGTGTCACTGTCTGTGTGTGTGTCACTGTGTGTGTATGTGTGTCTGTGTCACTGTGTGTCTCTGTGTATCACTGTCTGTCTGTGTCACTCTGTCTGTGTTTGTGTGTCACTGTGTGTGTGTGTCACTGTGTGTGTGTGTATGTCACTGTCACTGTGTGTGTGTCTCGCTGTCTGTGTGTGTGTGTCTCACTGTGTGTGTGTGTATGTCACTGTCTGTGTGTGTGTCACTGTCTGTGTGTGTGTGTGTCACTGTCTGTGTGTGTGTCACTGTCTGTGTGTGTCACTGTCTGTGTGTGTCACTGTCTGTGTTTGTGTCACTGTCTGTGTGTGTCTGTCACTGTGTGTCTGTGTGTCACTGTGTCACTGTGTGTGTCTGTCACTGTCACTGTGTTTGTGTCACTGTGTGTCTGTGTGTGGCTGTATCCTCCCCTCCAAATTCCATCAACATGGCTGCGCGACGTCACGTAATACACATTGCCATAACAACAATCACGCGGCATCAAGTTGACATGACAACGAGACGTATTATGGCGCCGAGGCATCACGTGATGCCACATTGTCATGGCAACATGTCACCGCCTGGTGTCAGTGTCTCATTGTCATGGCAACGGGGTGCGTCACGTGATGTAATTTGTTTTATAAATACATTTTTAATGTGTCCCGGTTTTTCAATTTGAAAATCTGGTCACCCTACTTAAAATGATAGTATGAGCCTGCCCGTTACCATGATACAATAAGAAAACAATAACGCTGAGTTTTCCACGACTTTTACAGCAGGTGTAGAAAGCTGGCTGTAGGTTCTGCCATCGGCGCATCCCCACGAAAAATCCATGCGTTCCTTTTTTACTTGTTTACATAATGTGCAGTAGATCATGTGCAGGTTCTGATATGTATTACTGGACCAACAAGACAATTGTTTATAACAAAGGAGTTGCCTATTTGAAGGCCCACACCAAAAGAAAATACAACTTCACTTGTCCAAAAGGGAACAAATTCACTTGTCTTAGACAGGTTCACAACCCTGCCTTTCCCCGCTATCTTTTAACACAGGGGAGCGCAATCTTTTCCCCCTGCGCTCCCCTGACGGCTGTCCTGCTCTCCGCGCACCCTCCTCCCTCCTCCTTACCGTGGTTCCCGGCGTCTGGGCGTCATGACATCTCGTTGCCATAGCAACGCGACGTCACATGACCCTGCGGCATCATTTGACGCCGCTTTGCCATGGCGACGGGTCTCCAGACACCGGCTGAACCACGATCAGTAAGGTTTACAGAGGCCTTCGTTGCTTCCGTGGCACTTAATTTAAGTGCCTTCGGAAAGTGCGCGGGGCCTCTGTAAACCCCGCGCCCCCCCCCCCGCAGTTAATCTCGCACACCCCAGTTTGCGCACCGCTATCTTAACATACAATGCTTCTACTGCAGTCAGGGATTCTGGGTAATGACATGCAAATGAGAACTCACAGTGAATCACTTTTTGCTTCTTGTTCATTTTAACACGGATCCCTATAAGCTTAGGCCTTGTCCAGGGTGAGAGTGCGCTCGCTAGTGCTCGAGCGCCATGACATCAGGCGCTCATGTTGCCCGGGCATATCCTGGCCAGCTATTGCTCGCATGGGGGGGGGGGGGGTGTGCCCTGTGATGCCTCGTGAGTGGTTCGTCCTCATTGGCTGAACCGAGCACGTGACTAGGGCAAGCGTGACAAATACAAAAATATCGTCTCGGCAAGCAGCTGAGAGCGGAGCTCACACGGGCACGTGCGTGCGCACTCTGGACCAACACATTGTTGCAATCTGTTTGATCGTGCTGAGCACGAGCGCACACACGCGCTCAGCGTCACTCTGGATGCGGCTTTATGCCTGCTGTATTACACTGCTATGAGCAAACTCTTTATGCTATGTCTCTGTGCCACAGGCTCCACAATCAGTTTGTAAGCTCCACTGGGCAGGTAGACATGGTACCAGGAGGACGTTCTAAAGCTGTGTGTACCCTGTCTGACCTTCCTATGAATACATTGGAATACATTGGAAGGATGTTGATATATACATAAGAAGTCTTAAGACAGTCAAAATGCTTTCTTCACAAGCAACGACATGGAGAGTCCGGCAATGAATTCGTTTTTCACCTGGACCAAGCATCTACTACTGCCTTGCATAAGCAATTTGAAAACAATACAAATCAGTATTGGAGTACTCAAAAACAATGGCTGACAAACAACCTCTTCCGTTGAAGCCCGCAACGGAGTGCATGGCGTTGCGTGCGCCTGTCGGCTAAGCGATCTGAGGCTTGAGATCCACAGCGACAGGGAGGTGTGGCCGTGACATCACAAGGCTGGTTCGCCATCATTGGCTGAACCGCTCACGTGACCCGGCCGTCGCGCGTCAAGAACATAAAATGTTGTCTCGTGAAAAATCTGTCGCGCTTCATCGCGCACGGTCGCTGATTCTATGGCCTGCCTCACTGAGGTGCAGCATTTTGTTCGCGTATGTACACGGCCTAAGAGGGAGCTGTTGAAGGAGAGTATATAATGGTACTCATCAGAAGTCTACTGGGCAACATACTGTATTCATTTTCAGAGACTTTAAAAAAAAACACTATATATATTATATACACAATATTTAGAGAGAGAGAGAGAGAGAGAGAGAGAGACAGAGAGATAGAGAGAGAGAGACAGAGAGAGAGAGAGACAGAGACAATCCACTTTCAGACCCTGGGTAAAGTGCTGATATGTGGAGACCTGAACACCAGAACAGGCAGAGAACAGGACTACATATCTTCAGATGGAAATAACTACATCTTTGGAAATGACACTTGTCATAGCTCTGTGACACGTCAAAGAACCAGCTACGACAGCGCAACAAACAAAAATGGTAAAGAGCTCCTAAACCTTTGTCGTGGTCTGGGACTTTACATTATCAATGGACGGACAAGAGGAGACTCTTTGGGTAGATACACATATAGCTCTGTGCTGGGCAGCAGCGTAGTGGACTACGCAATAACCGACATAGACCCACAAGCCATCAGAAAAAAGAAATCAACTCAATCTCCAACGAAATGAAGAAGCAGTATGTGACAATGTGGGAAAATGAAGCTGGAAGAAGCTGGAAACCTACCACAGCCTACAGAGAGAATACACTCTGGCACCCTACCTACTGAAGGTAAAAGACCCAAAACAGAGACAGACCCTGGGCCAGTACAGAATAAGTGCCCACAGCCTAGAAATAGAAACAGGCAGACACAGACAGAACTGGAAGCCCGGGGAGATGAGACTGTGCCAAAGATGTGAGCTAGGAGAGGTAGAAGATGAAACGCACTTCCTGTTGCGTTGCACACAATACTCTGAAGTGAGGAGTGCCCACCTAGAGAAACTAACTGCTGTTATCCAGAACTTTAATAATATAGAGGAGAACCAAAAAATAGTGATCCTCCTGGGAGAAGATGAAACCACAGCAGGACTGGCTGCACACTATATCAGCACCTGCCACAAGCTGAGTGACGTCCACTAACCCCCACATCCCTGTGTGAAACTGTTACCCATATACCGTGCAATCATTATACCCTACCCCCTAGTATTCGTGCAATTATTATCCCCCACCCCCTATTATTCACGCTTTGGCAATACTGAAATGTTCTTTCGTCATGCCAATAAAGCTGATTTGATTTGATTTGAGAGACAGGGAGAGAGGACAGAGAGAGAGGACACAGAGAGAGAGAGGACACAGAGAGAGAGAGAGAGAGAGAGAGAGAGAGAGAGAGAGAGAGAGAGAGAGAGAGAGAGAGAGAGAGAGAGAGAGAGAGAGAGAGAGAGAGAGAGAGAACACCGAGAGAGAGAGAGGACACAGAGAGAGTGGACACAGAGAGAGAGGACACACAGAGAGAGAGGACACAGAGAGAGACAGAGAGAGAGACAGAGAGAGAGGAAAGAGTGAGAGACAGAGAGGACAGAGTGAGAGGAAAGAGAGAAAATGAGAGAGAGGACAGAGTGAGAGAGAGGACAGAGTGTGTGTGAGAGAGAGAGAGTGTGAGAGAGACACACAGAGAGAGTGAGAGAGAGGGACAGAGTGAGAGAGGGACAGAGTGAGAGAGGGACAGAATGAGAGAGGGACAGAATGAGAGAGGGACAGAATGAGAGAGGGACAGAGAGAGAGAGGGGGACAGAGAGAGAGAGAGAGAGAGCGAGAGAGAGAGAGGACAGAGAGAGAGAGGACAGACAGAGAAAGAGAGAGGACAGAGAAAGAGAGAGGACAGAGAAAGAGAGAGGACAGAGAGAGAGAGAGAGAATAATTGGTTGATTTATTATTTAGTGGCACTGCTGCCTTTACACAATGCGCCACAAATAGTAGAATCATATGTGGAAAACAAATCTGTCTCCCAAAGACCTTACAATCTGATTTGTTGTACTTGCCCAATATCACACAGAACTGGCACGGGATCTGAAACTGATGCTTCCTTCTTCAGAGGTCAGGCAAGGCCATTCATAACGATTGCAATACTTTTAACCACTACGGGTACTGGGAAACCCAACTTCTGAGTGCCTCATAAAACAGGGCTCTTAGGGGAAGTGTGCTTTTGGCAGAGTTTTGTATGGTGGTAATGGTAACAGTGCTTCACGCTTCCCCCTCCACTGTAATTGCACCATATGACTATCAGTATACACATCTAGAATTTGGCTCTGTCACAATCCCTCACCTTGGGGGGGTGGAGGTGGAAACTCTCCCTCCGCCTTCTGCTCTACCCTAGCCTGTCTGACAGGAGCTGTGCTCACAAGACACACCTCTTTTAGCCTGCACTACTCTTGCTTCTTACCTGTGCAGCTACCTCTGCTGGGAAGCTCACTTTTGCCACCGAGCATACCTCCAGTCAGGAGAGTTATGGGGCAGGGGACTTTCCTGCACTTCGGGGGAGTCAAACACCCCCAATTTGAGTCAGCAAAGGTTTAACTGATCCCAAGCGAACCAGCTCCCTAATAGAAAGGTAAGTGTGTGCGCTCTTGGTTTCAGCAGAAAGCCACCTTGTCGAAGGAGAGGGGATGATGTTAGGACAGGTATAGAACAGAGGGACAAAGCAGGCGACGTGGGAGCAGGACGCACAAGGCAAAAAGTAAGGAAAGAGCGAGGCAGGCAAGTGTAGAAAGGACAAAGAAATGAGAAAAGGAAGAGAAAACAAAAGAACAATGACACGAGGGATTAGTTGGAGGAGAGGGAGGGAAAGGAGAGCAAGTGAATAAATTGGTGATCAACCCCTACTGTGCTGGAGGGACCTTCAATGCATTGTACGGATTCCCTAATGCTAAAATGCTTAAAAGTAGACCACCGTTCATCGCAGCTAATGACAGGTTTTGCACGTGGTCTGGTGCGAGGGTCTCAAACTTTTGAGGGGTTCATATGATGATGTCATGGATATAAAGAATTGAATGCATTTGGTGGCTAAAGAAGTAGTACGGAAGTACTGCACCGACACACTTTATTCGAGCAAATACCCGGTATGTACCTGGCAGATACCTGGAATGCGCCGCTCCTAACCTCTGACAAGCCCCGTTGCATTTGCCTTCCCAGCCTGGGTTCATGCCTGGCTGATGGGCGGCTGATCTGTTAAATGATAATGATTAGGATTTAATAGGCTGCAATGCTTCGCGTGTCTACCAGATGGCATAAATTCATGAATTGTAATGCAGTTTATATATATATACTGTGCAGTATTGCAGCCAGCGGGAATAAAATGCTTCAATCCCTGCTTGGAAAATAACTCAATGCACTCGGGCAGAAAACAGTCACAAACCTCAATACACCCGGGTATACCCGAATTCGTGGGACTAGCCAAGCTCGAATAAAGTGTGTCGCCAGTGTAGATGAACTCTGCCAGTGTAAAAAGCCTTGCAGTAACTAGAGACAACAAGTGGGTGAGAGATGTGTTTTGGAAGTATGTACAGTAGTGTCAGTTACTGTAGAATTTGACAATTGGAACAGAAGATCATCTGGTTTCAAGTTGCCAAGGACAATCACCGGGACATCTTGTTTTATACATTTGACCACTACTGTAGTAAATAATGGTTTAAAACTCATCTGTTTGAACCCGTCACATGGATCCTGAAGCCAGGTAGTCACTCTGACTATTACACATTATCACACCTCGTGCTGTGAAGTTTCCGCTGAGGAATATCTAATGGAGTGAATGAGGTTAAACCGGAATGATTGAGGCTGCGCTTGGTAATTTGGAGCACTCTGGATGAGCAAGCATTTCATGTGGCTCCAACGTGTCCCTCACACGCTAGGAAATAGTCCGGTGAGGAGTTTGTATAGCAGTCGATATTCTGTGTGTATAAATCAGAGTAAAATGGTTAGTACGAGCATGAGCACATGAAAGACGCTAGAGACAGAGAAAGTAGGAATGAGGCAGAAATTGATGTCACCTTGGACAGCGAGTGAGCTGAGAAGGAGAGGGATGGATTGATATGAAATGAGAGATGGTTGAACTATAATATTTATTGAGATAAGACGTGACACAATGGGGCTTATTCTGTTAGCTTCGTTAGATTCAAGTCACTGGGGCTTTCCACACGGTTCAGAATAAGCCCCAAAGAGAAATGAGAGAGACTAAAAGACTAGAGGGGTTTGTATAAAAAAATCCAGGCTGCAGAACATGGACCATACAAGAGCTAGAGAACAGAAACAGATTTAGACTCACATTGAAAGTAACTTATTTTCTTTCCTAAATCTAGTGCTGTTTTTGCTCCAGCCCTGCCATAATTTTAAAGCTGGGAAATGTTGATATGTACAGTAGCTCGTGAAAGAGAGAGCCGTCAAACAAAAGACACTTCGATAAACAGTGGCAGCAAGGAGCTGAGAAAGACGAGCAGGTGTGGAGACATTTGAAAAGAGAGACAAGCAAACTAAAACTAAGACAGTCAGCTAGAAAGGATACTAGAAGTATCGCAGTGGTGCAGGTGGATAAAAAGATGTACTGAAAGAAAGCAAGAAAGATGGACTAAGGAACGGAGGTAGATCAACAGAGAAAGGGGGGGATGATGAACTGCTGCAAATCTCACTGGAATATAGATAGTCCCACTCATTCACAGTATAACTAGCCTAATAGGCTTCGATGGAGTCTCATACATAAGTATCCAAAGTATTTCATTCAAACGTCATTATTTGATTCAGAATGCTAATCCTCCCTCAATTGGACTTTGACAACAAGATGTAGAGGGGGTGTGAAAGTCATCAATGGAAAACCAATATATATTCAAGGACAAAAAACCTTGAGCTAAGGAGCATTAGGGGGAGGGGTTAAGTAGACTGGAAAAAGATTAAAGAACCAGGTATATTAGTAACTTTCTGCAACTCTCTGTGTGCTGGGGTCTGAGTGAACTCCTACCCCTGGCGTGTGTCAATAAGGCACTCCAGATAATCCCCTCATTAACAGTTGTTTTGTCTCTCTTAGTTTAGCCCTCAGCAGTGTGCTTATCTGATTGTAGCCCAACTCTTAGGGTGCACTGATTTTAAATGCAAGCAGCAGCCCTCTTAATAGATAATAAAAAGACAAAAAAAGAATGGTATCTGTATTGGTCCCATATTGCATTTGGGGGGGTGGGGGGGGGGAATGGGGAAGTAAAAGGAAAACAATAGCATAGCATCACAGAGTACCTTTCATTTTGATACCTGCACCCCTGTGAGGTATGAAAACCTGTATACCATTTGATGGTCCAAAAAAAGGTTTTGATAACACCATTGAGGTGAATGGCAATGGCTCATGCTAAGCTAGTAGCACAGTTAGAGAATGAGGCCATTTGACTGTTAGCTCTTCAGTACAGGGATGCCCTCCACTCAATGTTTGCTTTTCTGGTTGGTACACTTGTGTCTTTATTGTGTTCCAATTTCCTGTATTCTAAGATGTCTGTTCTGCAAAGCACTTTGTAATAAAGACGTACACAGTGTTATTTGTGACTAGTAGTTTACCATTGAGTCATGATCTCTGCAGCTTTGAAGTCATTGCAGCGTTAAACCTTTTGAACTTCAGTGATTTTTGTTTAAACTGTACTTTTCAAGGTTTTGTTCTCTTCTGCATGATAAATGCTTGTAAATGGTTGCTGACATGCCTGTTACATCCTTTTATAGGAATACAGTTTTGTAGTCAACCCGTTAACAGCAAATGTCTATTACAGTGTATATGATTTTGTAATGAGCATTGGCATTAACCAATGAGATGCTGGAAGGTCAGCAAGTCCTACAGTACATTGTGAGAGTCTAGCCTGAAGGTGGTTGAAGATAATCTAAACAAAAGACCGTGGAATATCTGGAGAACCTTTAGATTTCTTATGTTTTATAGCCTTGTGTGTGTGTGTGTTCAGCATCTTGCAGACACATGCACTGCTTCATTAGTAAAAAGAATTGTGAGATTATGAAACAAAATACACTTAAAAAAAATATAGGTACTATAAACAAGCAGAGTATGTAGGAATGAAGATGAATTTCAACCCGAGGGTTATTTGGTAATCTGACTCTTCCCTAAACCCCCCTATTGGTATTTTTGTTAAATGCCCTACTACTCAAAGTGTCATTCTGTGTGCCCTAGGGGGGTTGACTGTTTTTGTGTTGCAGAGGGGTTAATTTCCATCCTCCTGGACATAATTATGGCACCCAAATTAGGAAAACAGTATCAAAGGGTAGGAGATCAAAGGAGCAGAGAAACACCCGAACAGCACGAGGAGATAAGGTGATGCTGTGCAGGACTGATTTGCAAACACACAATTTTGTTTGCATGAGCAACACTTGATTAGTAAGATAAATTGAAGCAGAGCAGGGGTGGCAAACTCCAGCCCTCCAAGGGCCAACAACAGGTCAAGTTTTCAGGTTATCCCTGATCCAGCACAGGTGGCTCAATCAGTGGCTCAGCCGTTGAGCCACTGACTGTGCCACTTTTGCTGAAGCAGCATATTCTGAAAACCTGACCTGTTGGTGGCCCTCGAGGACTGGAGTTGGCCACCCCCGAAGTAGAATATATAGAATACAGGTAGTCCTCGCTATCCAACGTTTCACTTCACAACGAATGGTATATCCAACGCTTTACAATGCAACCCTATGGGCTGTTTTTCGACGCCGGAATGCGTTATCCAACGCTCACCGCCGCTGATTAACACTTTACAATGGTTTCACTATCCAACGCTACTCCCAGAACGGATTCCGTTGGATAACCGAGGACCGCCTGTATAACTTTTTCACATACTGTCACAACCCGTTTTATTCTTCAACATCTCCGAATTTTTTCGGGGATATTTTCAGAATGCCACGCACTTCACCGCACTTCACCGCGTCCATGCCGCATTCACGTTCATGCATTCAATATTACGATCGCGTCACAATACCGGAGCATATTCCGGAAAAAAAAAAAATACTGCATCTGCCCGCGGTAATCAGAGTAGCGCCGATAGGGACGCATTAGGCTAAAGGTGGCCGCCACTGTACATTTGTGTGCTGCATGGGAATATGAAGGGGTGCTTTCTAAACAGTAGGATTGAGAATGTCAGCTACATGCCTAAGTGATGGGGTACGTACAGGGTTGGAGGGAAAAAAGCGAATCAGCACTACGGATCGGAGACATTTAAACTATTTTATTCAAGCCATAAATATGACGTTTCAACCTTCACACAGGCCTTTCTCACGTGCACTGGTAATTGTATAATGTATTCATTTTTTGGTGAGCAGTATATACCCTTATCTTGTACGTACAGGGATGGCAGGACTGAGGGACTGAGGTGCACAAACGACAAACAGGGGGGAGAGGAAGCACACAAAAGAAATGAAAATTGAAGAATCAAAATAAATTGTTTCTCAATAGGGTTGCAAGCCAGTCTAACAGGGAGACACCCAACCCTGTAAAGGGATCCAAATAATAAATGGAAAAAGGACACTCTGTACTCATAAGTACAGTGTACACGCGTGTGTGTGTGTGTGTGTGTGTGTATGTGTGTGTGTGTGTGTGTGTGTGTGTGTGTGTGTGTGTGTGTGTGTGTGTGTGTGTGTGTGTGTTTGTGTGTATAGGCACATGTAAATGTAATCAACATAATCAAAAAGTACAATAGAAGGACAACATTATTTGGGGGGGGGGGGGGAATCCCATTACCCTGATACTATCCACAATGCGTCTGAATTTATTAAGATATGATTGAGGTTCAGTGATAGGGGGTGTTGGTCATGGGACATGATTGAGGTATGTTGCCAATTACTGTGTTATTGTTGGATGAAGATGAGTTTTGGAATAGCAGAAGTGGCTTTGAGATTGAATTTAAGTTCACGGGCAGACCAGAAGTGTTTGTAGAAGGTTCTTCACCAATAAGGGGATTTGCTTCAGTAAGTTTGCTTCTAGTTGGCTTCTAGAGTTGAAGAATTATGCGTACAGTGTTTACTATGCATAATGCAGTTATTTCTCATATACTGCATGAACTTTCATAATTTCCCACAGGCAGAAATCATATAAATCGAGTTCCAGCTGCAAGTCTAAAAACTTTTAGTCCTACATTTCATTGTCAAATAAGGCCCCCAAACACATGTTTCATGTGTCTAGAGACAGAAACATGTTATCACGTTGGATATTACAAACTAACGAGCTTAATGCCACTGCTGCCAGATAGGCTTGGAATGCAGTGCAGTTTCTTTCCAGAGCAACGGTGGTTTGAACACAGCTGCTTTAAGGATGTTAAACCTTCTCCCGACTAGCATGTGCATGTTCCATGTGTTTTATGGTTTCTCAGTAATAATGAATATGTGAAATGTTACACAGCACACACATCATAGGGCGAGGATAACTAAAGAGTGATACAAATAATGTGTTTACTGTCCTTGCCTATTTGTTACCAGTTCTGTGCACAAGTGAAGTAAGGCTGTGTCCATAGTAGGGCAGACTGCGCTGACGCGTCCGCACGCTGCGCGATCAGATTGGCTAAAGGCAGTGATCGTGTCTATACAGTGTGCTGTAGCAGGAGGGGGCGCGCGATGCACGTGAAGTCAGTAAAAAAATGATTTTTCGCACGATCGGGCGGTCACGTGAGCGGTTCGGCCAATGAGGGCGAACAGTTCCGTGACGTCACTGGCCCGCCCATAGACACGCCCCCGGATGGCGCACGAACGAAGGCCAGGGAAAGCACCCGCTTTCCCACAGCCTTCGCGCGCCTCTGCACTCCACCACATGGCTGCTGGGTCTATGGACGCAGCCTAACAGTTGCAAGGCATTATACCTGTTCAATGTATAAAAGGACCTAACCCTTTCACCTTTAGCAATACACTGATGACATACTGCTAGACGTGTTACAATGAACGACTAATAGGTAGTATCTAAAGGTAACACACGTGCTATCACAGTACTGGGTCTTACAGTTAATAACTGCAAAGTAACTTGTTTCGGTAAATGCCCCCTGCTTCGCTCACCCTATAATACGGACTTGGTTCTACCTACAATGCCTTAGTGACCTCGGGCAGAGTCTCGGCAATAAAAGACTTTGTAACCGGAGCCTGTGCTCCCAGCTCTGCTCTCATAAGACAGGAGGCGTGTGCTCACAGGTCTTATTGGGAGAGCCGCTGGGAACATGGTTTGAGGAGACTGACACCACCACAATGGTGAGAACAAGAAGAGCAGGGCAGGGAGACGAGGTCAAGCTAATTTGCTATTTGTTTAATACCTGCAGTAATGTAGCACAAAAAATGTTTCATCATTGAATGTTTTGTACAGTACCAACTGGGTGTACGGCGTGGGGAATATTACAGTCACCGTTTCACAGCTGCCCGAAACGGTTTATATCCTAATGCTTTTGTTGCAAAGGGAGATTAAGTGACTTGTTCAAGGTCACAAGTAGGTTACACTGGAGCTCAAACCGGTTCTCCAGCTTCACATCTATTATCATTATAACTTCTAGGTTACTTCTTACTAACCAATATGAATAATTTCTTGGATGCTTGATATATACAACCTCCCCCCCCCCGACACAATTTGTGTTAGTCCCTTAATCCCATCTCCAGCAGTGGAGCTGCCGTTCTTTGTTTGAAAAGAAGTTGCAAGCCCATTTTAAGTGAGTCATTGTAAAAGTTTCCCATTGGGAAAACCAGAACAATTGCGATAAATCTACATAGCCCCAAGTGTTAAAAGGTTATTCTGCAGAGCTGGTTCCTCTGACACTGAAGAAAGAATGTGTATTTTGGATATAACAGCATCTGATTGTATGAAATCACCTGTTTTGCAGCAATGCTCCAGTTTGTGATACTTGACACCTACAACAGACTGGGATGTTGGGAAAATCACTCCATCACCTTGTGCCTTGTTAGCATGTACTTGAAGATAAGATGCATATCTCCTTTTTTCATGTATGTATGTACATCTTAATTGGTATAGCACTTCACAGCAGTAATAGGCGCAACAAAATTATATGAGACATAATGGGAATCATCGCTTCAAACATAAAAGTAAACGTTAGGAAAGGAAAGAGTCCCTGCCCTAAAGATTATAGCATTGTCTAAATTTAGTATAGGTTGAAGCCGTGGTTTTAACCTTATTTAACATGTCATGTAAAAAAATAACTATGTAATACAATTTAAGGGATATACACACATACAGTTAGGTCCGGAAATAATTGGACACTGATACAAGTTTTGTTATTTCGGCTGTGTACCAAAATAAATAAAGTGCAGTCTATCAGCTTTAATTTGAAGGTATTCACATCCAAATTGGAGGAAGGATTTAGGAATTACATCTTTTTAATATGTAGCCCCCTCTTTTTCAAGGGATCAAAAGTAATTGGACAATTGACTCAAAAGCTGTTTCATGGACAGGTGTGGGCTATTCCTTCGTTATTTCATCATCAATTAAGCAGGTAAAAGGTCTGGAGTTGGCTCCAGGTGTGGCATTCACAATTGGAAGCTGTTGCTGTGAACACACAGCATGCGGTCAAAGGAGCTCTCAATGCAAGTGATACAGGGCATCCTTAGCCTGCAAAAAAAAAAAGAAAATCCATCAGAGAGATAGCAGGAACATTAGGAGTGGCCAAATCAACAGTTTGGTACATTCTGAGAAAAAAAGAATGCACTGGTGAGCTCTGCAACACAAAAAGGCCTGGAACTCCACGGAAGACAACAGTGGTGGGTGATCGTAGGATTCTTTCCATGGTAAAGAAAAACCCCTTCACAACATCCAGCCATGTGAAGAACACTCTCCAGGAGGTAGGCATATCATTATCCAAGTCTACCATAAAGAGAAGACTTTGCGAGAGCAAATACAGAGGGTTCACCACAAGGTGCAAACCATTCATAAGCCTCAAGAATGGAAAGGCCAGATTAGACTTTGCCAAACAATATCTAAAAAAGCCAGCCCAGTTCTGGAACACCATTCTTTGGACAGATGAAACTAAAATCAACCTTTACCAGAATGATGGGAAGAAAAAAGTATGGAGAAGGCTTGGAACGGCTCTTGATCCGAAGCATACCACATCATCTGTAAAACACGATGGAGGCAGTGTGATGGCATGTGCATGCATGGCTTCCAATGGCACTGGGTTACTAGTGTTTATTGATGATGTGACAGTAGGCAGAAGCAGCCGGATGAATGCTGAAGTGTATAGGGATATATTGTCTGCTCAGATTCAGCCAAATTCAGCGAATTGGATTGGACAGCGCTTCACTTTACAGATGGACAATGACCGAAGACATACTGCGAAAGCAACCCAGGAGTTTTTAAGGCAAAGAAGTGGAATATTCTGCAATGGCTGAGTCAATCACCTGATCTCAACCTGATCGAGCATGCATTTCACTTGCTGAAGACAAAACTCAATGCAGAAAGACCCACGAACAAACAACAACTGAAGACAGCTGCAGTAAAGGCCTGGTAAAGCATCACAAAGGAGGAAACCCAGCGTTTGGTGATGTCCATGCGTTCCAGACTTCAAGCAGTCAATGCCTGCAAAGGATCCTCGACAAAGTATTAAAAATTAACATTTTATTTACGATTGTGTTAATTTGTCCAATTACATTTGAGCCACTGAAATAAGGGGACTGTGTATGAAAATGGTTGCAATTCCTAAACGTTTCATACGATATTTTTGTTCAACCCCTTGACTTAAAGCTGAAAGTCTGCACTTCTATTGCATCTTGGTTGTTTAATTTCAAATCCATTGTGGTGGTGTACAGAGCCAAAATTATGAAAATTGTGTTAGTGTCCAATTATTTCCGGACCTAACTGTATATATATACAGTATATATATGTAGCCCCGGTAAGAAATGGGGGCTATATATCTTTCTCCTACTGGTGTAAGTCCTGTTAAGGGCAGGCCGCCAGTAGTTATCATGGGTTTTCCCCCGCTTCAAGCCCTGCCTTGAGTTATACAAGCACAGGCACCTGACTCGGTATGCAGGCCTGATACAGAGGGGAGGTCCTGCTGAAATCATGAGGGGTGGGGCTGTCTCTATTTAGTGGGCTGTTCCTGTAAGTGACAAGTAGTTGCATTCTGTTCTGTCCTGGGAGCAGAGAGAGAATATGGTCTGGGAGTTTGAAGGAGACAGCACCTTGAGTAGAGCTGATAGCACTGTAGTGCTGTGGACCAATGCCCCTCACATTGTATCCTGGAGGTGGGGGTTGGGGTATTGAAGCCCCAAACAGCCCATCCTGCAAGAGTACAGCCTGGAGGAGAGGAGTGGAGGAATAGACCTGGTTACAATTTGGAAGCACTGCTGCATATGAACTGCTGCGGTGCATGAACTGCTGCTTGAGTGCTGTGTTAAGGACGATAAAGAGACATTGCTGCTTTTATATAAGACTGTGTGTGAGATCTGGATAATTTGCCCTGGGACCAGGGTTTCTCTGTAAGGGTCCCACCCCATATCCCTGGGGCTTATAGAGATGGAGGCGCTGCACCACAAGGACTGCTAAGAAGATGGAGGCATATACCCCAGAAGCCTGTCCCTGTTATCCCCAATACCACCGCGGGAGAGTCAGGCCCTCCTGTTCCTCACAGGTATGCACCACCAATATGCATGTAGCCAGCCCTCACTACACCCTAGAGGTCCAATCTGCGACTGGGGGGGGGGGGGAGGGGGGAAACATGGGTTACATATATATATATAGTATATCTTATCTTACTATATATTTCTGAAAGTGTCCTATGTGTCCGTGTCTGTATGTGACTCCCTGTGTCCCTCCCCGTGTCCCTAGCGGCAATCTCATTGGACCTTGGGCCAGGCCAATGAGATTGCTCCCTTGGCCCGCCCGCCCCCGCACACCTCTCATTGGCCTGAGGCGGAGTGAAGGAGAGACACACACACACACACACACACACACACACACCACACACACACTAGGGGGGGGGGTGTTACATACATTAGCGGGGCTCACAGTGTTAGCAGCAAATCTCCTGCTCTCTTACCTGCCGGTCCCGGAGGCTCCGCCTTTTCCTCCGCCTCTCCCTGTTTCCCGCGCTTTCACCCTCCCCCCCCCGGCGCCACTACAGTCAGCGGGGGAGCGGAACGAGCGCCTGGGACACAGCGGGGGAGCGGCCACAACACGCTGCCTCCCGCCTCAGATCCACGTGGGAGCTGCCGGACGGGTGAGGGAGCTGCCGGACAGGTGAGGGAGCTGCCGGACGGGTGAGGGAGCGGCCGGGCGGGTGAGCGGCCTTCACCTCCCCTCACCCCCCTTCACCTCCCCTCACTCACTTCCCCTCCACCCCCCCCCCCACGGCACCGCTACAGTCAGCGGGGGAGCGGAGCGAGCAAGCGCGTGCCCGGGACACAGCGGGGGAGCGGCCACAACACGCTGCCTCCTGCCTCAGATCCACGTGGGAGCTGCCGGACGGGTGAGTGAGCGGCCGGACGGGGGAGTGAGCGGCCTTCACCTCCCCCCACCCCCCTTCACCTCCCCTCACCCCCTTCACCTCCCCTCACTCCACTTCCCCTCCCTTCCACATCCCCTCCACCTCCCCTCCACCTCCCCTCCACCTCCCCCCCTCCACCCCCCCTTCACCTTCCCTCCACCCCCCTTCACCTCCCCTCCACCCCCCCTTCACCTCCCCTCCGCCCCCCTTCACCTCCCCTCACCATACCCCACCACCCCCCCTCACCACCCATCCTCCTCACCTCCCCTCCGACCTCCCCTCTGCCCCCCCTTCACCTCCCCTCCGCCCCCCCTTCACCTCCCCTCACCACCCCCCACCACCACCCCCCACCACCCCCCCTCACCACCCCTCCGACCTCACCTCCCCTCCTTCAACGCCTTTCGTCCGCCCTCCCGCCTCTGCCTTTCGCCCACCCGCACTTCTGCCTTTCACCCGCCCACCGCTCACACCCCTGCGCCACACAGCCGCCGCACGCACTCAACAGACACCCGCCACACTCGACACATACCCGCCGCCTCTCACCCACCCCACACACTCGACACACACCTGCCGCATCCTGCCCCTACGCAACAATATCACTGACCAGCTGTCACCCGCACTCGCCACACACCCGCCGCCTCACACCCTAGCAGGACCCCGACCCACAGCCAGCACTCACTACCCACGCGCCACCCGTACTGAACACCCACCCGCCGCCTCACACACGCTCACACCCTAGCAGGACACACGCCTCACATTTTCACATCACTTATGTCACCAAAATATACATTGTACTGTGGTGTGTTTACAATAAACCATTTTTATACAACATCGTATTACATATTCTTCCATCTTTCTTTTCAACATTATTATCCAACCTTTACAACAAATAGTCACCTATTGTTCCACGATTTATAAATAATACTACTTATTACGGATTTACATCCCGGGCAACGCCGGGTATATCAGCTAGTATATATTATTTCCTGGTGAAATAATATATATTTTATATCATAACAGTTAATATACTAAATAATCTCTGTACTCTATGCCAGCGGTGCGCAAACTGGGGGGCGGGGGAGCTGCAGGGCCTCTGTAAATCTAACTTACCTTGGCTCCGGCGGCTTCTCACACGCATCACCATGGCAACGTGGCGTCAAATGACGCCACAAGGTCATGTGAAGACACGTTGCTATGCTATGGCATAGTGTGCAGCATACACTATTATTACACTGTTATTACACAGAGTACCCACATTTTGTTGTTTGGAGGGTAGGCAAGAGGTTCCTTTGGTAATAGTCCTTTTATTTTTCCTGATTTACTGATTTTTTTATATGGTTTCGTTTATAACTCTCGGACAACTTATCCATTACTCGCATACATTTTAATTATTATTTTTAGTATTTTTCCAAATAGTTTAAATTTGTAAGTCTTGTAGCGACGCTATGTCTTCTGGGAAAGCACTTAACCAGGGATTGCAGATTTTTTCAAATGTATCCGTAGTATTATTCATAAATGCCGTCAGTTTTTCTATTTACTGTATCAAACATGTCGCACCTTCTCCTGAAAAACTTGATATGATGATATATTAGTTTGTTTCCATTGAAGTGCTATTGTCCATCTGGCCGCTGTCAACAGATGTGCGATAGATTTGTTTGTGGCGTACGACACATTGGGCACTGGTTTCCCAAGGATCAATATTACAGGGTCCATTGGTATAGGAACCTCAAACACCCTGGTGATCTTCTTATAATTTTCCTCCAAAAGGGAAAAACCTTTGGACAGGTCCAGAATATATGAAATAATGTGGAACGACAAAGTGATAGACAGCACTCAAAAATAAAGGAAAATAAATGACTCTATGCAGGTTGCAGCAGGAACAAGGAGGACCCCAAATTCCCCCTGAATCAATAACAAAACACAATTAATGTTCCAGCACTCACTGACTCTAAGGAAACCGTAAAACAGGGTATATGCCAAAAATATTGATTTAATGTAAGTACAAGTCAATAATAAGCTTGGAGAAATGTCACACAAGCAGGTAATGTGTCAGTGGATCCTAAAAAATGGTGTAGGGAAAACAGGGAAAAAGAGTGCAAAAGAGGGAGAAAAAAAGGGGTGGGGGGTGGGAGAAAAAGCAGGCAGAAAAAATGGGGAGGAGGGGGGCAACGTTTCGGGGTGAAGACCCCATCCTCGGGCCCATTCCCTCAGGTCCAAATGGACCACAAGGTACTCCCCCGAACCCTGTATCCCCAACCAGCTGAGCAAACCCCAATAGTATTACAGCAAACAGCAATCAATATACCAGAGAATAAGCTCAGTAACAAAAGTCCAGAACCAGCAAGAGTACAAGTGCCATGTAGCAAGTAAATTGAAAATCAAACCGTCTATCTCTCTCTCCTACACCTGCTGAGTGGGGTATATACAAGTGTTTTTCATTTTTGTCCCGAGAGCACAGTCTAGAATATATATCTGATATCAACCCGCTTTGGTGCGTTTGTACTGTGCACCTTTCTTCAAATTAGGTTAATTGTGTATCCCCTTGCGGGAAAGATTTTGAGATGAGGAAATGTCTGATTTGTGTGTTTATGAAATACTCTGAGAATGGAATATTATATTTCTTACGTATTTCTTCAAATGTATATATTTTCCCCTGAAACATCTTTAATCCTAAATATTCCTCTTAAAATCAAAATATTATTCCTACCCGTATACATCCTGGGGGAAATTCCTCATTCCTCCATAGAGAGATCATAAGTGAAGTGAGGGTCGTCCCTTTAATCCTTTTCTTTTCTCCCAATTATCCCAAATATATAATGTAAATGTAATAACCGGGTGACTGTATATCTCTTGAGATCTATTCTTTTTAGGGAACCACAGTGATATATCTATATTCTGCGTCGGGATCTCATTTGCCTCAATTTCCACCCATTTAACCTCCTGGGTGGGTCTGTGCCAGGCTGGTAAGTGGCTTAATTGTGCTGCGCTATAATATTTATTTAATACCGGCAAAGCTAGTCCACCTTCTGACCTTAATGATCTAAGCACGGTTCTTTTTATTCTCAGTTTTTTATTTCCCCAGATAAAAAATACTTTGCATATCATTAAAAATATTAGTTGGATTAGGGACTGGAAGGCTGTGAAAAAGATAGAGCAATTTAGGAAGATAATTCATCTTTACTGATATTATTCTGCCAATCCATGATATACAGTGCGTATTCCACTCTTTCAGATATCTCTTTACTGTCTGAAACTGTTTTGGGTAGTTGGCCTTTTAAAGTTCTGAATATCAAGCAGTCAGATTCACCCCCAGATATTTGATACTATTCTCTTCCCATTTAAAATTGAAATTTAGTTTTAGTCATTTTAGTGTCCCTGTCTCTACTCCTAATGCCACTGCTTCTGATTTTGTGTTGTTTATTTTATAATTTGAGAAAAAATTGAATGTTGAAATCTCCTCAAATAGATTAGGAAGTGATGTCAGTGGTTTGGTAAGTGTTAGTAAAATATCATCTGCGTAAAGAGCTATTTTATATTCTTTAGATTGTTTTGTTAGACCTTTGATATTTGTATTAATCCGAATTTTATTTGCTAGTGGTTCTAGACTCAGTGCAAACAATAACGGAGACAATGGACAACCTTGTCTGGTCCCATTATTTATATTAATTACACCGAAGCTGATCCCGGTCATCTTTAACGTAGCCCCTAGTTGGTTATAGAGTGCTTTAATACCATTTAGTATATTTCCCGATTCCAAATTTCTCTAGAGTTGTGAACATATACGACCAGTCCACTTGGTCAAATGCTTTCTCAGCATCCAGTGAGATTAGTGGTGTAGGTATTGTTTTATATATTTGCTAGATGTGTGAGATTTATTACTCTCCTTATATTATCGGCTGTTTGTCTCCGTAAAATAAATTCCACCTGATCTGGGTTAATAATTCTAGGTAACAGTTTATTTAATCTTATTGCAATAATTTTACTATACATTTTAATATCAGTATTGATCAGTGAGATATGTCTATAATTACTACTGCAATTATGATCCCTACCTGGTTTTGGAATCACAGAAATTTGTGCTCTCAGCATTGAGGGAGGAGTTTCGTTACCCTTCCTAAAAGAGTTAAAAAGGGTACTAAAAGTGCTTTGAATGTTTTATAATAATTATTTGAGAGTCTGTCTGGGCCAGGAGTTTTTGTATTTTTGAGTTCCTTAATCACCGCCAGTATCTCCTCTTGTGAAATTTCTGCATTTAATAAAACTCTAGCCTCATCTTTCAGAGATGATAATTGACATGAGTCTAAATAAGTGTCTAATCGTTGTTTAAATATATGTGGGATTTTTAATGTTTATTTTGTGGATTATACAAAGATGAGTAATATGCTATAAATTCCTCCTCTATCACTTTTGGGTCGAATGACGTTTCTCCATTTCTCATTTTAATTGATTTAATATTGGAGGAAATGTAGATCTTTCTCAGTTTCTGAGCTAATAGTCTGTCCACTTTACTACCTTTTTGGTAGAACAATTGTTTGGTCCATTTTAAAGCTTTTTCTGCTTTGTCAATTTGCAGAATTCTCAGGTCACCCCTTATTTTAAGTAACTTTTGATAGTTTGCATCTATGGGGTTCTTTTTATAGTTATCATTAGCCCTCTCTAGGTCTATTGAACATTTAGTCAGTTTATACTCCCTTCGCTTCTTCTTTAGAGAAGCAATGGCTATAAATTTTCGCCTCGTACTGCTTTTTGTGCTTCCCAAATTGCTGAGAGCCATTCACTATGTACTGTTAATAGAAAAAAATTCTATTAGATGTGAGTCTATTTCGTTAATTACACCAAGATCTCTAAGAAGGGAGTCGTTAAGTTTCCACATACAGTATGTCTCACCCTAGTAGGATTGATATCTTTTAGCGTGTATGTTACAAGTGCGTGATGAAACCAGGTAATTGGGTTGATCTTTGACTCTGTCACAGCTGGGATTAGTGAGTGTTCTATAAAAAAACTATCTAACCTTGAGAATACTAGATGGGGTGCCGAGTGAAATGTATAGTCTCTCTTTTTAGGGTGTTGAATCCTCCATATATCCCATACTGCTACTGTAGTGCAGACGAGTATTCTAAAACAAATCTGGGGCAATCACCAACAAGACCCAGGTACATGCTGGGTACACTCAAGGTAGGTGACAAATATAGTATATTGTCTACTAGTATATGGCTGGATAATAGCCTGATCCTTGCATAGGATACACCGCCAAAAGGTGACACTCAAATGAAAATAACAAAAACTTTAATAGTATGCTATAAAAACAACGAGACACTATAAAAATGCACAACAGTGCATAAATAAAATCCCCAAATGTGTGAGGTCACGGTGCAAATATGAACAAAATATGTTCCAAAAGTATAGCTAGTGACAAATCAGACGCTATATACAGGCTGCACCATCTCATGCAGAGGTACTGTATGGTAAACCAAAATATTGCTGTGAAAATGGACAATGCAGGGTAAGGTATAAGGTATAAGTGGGCTCAATGCAACCACAATATGGTCAGATGTACAGCATATAACCTCCTATGTAGGGTAATCAGTGATATCTGTAGCTTAGGCTCTATGAAATCCCTAGAGCAGCTTGGTCCTGGACAAATGCAAAGAATGAAAAATCACATACAGTCATAACCAGTAGTAAACCCTGGATAGCTATACTTTTGGAACATATTTTGTTCATATTTGCACCGTGACCTCACACATTTGGGGATTTTATTTATGCACTGTTGTGCATTTTTATAGTGTCTCGTCGTTTTTATAGCATACTGTTAAAGTTTTTGTTATTTTCATTTGAGTGTGACCTTTTGGCGGTGTATCCTATGCAAGGATCAGGCTATTATCCAGCCAGTTACTAGTAGACAATATACTATATTTGTCACCTACCTTGAGTGCAACTATAGGGGGCTATTTATAATCCTAGTTGATTATTTGTGTGTAATTAATTGTGCTTTCTCCCTTGCACCAGGTAGATTATTTCTTGTAATTTTGTATGTGTGTGGTGTAGCGACGTGCCCCTTGTGTATATACATGCTGGGTACATGCTGCAACATTCCAGTGACATTTCTGCAGACAGACTAATGGCCCATCGGATTAACAGCGGGGGTCCCTGGCAGTCCCATTCAAACTGAATGGGACTGCCAGGGACCCCTGCTGTGTTAATCCGATGGGCCATTAGTCTCTGCAGAAATGTCACTGAAATGTTGCAGCATGTACCCAGCATGTACCTGGATCTTGTTGGTGATAGCCCCAGATTTTCCAAGGCAAGTTTAAGGCAAGTTTTAGAATACTCGTCGGCGCAGCTGTATATCTTGTATACATCTTGCTAAATCTGTATCTTTAGAATTTTGCACTTTCAGAGTCCTTTCAGGGGGCGGTGGGGGGGTTGGGTTGATTTATCTAGCTTTATATCGTAAACTGTATTGAAATCTACTGCCATAATTATTTTCCCTTCCGCAAACTTTGATAATCTAGGGAATACTGTCTCATAAAAATCTACCTGTTTCACATTGGGGATGTAAATGTTAGCCAGTGTGACCTTGTGTTCCCCAATTTGCCCCTGAGGAACAAAGATCGACCTTCTTTGATGGAGTCACTTTTCTCAAGAGCAAATGGTACCAACCTTCTGACCAGTATAGCCACTCCTCTTTTCTTCACCCACACCGATGCGAAGAAAAAACCTGGGTCGATCCTGTTTCCTGAAATGAGTTTCCTGTATAAAAACAACATCCAACATTTGCTTATTAATATCTTGCATAGCTAAATTCTTTTTCTGGGATTTTTTTTTAAACCTTTAACATTTAACGTACCTAGTTTTAACATATTAAAATTAAATCGTATTTCCTAGCCATCTTTGTTATTTTGTATGTGCACAGGGATTTTGGTCTATTATCTGAGTAGAATCTCTCTTGCCTCGGGTATATGAGGGAGGGGGTGAGGTAAAAAAAGAAAGTAGTAGAACAAAAACATACAGGAGGGCCCCCGGGCATACGGCGGGTTCCGTTCTAAGGGCCCGCTGCAAAGCGAAAATCTCCGGAAAGCGGAACTGGCGATTTTTGGTGTGTGAGCATTCGCAGACTGGCAATTCGCCCTCCTACACATGCGGAACCTCGGCAAACCCCCCCATTCTGCGCACCCGCGACCTCGGATCGGCCCGTTCTGCGCATGCGCCACCTCTGACTGGCTCGTTCCGCGAATGCGCAGACATGGCGGCCCGCTTCTCGTTACCGCCGTATCGGCGGATCGACGAAAAGCGGGACACTGAGAATCGGGCCTTGCTGTATACTTATATATAACCCCATTTACTTCAAATTTTGAAACTTACTTAACCTAAACTAAATTAGAAAAAAAGAGATTGGGCACTGCAAATCGATGAGGCTGAAGTGGGTTGATAAAAATGATTTAACCTAAACTAAACTACCCCTGTGGGATTTCCGGAGAATAGAGGACAGGAATTTAGCCCTCAGAGACATCCAAGGGGAAGGGGGTCTGAATGAGGGCGGGGATTCCCTTTTCTTCTCCGTTCTCTAAAAAAAGAGACGGAGGAGGGGAGAGGGGGGTACAGATTGAGACCCCGTACAATAAATCAAAAAAAGAAAGAAAATAAATCAAACACCACCAGAAAATAATTTTTAGGGAGCTTCCAGAGCTCCCGAGTCCCTTTCTTTCCCGGATAAGGGTATTAGATGTGTCGCAGCTGGAGGATGGTTCCGATGTCACTCGGCATGGAGGCCAGCCGGCCTTCCTCGTCTCCCGGGCAGGGGAGGAAAAAAGATCCCGTTTTGGATCAAATATCTAGTCCTTTTCTTCATTCTTTGTGTGAATTCTTCTGTCTGGTAAAACCTTTGGTGACGGGCCAGTAGTCATTTTTCAGAAACTTTTTGGATGCTTTCTCGGTCCTCTTGGTCTTTTTGCTTGCTTCCTTTCTGAGTCTTCCCCTGTGTCCAGACGGGTATCCTGATTTAGATCTTTGTATTAGACCCGATTTCATCACTGCTTTTTCTCCTTCTTCCGGGTTCTTCACCACTGTTGTTGAACCATTCTGCCAGATCACTGGCCTAAATGGGAAACCCCATTTATATCTGATAGGATGTCCCTCAGCATCTTTGTGACCGGTTGCAGTTGCTTTCTTTTTAGCAGAGTAGAGGGAGCTAGGTCACTGAATATTTGGATCTGGTGTCCTTCAAATCCTATCCACTGTTGCGTTCTGGAGACTTTCATAATAGCTTCTTTCACCGAATAATAGTAAGCCCTCAATATAACATATCTCATCTTATTAGGGTCAGGTTGTTTAGGAACCAGAGCCCTATGCACTCTGTCTAGTAACAGTCTCTCTTCCACTTCCTTGGGGAGCATGCTCTGGAGCAGTCTTGTGACAAAATCTGTTAGCGCTTCATACAGTCTTCGGTATATTCCGTAGTCTCAAATTATGTAGTCTAGCGCGATTTTCTGTATCTTCCAGACCTCTGTCAGGGTGTTTACTTGTGAATTAAGGCTCGCAGTTCATGGTCAGTGACGTTTTTTGGGCTGCTATCAGCTCGTCAGCTATGCCTTTTAGACAGTCAGTTCTGTCGCCCAGTCCATGCAAATCTCTTCTCCGTTCCGACACTACTTTGGTCATTTCTGTTTGCATCTTTTGTACCATATGTAGCCAGGTCCCCCTCTTACCTCCTGGTCTGCGGGAAGGGGACGGCTGCGGAAGCACTCAGGCGCCGGACTGCTGCAGGAGGATGCGGCCAGTAGTGAGAGTGCCGGTGCTTTAGGGCTCCGCTGCGGGACGCCGGTAAGGGTGCCGCCATTTTGCAATGTCGCGCATGCGTGATGGTAGTCGGCACATGCGCAAGGAGCCCCGTCAATGCGGTGGCCATTACAGTTCGCGAATGCGCAGAAGACATAAGTTGCGGTGGCCATCTTGTAAGAAGCTTCGCAGGGGACTACATATCCCAGCAGCCCAAGGGGTGCACAACCACCTGACGAACAACAGTCAATAGGGCTGCAGAGGCAGGAGGGAAGAATAAGATACATTTGGCGCGCTCAGTCCCGCATGCCAGTTGGAATAGGGACCTGATCAGAGAAGGTAGTGTCCAGGGAGCAGTGCTCTCCTAGACTAGGCCTAGAGTTGTCCCATAGGCTCCAGCTAGGCCCTGACAACCACATAGTTTGTTGTGCTGCAGGGAAGGCCCCTAGATAGGAACTCTTCCCCAATAGCATCTTGGTTAGTGCACCGGTAACGGAAGCCACGCAGTGTGCGCTGCCACCGCAGACCCTCCGTTAAGAGACTTTTATAGGGACACCCTCCAGCTGGAGCCCCCTCAGAGGATCCGGTAGACCGCATCGGGGTATCAAGTTGCGGCCTACGGATCCACCATCTGCCATCTACCCTGGTCTGAACGGAGACCAGGAAGGTATCAACAAGTGCACCAACGGCCACACACAGTGGGTAGCGCTACTTCACACACTTTGGGGTTGGCGTGGCTCCGTGGGTACCGGGTACTTTGGGGAATCTCACTGGGGTGTGTATATATATATATATATTGTGAGTGGGTTGTGCATTTTGGGCCTGTACTGCTATTATGTGTTAGAGTTACATGTATCAGTAAAGATAAGTGTGTATATTTATTCCTTTACGGTGCGAGTTCCTGGGAAGGGGTTATCCAGCTGCGCTAGGATCCCTCCCAGGTGGAGGAACTGGCACCGGATAGAACGTGATCACCCCAGGCTCCCAGTGGCAGAGGTTCTGGCCTCCTGTACACCAGACAGGTATCCAGCACACTTAGTTCCCTTAGACACGAGGAAAAGGGGCTACACATACATTTCAGTAAGTTGTCAAGATCACATTTAGTGGTGGGTCTGGATCTTTCATCCATACCTCCTGCAGCCCCTGCTTCAGCATCTGCTTCACCCTCTGCCTCTCCCTTTGATCCTGAAGGGAGTCTTGTGTGGCCGCCATCTTGGGGATCCTGTTGCTACCGCAGCGTTCTTTTTTTCTCAAAGAACTTTGATGCTGCTGGGGTTGCCTGCTTCTTTTCGCTGCGCGGTTTCATCTTCCGGTGGGGTCCGCCGCGGTTGTTGGAGGTTTGGCTCTCTGCCCAGGTGCGCAATCAGCTGTTATTTTTTTATTTCTTGCCCGGGGATCGGAGGAGATCCGTGCTAAGCGGCCATCTTCTCGGCCAGCCGCGCATGCGCCTTGAGTGCAAACTTTTTAATGCAATATGACTTATACAGTGCAGCGTGTGGAAAATGAGGAATATTTAGGTATCCTTACTTGACAAACTGAAAGTGTTGGCCAAAATCCATACAGCATACAGCACAACTCACAGTCTACAAAAGTTAACAATCCATTGGCAGAGCCTGTTTAACTGTGAAGTTAAAGATGCAGAATTTATTGGATGTCCAATTAAATGAATGCATTTTAGTCATCAATGAACACTTTCTCCTCTGTGTTTAATGTTTGTTTAATATTTTACAATATGTTTAATAGGTTCGCAAACTATAAATACAAATTTCACAGAATATACAGTACAATTAGGGTTGCAGGTGTCTTCTCCAAAAATGCTGGACACAATGGTGAAAGGTGCGACGTGCTCGAGACACACACAAACACACCCCTCATCTCCACTCCATGCTGTTTCCTTCTCTTCTTGCCCCCCCCCCTCTCCCCCCGGCTTCTGACACCTCCTCCTGCATTACCCAGCAGCAGCCAATCGGGATGGAGGAAGCTGCCCAGCCCCTTAGCAACAGCCCTGGTCTCTCCCTGCTCGGGGAAATGCCTGTGGCCCCCCCAAATCAATCAGGTCACTATGTCCAGAGAGGTAATACCGGACACATACAGTACATGTCCAGTCTTACCTCTAATTTTAAAATAAAGGACAGTCCAGTCCAATACTGGCAGCCCTAAAAGATTTTGGATAATTACAAAGGGACTGGATGAGTAGCTCTGCTGTAAAGTTACTGCCCTTGAAGTCATACTGAAAGATTCCTTTCCAAAGTATGTAAAAAGAATTTAAAAAAGAGAAAGTAAAAGTTAAAAATGTGACATGTGACTGTCCCTTTAACAAATACTGTGAAAGCTGTAGTGTAAGATAGTGATTTAGTGAGGTGGGGGTTGTGTGTGTGTGTGTGTGTGTGTGTGTGTGTGTGTGTGTCTGTGTGTGTGTGTGTGTGTGTGTGTGTGTGTGTCTGTGTGTGTGTGTGTCTGTGTGTGTCTGTGTGTGTGTGTGTGTGTGTGTGTGTGTGTGTGTGTGTGTGTGTGTGTGTGTGTGTGTGTGTGTGTGTGTGTGTGTGTGTGTGTGTGTGTGTGTGTGTGTGTGTGTGTGTGCTGAGGGGTAGTTCTAGAATAGCTGGATTTGCTTTAATTAGGATGACCATAGTGTTTTTATTACCAGGGATAGGATCAGCCAGTCACGCTTTGCACCCTATATTATCTACCTGACTAGCCAGCCCTGTAAATTTATCAACGAGGTTCCCTGGTCTTTTGGGTGTGTAGCCCCCTTTCCCGTGACTAAGGGAACTACAGTACGCGTGCTTAAAACCTGTTTAGCGTACAGGAGGCCTAATCCTCTGCCACTGGGATCCTGGGGTGGTCACATTCTTACTGGTTACAACGCCTCCACCTGGGAGGGATCCTAGCGCTGCAGGATAACCCCTCACAGGAACCAATACAATCAGTGAATAAGTATGCACACTGGTATAACTAACTTATCTTTACTGACACATAACTAAACAACACAATAACAATACAACGCCCCACAATTCAGTACCCACACAATATACATCAACCCGTTGGAACCCCCAAGGTAATGAGGGTGTTCTAGGCACCTAACCACCCCAGTGTCCACAGGGCCAGGCCCACCCAAAGAGTGTATAGTAGTGCTACCCCCTGTGTATAGCCATTGGTGCACCTGGGTAACTTCCTGGTCTTAGACCAGACCAGGCCAACTTGGAATTGTGGATCCGCCGAACCAAACAGTGATCCCACGCCACGTGGTCGGTCTGATCCTCTCCCTCTCCTTCCTGAAGGCGTCCGCCTCTTGTGGAAGCTCCAGCTGTAGGGTGTCCCTTAAAGTCTCTGATGATGTGCCTGTGGTCTGGTCCCAGACCGCAGGGCGCAGCTCACCACGTGGCTGTCCGGTCACAGATGCAACGCTCTGAAACTCTATCGCTAAAGTGCTAAGGGGTGCGTCCCTTTCTGGAGAGGCCTTCCCTATACACACTTCCTCTACTGTGAGTTGGGGTCTAGCTGGGGCCTGCAGAGGAAGTCTAGCCTAGTCCCAGGGCTACTGGCACCTGGGACACTACCTCTTCCCTTGGCGTCCTGCTCCCGACTGGCACGCGGCTCTGCTTCGCGCCAAACACACTCTCTCCCTCAGCGTGTATCCGTGTGCCCTATTGGCTCTATCTCCCCACGTGAGGTGGGACCTGTAGTACCGTGCTGGGCCGTCTGTAATGGCCACCGCACTGCTGCCCTACTGCGCATGCGCGATATTCAAAATGGCGGCCCCCGCTTGCTGGGTACACTGTGGAGCTCCGGTGATCCGATTGCCACGCTGCCCTCCCCCACCCGGCACGGAGGTAAGCGGGAACTGGGCCACAGGTGAAAAAAATATAAAGCGTTTTTCTAATGATCAAAGTTCTCCCATTTCAATGAATAGTAATGAAAGATTAAGTGATCTCTTACTTCTATCCCAAATCCTTCTCTTACAAGCTTTTGCATGTTGCTTCTGCATGTTGCATTGTACAAGAGACTTTCCTATAGGGAAACCAGGAGATGAGCCAAGCATAGCCATGTGGTCGTCTATCAGTACTAGATAAAGAGCATTGTTCTTTCATCTCAGTGTTTATCATTGATTTATGTGGACTGAAGATCACAGGGAGGCTCCTTGACATTTTTCTCACCGGGCCTTACCCCTATCTCTAATGTGACAAGGATCAGTCTGCACTATAGAAGTCACAGAGTGTGAGAGGAGGGAAGGCAGAGAGGATGGGGTGCTGCATGTCCCAGCCTGTTGGATGAGTCCCTGTTCACACAGATTGTTCTCTCCAACACACACAATGCATGTTCCTTGTTCACATACTAACAGGGAACAGCTATGTGAACCCGTCATTGGCATCGGGGCACCCAGAAGTTGTGTTACCATCAGCTAAACGCATGCCTAACCGCTTCAGTGCTGGTCTGGCCTGCAATGCAGTAACGAGAAGTGTTTAATTACATTTCCAATTGCAGTTATGGAAGTTGTGATTTCAGACTTTAAATTCAAAACATGGAGAGAAAAAAGTGCTGCGTTGCAAAATGCTACAGAGCACTTCCACACCCGGAGCGCCCTGTTCTACATACTGTACAGTAATGCACGTTAGTCAAACCAGTATAAGTATGACGTAGTGCTGCAGGAACATTAAGGAGGTATTTAAAACCAGAGACAGAACATGAAACACAGACAGAGCTCAGTGCTACATCCATTAACACAGATACACGGTACAGTGCCTATATATAAATACAAAGATATCTTTTGAATAAAATGGTCTTTTAGTTTAACCCTTTGGCCAAAGTGTTGTAAGCCCTTGAGCCCCTCCAAGGCAGACCACTGTACCGTGTATCTGTGTTAATGGATGTAGCACTGAGCTCTGTCTGTGTTTCATGTTCTGTCTCTGGTTTTAAATATATATTGCCATGCTCAGTAGCACTCCTCTTTGACATCTATATGCATATATATATTGCGGTTATTTTGGGGTTCAATATGAGCTTATTGGGGTTCTGTATGTTTTGCAATTCTGTTCAGCTGGTCCTGGCTGATTTGGAGGGTGGATCCTCCTTCCCAGTTTTGAAGCTCACTCCCTCCCACTTTTAAATGGTTAAAAGCTCACTCCACTTCACCTCCACACTCATGGGAACCTGCATATAGTTTGATTGTGACAAATCTAATACAGAGTGCTTTTCCTGGTAATGTACAGGTTAATAAGAGCTTCAATCAGACTTAGAACTATGCAACTAATTTTGACAGATTTATTATAAATCATTCTTCCTGTTCATGTACAGGTTATTAAGAATTTATTTAAGTGTTAGGACCCTTGAGATGTGGTCTGCCTTGGAGGGGCTCAAGGGCTTACAACACTTTGGCCAAAGGGTTAAACTAAGAATTGTGTTACAGTATAAAACATGATTTTCTTAATCTCTAAAGGTTATCTACCCTGATTTAGCATAGTTTAGTGAATCTGGGCCATTATACCTGCACAATTCCATGAACAAAGTTGTCTTTATTTTCAGAGCCATATAAAAAAAAATGCTTATTATTAGGTAGTGATGTAGGAGCGGCTCAGTGAGTAAAGACACTGATTCTGCAAACAATGAGACTGAGTTTGAAGCAGGGTTACCTTGTGACTTGGGGCAAGTCTCTCTGTGCCTCAGGCACCAAAAACATAGATTTTAAGCTTATCCGGGCAGGGACTGTGTCTGTAAAAATCCTGTGTGCTGCGCACCGCGCACTGTACTGGAATTGTGACGCACTTTGAGTCCCATTAGAAGAAAAGCACTATGTGAACTAAAAAGTTATTATTACTGGGTGCTGATCCAGGGAATTATCAGGGAAACGACGGGACTAACAATCCCCCTCATACAGTATACCTACTAGCCAAACCAAAAGAGGAAGCGAACGTTACGATTAAATGCCTCACATATTCTGATGAATAAATATGGGACCCCAGCTGGAAAGCCAGATAGTATAGACATAAGGAGAGAGAGAAAAGAGAGAGAGAGATCTTGTTGAACCATGTCGAATTTTTCCAAGGGAGAAAATGGTAAAAACCCTGCAACAATGATCATATGTTGGTGTGTTTGTTTGATCGGAGACGTAGGATTGCATCTTAAAAGAACAAGACATAGACAATGTTTTATTCTTCACTGAGATTGATTTGAACAAGGACTTCATGGCAGAGTATTGCTTACTCTGACTACATCTTTCTCTGAGCTTTTGCATCTAGGAGCTAAAGGGAAGTGCCAGTGACACTTGTCTTGTGGGAATGGGCCTGAAGATGGGGTTCAGCCCTCAAAACTTTGCCCCCCCCCCGTCTTTTTTAATTATTTTTGTATTTGTACATCATACATTAGGGATATTTATCTTCTTCCGTTGACCTGCATTGGGATGAGGGAATTTATATCTGTGATAGAGTAAAAACAAGTATACATGTTTTTACCTATTAATAAGTGAGCTTGACTAATAATTAAGGAGTGCTGGACACTATTCAGTACAGGAACCCAAACAACAAACTCCACGGCACAAAGTGTTCATCCACTTAAATTATCCAACGTCCCTCAGGGAATCCACATAGAAATTGTACAGGTTGACATATGTTTTTAAACTGCAGACTTGGTATGGTAAATGAAGCCAGTCATATCTGCTTTCAACTGGGACACACGAGGCACTTTGCCAGAACAGGGACATGAAGCCAGGATTTAGTCTATTGCAGCCCTTGGCCCTGAGGCAAAAATGCTCATTCCGTGACATTACTAGCAATATAAAAGGAGGTCAGATGAGCGTGGTGAGGAACAGCAGTAGTACAGTTAGACCAAATTTTTGGAGAGGGCTGGTGCAACTCTGTTGGTGCCATTAACCCCTTCTTAGCAAGATGGACCTGAAATTCAGCCAAATGAAATCTTCAGTAGCGTTAAGGCACGCAGAAGTTTGTTACCATTACGTAACCTCATTCCTAACCCTTTCACTGCTGAAGTGGTCTACTGAGAAGTTGAAATGACAGATTTAGGATTCAGATCAGCATTGTTTGAGGGAGGAATGGACTGCACTGAAGAATGGTATAACAACAGCAATCCTTGCTGTTTTCATATATATATATATATATATATATATATATATATATATTATCCTTATTGGAGTTGGTTCTTTGGAGCTAACCCGCGGTAAACCAAGACAAGGGGGGGCACCTGGTTCTGGAAATATTGAATGTTGACATTTTCATACAGTAATTCTTGTCCAGCCATTGGGTTGAGCCTCATAATGACAACCAATAGAAAGCAGTGACATCAGTGTGAGATTAATATTGCAGCTTCTGATTGGCTTCTGACCCCCTCTCCCCCACTCCCAGCCATCTCTGTTTATACTTCCAAGTACTGACAAAAGTAAAAAATTTAATATCTTGGCGATCGGGGGGTTCCTGGAAATTTGAGTGCCACCTATCAGCTCCTGGGGAGCCCCGGGTACATGTCATGAAGTGAGAAAAAAGACATGATTTTGGAGGGATTTGCTGCTTTTGATGTACTGTAACTAGGCACTTCTGCACCTGAGGTAACTCTCTACTTCAGGAAACGTGCTTCTTTTTTTTTTACCGATGCAGACGGTCCTCGGTTATCTGCCCGGAATCCGTCCCGCAATCTGCCGTCGGATAGGAAAACGTCGGATTGCAAATCCAATGTTAATCCGCAGAGCTGAGCATCGGATAATCTGTTCCGACGTGGGATAATGCGTTCGGCGGAATGTACTATGACGCGTCATATAATCCATTCAATGGCTAACAGACTGACCAATAAGGAGGATCACCTGTATAATCCAAAATATGTTGCTCCAGAAACATTCAAAATGCAACCAGAAATGAAACTGAAAAAAAATCAGTCAACCTCTCTGTTTCCCAACGGACAAGAAAAATAATTATAATATATATAATATATATATATATATATATATATATATATATATATATATATATATATATATATATATATGTATATAGATATAATCAAATCGTCCACTTAGGACTTTTATTGTGTTTGTGCTTTTTACAGCTGTGAGGTTTGTGCAGAGGTGAGGGCTGTACCCTCATATCCCTCCTAATCTCAGAGCTGGAAAAAAAACGATTTCCCTGAGATGATCCTCTGAACCATCTTTCTCAGAGGTTACATACAAACCCTCTAGTCTCTTGAATAGGCAATATAGTTACATATTATATAGTTACATATAGTTACATATATAGTTACATAGTTGATGAGGTTGTAAAAAAAGACGCACAGTCCATCAAGTTCAACCTATGATAAATTTCGATGACAGTTACTTATCCCAGGAGCGCGCAAACCTTTTTGTTTGTGGCCCCCACTAACTCTCCCCCTCTGCCCCCCCCCCCCCCCCCCCCCTAACCTTTTCTTCGGCATCGCCGGCGTCATGTGACATCATAAAGGAAGGCAAATAAAAAAACCCCAATGATGTCTCATAAGGGGAAAATATAATTAGTTCCTGACTACAAAAATGGCAATAAGATTTCTCCCTGGGTAGACATCTTTCCCATGTTTATCCCATGTCTATGGACACTGAATTTAGCAGCAACACTGGGCTTATATTATCCATCTGCATATTACCATCTGCTCCATAGTTCCTGCATTGCCTTTATATTTAGAGACAGCAAACTCTTTTCAATGACTCACGCTGGTGTAGACCCCAAGTTTTTATTATCCTTGCATTAGCCTCTTTGAAGTGTATAATCATTTTTTCTGGTCCTATTATCTGTACCCATTGCATTGCATCTCATGATAACACTGTATTATTTGCAGCATTTGTGGTGATTCCTGTTTACAGCGCGGGGCTGTGGCAGGTGGTGTTTTGAGCGAGGCATATAGAACACAACATATGATTCTTTGTGGCTTATTCCATTACAGAAGGAATTCACTATACAGTACATAGCAAGTTCTGTCCGCATGGTTGTGTCGCGCTTTGTTTTTACTTAGAGGGAGCTATTGTAATTTAGGGTGCTGGGAAGTACCATAATCCCTCTGGTTTGGGGGAATATGGAAATTAACTATCTGAAGGGGTTGCTGACTCCGAAACGTTGTCCCTCGCATCAGCCTTCATATTCCCCACCCCATTTGTTGGTTACTTTCACCTCTTCACCCTGTCTGTGTGATCACCTATCCCTTCCCCACTCCCTCTCCTTCCCCTCCCCCTTCCCTCGGGCTACGCCTGTGTACTTATTTGATCCGGTATTGCTTTTTGCAGTATGTTGCGCTGTTACTGTCTTACTTCAATACACAATGTACATTTTTTACACGTGGAAAATGCGTCATAGTTTTCTTTTGGAGAGCTGGGAACACTAATTATTTTCTACACCCTCCCCATGTTTACTTATTTGGTGTATCCCTGTATATCTTTCCTTTCAAAAAGACGTCCAACTTTTTTTTGGAGTATATCTATTGTATCTGCCATCACAGGGTTAATAGGTAATGAATTTTACATTGTAACTGCCCTTACTGCTAAGAACCCTTTCCTTTGTTGCTGATGAAAACTCCTTTCCTCCAACCTTAAGTGATGTCCCGTGTCCTTTGTACTGCCCTTGGGAAGAATAGTTATTTCGAAAGCTCCTTGTACTGACCCTGAGCATACTTGTATATAGTTATATCCCCTTTTAGACACCCCTTTTCTAATGTAATCAAATCTATTTTAGCTAGCCTCCCTCATAAATCGGATTTATTGTCTATGTATGTATGTCTTTATTTATATAGCGCCATTATATCCGTGACAATGATATAAATAATGATATAAATAACAAATAATACAAATTTGGGGAGAAGTGCTTCAGACATAAAAGTAACATTTAGAAAAAGGAGTCCCTGCTCCGAAGAGCTTACAATCTAATTATTATTTGTTACTCTTGTGGCTGCTCTCTGCACCTTTTCTCGTTTCATAATGTCTTTTTATGTCATATATAGATTTCTATATAAATAAAGATTGAGCCATCCAGTCTTAAAGGTTACATGCTTGGTATATCTCCACACATTTTATCAGTCATATCTTGCAGATCACTGATACTATACCCTTACACTCATCTGCGATGTCTAGTTCTAGAGGTGGTAGATTCTCCTACTACCCTGCATTTAAATCATCTGGACCCAGATGACACAGACTACTGTATGTACCACTGCACCCAATTCCCTGCACCCTTCCTTTGAAAAAGGTAATCCAAGAATTAATAGATTTAAGTACTCTGAGGAGTTAAAGGTTGTGTATCATGGAACCAATATAATCAGCAATTCCGTGTAAGGGCTAAGACTGTGGGCTATACTTACTAAATGCTGCTAAGTCACCATACAGACCATTCATGCAAATGGGCTAAAAGATGCATTACAGCTCAGCACATCCTAGTAAATATCGGCCTGCATTGCTGCATGTAGATCTCGAACTATCAAGTGAGAATAATATTACTAAGTATAAAACACTTAGAAGGGCTGGAACTATATACTCATACTACATAATGAACGTAATCATTTTGATGGCATGAGGAAATTCCCACATCTGTGCACCATTCATGAGAATAAAGGACTTGTTATATCTTTAAGTACTTTATTTACTTTGACACACATCAACGCATCACGCACAAGAGTGCTCTTTAAGGCAGTAACTGCATGTTTGTCTTTCATTTTGAGCAACACCTTAGACGTTACAAATTCTACCGAAAACTTTCAATGAACTTGACTGCTACCGGCAGCCATCACAGCACATTTCCCAGAACATTCTGCTTGTCCTCTGAGAGGAGCATGTCAGTGGATGGTGTCCAGTGAGAACCATGCAGCAACCCATATGGACAAATATAAAGTAAAAGCTACTGATGTCATATACAGTAGTGGATATATTAATCCATCAATGTAAGGCCGTGATTAGACCAGAAATCGCTGGCGACGACGCTTGGCGCTACGCAGCACAGCTTCAAAACAATCAAATGCAATGAAAGCGCACATACCAATCGCGACGGTGGCGCGACATGCTGCAAAGCTTCTGTTTCGTGAAGAGATTTGATATTTTGTTTTTCACAAGCGACGGCCGCATCACATGATTGGAACGGCCAATCACAGTGCATCGTAAATAAACCAGGAAGTGATGAACTGTCCATTTCTCCTCTGCAGTAGCGCTACAAATCGCTTCTGCATGTGCACATGTAGCACAACAGCTCTGCAGTTTCTGGTATAATTGAGACTAAAAGCAGCAACCTGCTTTGCTTTTCTCTCTCTCTCTCGCCGGCTAGAAGTTTCCGCGGGGCCTCTTGCCTGCTCCGAGCCGGCATCTCCTCCTGCTGCATGCAACAGGTCGCCTTGACGATGCGACGTCATGTGAGGTTGTCACCTGATCTGTGGAGCTTCTTGTCCACCTTTGTGTCATGTGAAGTTGCATTGTTATGGCGACACGTCATCACATGGTTGATGGGGGAGATGCCGGCACTTACAGAGGCCCTGCGCTCTCCCCCCCAGCCCAGAAATCTGAGTTTTAATATTGTGGTGGTTAATTTAACCGCCACTACATTAGGCCGCGCTTATAGTGCCGGAGACGCGACATTGTCTGAAAACAAATGCATTGCCTCTGCCGCTTATAGTAAGCGCGGCGGCGACAATGCGAAGGAGCGACGTCGCCGTCGCGAAAACTGGTACCTGGCAAAATTTGATTCTTCAAGGGCTGTCGCCTCATGTGATGGCCCTTGAGCCAATCAAATGTCTGTAAACCCGCGACACCGCCGTCCGGCGAAATATAACTTTCGCCTGTGGCGATGGCGACGGGTGACGTCACCCGTCGTGCCGCCATCGATGGCACTATTGGCGCGGCTTTACACTGTATTTACTAAATTAGGCCTGGGGAAGAGCGTGGGGGCCTCTATGCGGGGGGGGCATGTGCAGTCGCACCATTGGCACAGCCATCATGCCGGCCCAATATCAGGCCCGCCCTAGTCTTCACCTTGGCTCTTGGTTGGTGAGCGTTGGTGCTGACAACTTGAGCGACAGAGAGGACTCGCAAGTTGTTGAGCGGGAGGTGGAGGATGGGAAAACCTCATATACCCGGTGGGCCGGGCAGAGGACGAGGCCCGGCCTGGCAGCCGATCCCAGAAGTTGGGCCCTTGCCCATTTTCCATTTCTAAGTAGAGATGTGCAAAAGTTTCGCATGCCTGAGTGAACCTGGCGAATGGCACCCTTTTGAGTTTGCTTCGATCCAACAGTTTGCAACAAGTTTGTTTAACCCTAAGTAGTCAATGGTCATTGCATGTTTGAGTCATTTCAAGTACTTTCACTTTTGAGATTCGATCAAACCTCATGGAGCTGCAATTTTGTCACTTTTTAAAAATCAAAATAGTGGATTTTGTACAATTTGGGCTGTTTTGCTAGAACTTTTGGCTCTAAAAGTTCTAGTGAAATATTTGCAAACTTTTGGAAAGTTTGATCAAAACTGCAGAGAAGCAAATCTCAACAGATCTCTACTGCTGAGGTAAAAAGCCTTTAAAAAAAAAAAAAGAAATCTCTGGGAGAAATTAAAATGGCTGCCAGGTATTGCCATATCAAACATAGATTCCATGAGTTTAACACAGATGTAAAAAGGCAAGATAACAATCTAAGACAGGAGATGTGGAGAATTCATGGCAAAGGCGGTGTTAGGCTCATTGAATCTCCGTAAGTCAGTATTGCTGACCTGAGGAAGAGAGAGAGCTCTTGAGAGCTTGTCTTATAATATCTATTGTTAGTACAAATAAAAAAGGTATCGCCTAATATTGAAGTACAGCTACTCGGCGCCCCGCTTTTCGGCGACCCGCTGATACGGCGGTACCGAGAAGGGGGCCGCCATGTCTGCGCATGTGCAGAACGGGGAAGTTAGAGGTCGCGCATGCGCAGAACGGGCGGTTGACGAGGGTGCGCATGAGCAGAATGAAGGTTGCGCGCACCGAATGGAGGTTGTGCGCGCTGAATGGAGGTTGTGCGCGCTGAACGGAGGTTGCGCATGCGCATAAGGGGGGCATTGCCAGTTTGCGCATGCGCACACACCGAAAATCGCCGGTTCCGCTTTCTGGCGATTTTCGCTTTGCGGCGGACCCTTAGAATGGAACCCGCTGCATGCCCGGGGCCCTCCTTTACTTATTTACTCTGCACTATCGCAAATGGACCAACACGGCTATTTAGACTTAATTCATATCGAATAAAGATAGTAAAATTAATAACTGCATTTTTAGCATTTTTAGCATTTTTTTATGGAGGAGGTTAGAGAGCAAAGCTTTTTTTGTGATATGAATGTAGCATAAAATGCATTGTGATTTACAAGTGCAATTTTTTTAAACTCCTAATGCCATTTTTAATCAATTTTTTTCATGTATTCATCATTTGGTTGATATAGAAAGCATTTAGAAAGTCACAGCCACTTCCTCTTTTGAAACAGACTCTCACACACCTTTTTGAGCTCTGCCCTTTGAATACAAAGTATCACACACAGATCCATTGATTTGTTCCAAACATCAGACTGCCTCTGAAAGCTCTAACAATAATGTGTTACACTTAGTAGTATAATGTTACATATCAGCTGCAGCATTTCACAGAGTGCAACACAAAGTTAGAAGACGGACATTATGTTAGGCACACAATCAGGATTTTGACAGATTTATAACAGGAGCCCCAAACGATTGCCAGCTCAGATACTGTAACAATGTAGAATTAGACATAGTCGCGTGCTGTACATGTAAAAATAAGGAAAAAACGGGGAATGTAGTATTGCTGCCTTAAAATGGTACAAAAGTTGTTCCGTGGCTAAATTGATTTACCTTGAAACTTAAAAACCATTGTAGGTACAGTAGCTATAGTGAGTATTAGTTTGTTTCATACAGCAATTGGGATTATGTATTGTTCACGGTAAAGGCTAAATTCAGCATGCTTTAAACTCATTCCCTCACTGCATTTCGCTTTGTTGACTGTGAGTCAGGCATTAATGGTGCAGTCACACGTAAGACTAAATTGAAGTTCTGTAATAGCAATGATATGTGTAATTGCTTAAAACTAGGCAATTGATGTGTTTCTTTAAAAAGAATCAAGCGTGTATGAGTAATTCTACATTATTTTTTAAAGTCTTGCATTGTTCCCTTGTTGTCATTCATATTGAGAACGTTGAATGGTGTAGGAAGGAAGAGATTGGCAATCTTATTTGCACAACATCAGTGATAAGGTAAAAAGATTTTTTTGCATGCACCTAAAGAAGTGAGAACCAATGAAAAAACAGGACAGGATAATAAAGAGATAAGGGGGGGGGGGGGGAAATGAGCTGTAAAACCTAGCATACATTTCAAGTTACAGTGTTTCAAACATTGCTTAGTTTACTTGAAAAAAATATTACAATTCATTCAGCAAATAAAAATATCACTTGGGATTACATTCGCACGTCTCAGATAGGTCTGCAACCCTGCCTTTCCCCGTTATCTCCCAGCATACAGTGCAGCCAGGGATTCTGGGAAATGACATGCACATGAGCAGGGTCAGGGTTGCAGACCTCCCTGAGACGTGTGAATGTGCTCACAGGTGATATTTTTATTTGCTGTACACTCTACGGGGGAGGGGTTTTGTCACTTTTTTAGCCCCCATAACTTATATAATGTGTGGTTGAAACCTATACCAGCTTCAAATTGCCAAGTCAGTATACTGTAACCCGCCTCACTCTGAGGAGGCCCAAAAGTGCAAAATAATCTACCTGTGAGTAGGGTTACTGGCCATGCCCCTCTTTATCCCAGGGTGTGTTGAAACGCTGTGTAATACGGTAGGCATAAGCTTATGTGTGCTCATTTGCATGTTATATCCCAGAGTCCCTTGCTGCAGGGGAAGCACTGTATACTAGGTGTTAATAGTGAAAAGCAGGGTTGCCGACCTGTCTCAGACATGTGAATGTGCTCGCAAGTGGTCTTTTTATTTTCTGTATGCCAGGGGTGCGTGGGTGGTGGGGGATTTTCATGGGGGGGGGCGGTGGTTGCAGAGGCCCTGCTCTCTTCCCCCAGGCATATAAACTAAATGCCCGGGGGGGGGGGGGGGGCGTGAGGCCTCTGCAACTTCCCTTACCTGCTCCTAGCCCACTCTTCAGTGACACGTCGCCATGACAACGCGGCGCAGGCCAGGGGGAGCGCCGACAGGGGGGTACGAACTGAAAAGCTTGCTCACCCCTGCTGTATGCTATATGGTGGAGGGTTTTTGTCACTTTTTTAGCCAAAATAACTAAAAATGTGTTTTTACAATTCATCAAAATATATCAATACCCAGTTTTAACCGACCAAACATGACTGCCAAAAGTTCTACTTGTTCGTGCGTGAGACGGAACCATTAAAATGGTACAGAAAACATTACATGGCTGAAAGATTTGACTCCACTGGAAATCCATTCTATAGTTTATGGCCAAGTGCAATTCTGTATCATTATTTTGCCACCATGACTATGTATAGTACATTGAAGTGGATCAATGCAGCATTAATGCTTTGAACAGATTCTATGAGGTTATGCAATAAGCCGCGACAGTGATTTAATGAATAACCCCCTATGAGTATGAATTTTGCCATATTGCCTATGAGTGAAGTATTAACCATTGAGGAGAGTGACACCTAATTAGGCCCTTTAATTTGACCACTTTAGATTTATTCTGATAGAAAAATATAATTTTTGTGCACAGCCTTCTATGGGTTGTAAGGCAGCGTCCATAGTGGTACGCGCTAGCTTACGTGCTCCCTCCTCCCGGCGTCGCGCTTCAAATTCAAACTTGTTTGTATTGCGAAGCTACGCTCTCCCTGTAGTGCATGTGCATGCACTAGCGCACGCACACTATGCGCATATGCATTGGTGTCCTAGTGTTTGTTTCAGCGACCGACGTAGCTCACGCCGTATCCTGCACTATGGACAAAGCCTAATAGCCGTAACCACTCAGATCTCAATACCAGCAGCTCCAGTGCTAAGTGGGTATACATTTCTAATGCAGGCCAATAGCAAAGGTATTAAAGGAGCACATGGGAGGAGCATTAAACCATTAACAGGCCTCAATGGGTTGGGTAAAACAAGTCCTTCTCGTCTGCAATAGGTGTGGGCCGGGTATGGTTATTAATACCCAATTTACAACTATTACCTACAAAGAGGAGCTGGAACTAGGAATGTATAATGTCTGCATGATCAAAAAGACAGTTGGTACCTTCGGTGAAATCACCAATGCGATCAAGGAGATCTGAGAACAAAATAATTCTGTACTCTTCTTTGAATATATTACTCATATACTGTATGTCATTGTATCCACATGCAAATATATATACAGTATGAAAGGCACACTTAGTAATATGAATGTCCTTTAGACTGCATGGAATACAATAGAATACATTTAAAATAAATAGCATGATGAACCCTTCATTACCCCCAGAGGTCTTGAGATGAAGATACCTTTGGGGACCAAAATGTTTATGTTTAAAATATACATCTACTTTTGTTATTTTTGCGCGTGCTTGCTTTACTGGATAAACTGTAATGACTTACCTGATATTTTTTCAAGACATTGTGACAATCAAATTATCCTGATATGTAAACAATTATTCCAGAATATGCTATATGACTTATTCACTCCACTAGTTTCTCAAAATGCAGTTATTAAATAGCTCTCATTACTTTAATTGTCCAAAACAGGTAATTCAGCTGAAATTACTGTATACAGTATTTTATGAATCTTATAAATTGACTTAAGAGACAGCAATAGACTTACTGTACTGTTACAATGTCTGGGTGTATGCAGATAATGTTATATGACCTGTTTTTGCCTCTGTTTAGGGAGAAGTCACACAATGGTCTGTTTCACCAGGACAGAAACTCTTAGCCTTGTCATATTGTTGCTGCACTACATGGCTTGCCAAGAAGGTTCAAACAATGAATATTCTTCACCTTTCAACTTCACCCAGGGAATATACCATGCAACCATCTATGAGAACTCTGCTCCAAAGACCTATTTGATGAGCCAAGTTAAGATGGGTGTTTACCTTAAGGACCCTCGATGGACAGTAAAGTATCGTATCCTTTCAGGAGATACCACTGGCCTCTTTAAGGCAGAGGAGCTGGTAGTTGGAGATTTCTGCTTTTTGCGAATAAGAACACGGAGTGGCAATACAGCCGGTTTGAACAGAGAGGTCAAAGAGAATTATCAGCTGATCATTCATGCCGCAGAGAAGTCTTTGGAGCATGAGGTCCAGACTAAGGTTATCATTCAAATTTTGGACACAAATGACTTGAGGCCACTCTTCTTACCCACCTCCTACAGATTTACAATAAAGGAAGATGCTCCTCTTAAAACAGTTCTTGGAAAAATAAGTGCCACTGATGCTGATTTGGGCCAGAATGCTATGTTTTACTACTCCTTTAACACCAAGTCCCCATTCTTCTGTATTCATCCAACGAGTGGTATTGTCATGTTGGTTGGGAGACTGAATGCAACCCAGAGAGCTCTCCATAAACTTGATATTTTAGCAGTTGATCGCATGAGAAAAATTTCAGTGGGCGATGGCTTTGGGAATTTGGCTTCTCTGGAGGTCCTGGTGGAGCCAGCTATTAAAAAGGCTCCTTTCATTGCATCTGTAACAACAGCCATACCAGATTCATCTGACAGTCTCCTTTATGTCACTATGATCATGGACTCAGAAGATCCAGAATGCAGTCTAGATTCTGTGGAAATTGTGGCTGGAGATCCTTTAGGATATTTCAAAGTTGTACGGTCTTATGTGGGGAAAAATGAATTTACAGTTGTGTCTACTGCACAGATTAACTGGTTGGAAAATCCACACGGTTTTAATCTCAGTCTTCGTGCGAAAGACAAGGGCAGACCACCAATATATTCTCCACTGCAATCAATTTACATACCCCCATGGAAATATGCCTTGGCACGATTTGAACGGGAGCTTTACAAGGTCCAGATAAGTGAATGTGCCCCTCCAGGGAGCCATGTTACACTGGTGAAAATTATTCCTGCAGTTCCCACTAGGAGTTATTACTTCAAAATTCCAACAGACAGCTTCAAAATCATCCCCCACACGGGTCTAATCGTCACCAGCAGACACATGGATATTAAAGATCAATCTCAATATCAATTGGAGGTGAGAGTCCTTCATGGGCAGATTTCTGCCACAGTTATTGTTGACATCATAGATTGCAATAACCATCCCCCAATCTTCACACACTCTTCATACCATGGGACATTTAATGAAAATGCCCCGGAAGGAACAAGAATCTTACAGGTTAGTGCCAGTGATGCTGACCTGGGAAATAATGGCATTGTTACCTATACACTGGCAAGTCCTCAAAATGCCCCCTTTATAATAGACCAGTTCTCCGGTGTTATCACCACTTCTAAGGTGCTTGACTATGAGTTGACTCAACGGTGGTATCACCTACGGGTTTGGGCCTCCGACTGGGGGTCTCCTTTCCGGCAACAGACCCAGGTTTATATCTCCCTTATCTTAAACAATCTGAATGACAACCCCCCAATGTTTGAGAAAGTAAACTGCAACATAAGCATTCCAAGAGACCTCCCCATTGGGGCAAAATTGGCTGCCCTTTCAGCAGTAGATATAGATGAGCTTCAACATGTACAATATGAGATCCTATCTGGCAACGAGCTACATAAATTCAAATTAGATCCTACCTCTGGTGTAATAACACTTAGAGATACTTTTTATGATCTACCAGATTCACAGCCTTCCTTTTACCCACTTGTTATTAGTGCTAATGACAGAGAAAATAACGCAGTGCCCACTGTAGTTAACATCACATTATCAGGCGAGGGTGTTCCAGTATCTGTACAATGCGAGGAGACTGGGGTGCTAAAAAAATTAGCTGCTACCATTATAGACTCACTTGGGTCTCACTCTCAAGACCTAGGTTATGAGGAAGATAACTCCTTTAATGTCTACCTTATAAACAGTCATACCCCCCAGTTTGATGACAGTTTCCCCATATCCATTGATGTGATTGAAGACACTCCAGTCAATTCTTCCATCACTCAAATATCTGCTATTGATGCTGATACAGGTTTTAATGGCCAACTGGTCTATGTGATCTCAGAGGGAACAGATGATGGCTGCTTTTCCATGGACATGGAGACCGGGAAGCTGATTGTCTCCTCACCGTTAGATCATGAAACCACAAGCTTCTATGTTCTCAACATTACAGTGTATGATCTTGGAACCCCACAGAAGTCCTCTTGGAAGCTTTTAGCTGTAAATTTGTTGGATGCAAATGATAATGCCCCCCAATTTCCACCATCTGGATACTGTGTTGCATTACCAGAGGATGCTAAAATAGGCAGTGCTGTCCTTAAGGTGAAAGCAAATGATGCTGATATGGAGGACAATGGCAGATTGAGGTACTCACTCCTAACACCCACAGATACATTTACAATTGACAGTATCACAGGGGAAATAAAAGTCACAGGCACATTGGACAGAGAGTTGTTGTCTAAGTACAAGCTGAAAATAGAGGCCAGAGATCAACCTAAGAAAGATCGACAACTTTATTCTGTCACTGATGTTGTTGTGACGTTGGAGGATGTTAATGACAATGCTCCACAGTGCAGACCCATAACAGCCACTGTAAAGGCTCCAGAAGATCTTCCCTTAGGAACAGTTCTATTTTTTGTGGAGGCTCTAGACTCAGACACTGGCACCAATGGAGAAGTGTCATATACCCTTGTCAATGATGAGCATGGTATATTCCGGGTTGAGAAATTAACGGGGGCTTTGATTCTAGAAAAGGAACTTGATTTTGAGAAAAAGTCATTCTACAATTTGACCGTCAGAGCTACAGATGCCGGCCATCCATTCTCCCATTCCTCAGTGTGCCACATGGAGGTAGCAGTGCTGGATGTCAATGAGAATCTGCAGCCACCTTACTTTCAATCATTTGTGTTCCATGGGTCTGTGCCAGAAAACTCTCCACCTGGAACACGAGTGCTTGCAGTTACAGCACAGGATGGAGATAAAGGCAAAGATGGAGAGATACAGTACTCAATCAAGGATGGGACAGACCTCTCGGTCTTCAGTATTGATGCAGAGACAGGTAATTGGTATTTTATGCTTAATGTGAACATATAATTACAATTTGTTGTGTGTGAAAAGGAAATGGAACATCGAAGAAGTTCTCTTAAGAACTTAGAGGGACAGATGCTGAGAGGGCCATACCATAGCTCTCGCTAGTGCTGTTCTATGTATGAATGTGCTTGTAGCTGTGTGTGCGGCACCATATGTGTATGAATGGGGCTTTGGGCTGGAAGTGTGTGCGTAATTGTTGAAAGTCTTGCACTGCGTGGTGGATAAATGTAATCATCTGATTTCTGGTGAAAGCTTCTAATAAAAGTAGTATATAATTAAAAGACTACAGTCTCCAGTTTGTTCTGGGAAAATGAGCTCCACCCACCGTACAGGCTTTATTCCACAGCCCCAATCTCAATGTATTACCCTAAGCCACTTCTCACCTCTGTCCCTCTTGCCTATGGCCTTCTCCTTAATGCCCCCCATACCCCCCACCCTTCTTTCTAGAGAATGTGGCCAAAAGCATTACTAACCCAATCAGAATAGTGCCATTTATTTATTATTTATTTATTTATAAAATATTTTACCAGGAAGTAATACATTGAGAGTTACCTCTCGTTTTCAAGAATGTAACATTGGCAAAATGTTTGTTTTAGTTATGTTTCGCAAGCACCAAATAATACTAACAATAATTTTAATTCTTAGGTACCATCCGGACTGCGGTTCCCCTGGACAGGGAATTCGTTTCCCATTACTGGTTGACTATTTATGCCAGTGACTTGGGCTCCGTTCCTCTTTCTTCGGTTGCCGAGGTTTACATTGAAGTTACAGATGTCAATGATAACATCCCCCAGCTGTCCCAGGTTGTTTTCTATGCCTCAGTAATGGAGAACTCACCCCCTAATGTATCTGTCCTTCAACTGAATGCCTGGGATGATGACTCTATTTCTACTGGCAAGCTTTCCTTCCACTTCTCCAATGGGAATGGTCAGGGATTCTTCATATTGAACCCTTCCACAGGTAAGTAGCAGTGAAGAGCCAACAACCTCACATCTAAATATGTACAAGGGTTCATTATTTTCACAAAACAAGAATCAAGCTATTTGGTGCTTGTTCAATGATCTGATTTTTTTTTTAACAGCAGTAGGGTTTTCCAAAGGTTGGGCGATTTGTGGATAATATGGTCATGAATTACTTTTAGAGAGTCATTTTTCCAGAGGGAATGTAGACTGTTAATGTCAATGGTGGAAGAATTCTATCTATCGATATTCGTTTTTTCAATGTAAAATGCACAATGTCCTCATTCATGTGCACAGCACTTTGACCATTACACATTGGTCAAATTGGCTGCTCTCTTCCAGTACAGCCATTTACACGACAAATTATTTAACAGAAATTAAGAGGAAGCGATAGTCATATTAAAAGAGGAGAAGGAATAAGCCCTGGAAAAGTGCATCCCAACACATTTTTTTTGTTTGCAGAACTTTAAATGGAAGAAATCATGTGGCTTACATTTGAAGCAGATCTTTTTACAGAAAAGGTTTATAATCACCCCAGATCTTGCAGATATTTTTTGTCGCTGGTAAAAGAAAGGCACAGCATTTTGAGCAACTTTTGATAAATCTGGGCACCATGTGACGCCTCCCTAAATACTATTACTGCGTCATATAAGCACTCCCCAAACCACAAACTGAAAAATTGCTCAACATGATTTTATTAGCTTCAATGTCGCCCCATGTTAGCACTTGATACATAGCTCCTATCTTTTTTTACTGAAGAATTTATTGCAGAGCAAAATAACTATTTAAAAATGTACTTCTGGCCGTGGCGTGTTCTTAGAACTCCAGGGTACAAGACTTGTGAGAACAGGTGACTATTCTTAATGGTACTTACTTTTTAGCGTGTGGGAAAAAGTATCCCTGGCACATGGTACATACTACGTCCGGTGATGTGATAAGCCGGTGTGATTTTGGCTGTATTCCCTTGGTGGGTTTGAGACGTTTTGCTAAGCCACGACTCCCCTACCATTATCTTATGTGGCCTCGTTACTTGTAAGTACACTTAGCAGGTTGGGTTTGTGTGCTGCAGACTGTAACCTTTACATATGGGGAACAAGACCCAGCCTGCCAGAGGTTTCTCCTTCTGACACAAATCCTGCAGGCTTTTGTTCCTAAGACTCACATTCTTGCTGACGAGTCAAAAGGATTACGCACATGACAAGTACCAAGAAGAGAAACGAGGAAAGGAGCAGGAGGCTTTTCACAAGAAAACACAGCAACGTGCAGGCCATCCAGCAGTACAAGAGTTAATTGTATTGGCAGTGGGAAAAGTCATTGTGATGAAGAAAAAAAAAACTCCAAAGCTGCATCAATTATCTTTGTGCTACCTTCTTCTTATGCGTTTTAGCAATTAAAATGACAGATGATACTGTATCTGAACTGCTTGAACAGCTATAGCAAAACAGAGGGTGTAGTCCTCAAGGACAAATAATTTATCGCCATGTATAGCAGAGGGGTTATTGGCCTCCATGTATTGTTACAACTTTTGTGCACTTGTAGCACATTTTTGACATTTGCAAGTGGGGGGAAAAGATGTGAAATGAAGAAACTGACCAATACTGATGTCCCCACACATATCTTGCGTAGAGAGCACATCTAACCCCACATTTTTTACGTTTTTGCTTTTTGCTTTACTGTCCAACAATCCCAAGCATTAGACTGCATAATTGCCACAACAGTTTGAGGCAGGGGTATCCAACTCCAGTTCTCAAGCTCCCCCCCCCCCCCCCAACAGGTCAGGTTTTCGGGATATGTCTGCTTCATCACGGGTGGCTCAATCAGTCCCTCAAAACCTGATCTGTTGGGGGGGCTCGGGGACTGGAGTTGATCGCCCCCTGGTTTGGGGTATGAAGGGGTAAATGCCAGTGTTTAGCGTGGTTGGGGGGTGGGTTACATTCAGGCAGCTTCCTGGACTTTCCCAATACTGCAATTTCTTTCTAGCACATATCAAGACATGAACAGAGATAGCAGAGAAACTGACAAAGAAACGGGATGGTCATAATCATTATAATTTCTTTATAAGGTGCCAAATAGTTTTGCAGCCCAGTGCTATGGGACTAAAAACCGCTAACATGCAGTAACAATACTGGCACATACTGATAGATACTGTATGCACGTCTATGCTTCCTGCCGTTTACAATCTGAAGTCAAACGAGTTTACAGGAGTAGCAGAGGGCAGAAAGAGAGACGAGATTGGCACTTTGGGCACTAAATGATGGTTTATTTGTTCGGTGAAGGAACATGTTTGAGGTTAGGCAACGCTATTGCCTGCACACAGTGCCTGCAATCCTGACACTCCTTCGGTTTGTATGGGACGGTAAATATTGTACCATGAAGGATTGGTTTTTAAGTTGGCAATGATGGCGCCTCCTGTGTAAAATAGGCTAAGCCCTGAGATTTCTGGCTCTCTTTCACACAGAGAACAGCACAACAACCTCTGGTGAAAGGTGCTGCTCAGTAAATAATACACAGCTGATCCTTGTGCCTGTCCCAACACGAGCGTGGATCTAACAATGCCGAGCAGCTATTCTCTGTTGCTGAAGGCAGAATGCGTCCCTCCCACACAGCTGTGTCCTTTCAAGGCTGTTTGCTGTATGAAGGCAAAAAAAGAAGAATTGTGTACATATCAGTTTTTGCAAAGGAATGTTTCTTCGCTGCCCAGTTCTTCAAAACGGCCAGCGTGAAAAGCAGGAAAGAGGGTTAAAAAGGGAACAGTGCTACCACAAGATGATTCAGGGTACATGATTTGGCAGAAAACAAGGCTTCCACCTTTGCAGTCTATCAATAAATGGGTGGTGAGTGTACTAGAGGCTTATTTGGTAAACAGAGAGACACACTGCATAGTGCCCCGGAGAGGCACACCGTACAACGCCTGTAGAGGCAAACGCACAGCCCCCAGAGAGGCACACCGCACAGCCCCCAGAGAGGCACACCGCACAGCCCCAGAGAGGCACACCGCACAGCCCCCAGAGAGGCACACCGCACAGCCCCCAGAGAGGCACACCGCACAGCCCCCCAGAGAGGCACACCGCAGAGCCCCCAGAAAGGCACACCGCACAGCCCCCAGAGAGGCACACCGCACAGCCCCCAGAGAGGCACACCGCACAGCCCCAGAGAGGCACACCACACAGCCCCCAGAGAGGCACACCACACAGCCCCCAGAGAGGCACACCACACAGCCCCCAGAGAGGCACACCACACAGCCCCCAGAGAGGCACACCGCACAGCCCCCAGAGAGGCACACCGCACAGCCCCCAGAGAGGCACACCGCACAGGCCCCAGAGAGGCACACCGCACAGCCCCCAGAGAGGCACACCGCACAGCCCCCAGAGAGGCACACCGCACAGCTCCCAGAGAGGCACACCACACAGCCCCCAGAGAGGCACACCGCACAGCCCCCAGAGAGGCACACCGCAAAGCCCCCAGAGAGGAACACCGCACAGCCCCCCAGAGAGGCACACCACACAGCCCCCAGAAAGGCACACCGCACAGCCCGCAGAGAGGCACACTGCACAGCCCCAGAGAGGCACACCGCACAGCCCACAGAGAGGCATACCGCACAGCCCCAGAGAGGCACACCACACAGCCCCCCAGAGAGGCACACCGCACAGCCCCCAGAAAGGCATACCGCACAGCCCCAGAGAGGCACACCGCACAGCCCCCAGAGAGGCACACCGCACAGCTCCCAGAGAGGCACACCGCACAGCCCCCAGAGAGGCACACCGCACAGCCCCCAGAGAGGCACACCGCACAGCCCCAGAGAGGCACACCGCACAGCCCCCCAGAGAGGCACACCGCACGGGCCCCAGAGAGGCACACCGCACGGCCCCCAGAGAGGCACACCGCACAGCCCCAGAGAGGCACACCGCACAGCCCCAGAGAGGCACACCGCACAGCCCCATAGAGGCACACCGCACAGGCCACAGAGAGGCACACCGCACAGCCCCCCAGAGAGGCACACCGCACAGGCCCAGAGAAGCACACCGCACAGCCCCCCAGAGAGGCACACCGCACAGCCCCCAGAGAGGCACACCGCACAGCCCCAGAGAGGCACACCGCACAGGCCCCAGAGAGGCACACCGCACAGCCCCCAGAGAGGCACACCGCACAGGCCCCAGAGAGGCACACCGCACAGGCCCCAGAGAGGCACACCGCACAGCCCCCAGAGAGGCACACCGCACAGCCCCCAGAGAGGCACACCGCACAGCCCCAGAGAGGCACACCGCACAGTGCCCAGAGAGGCACACCGCACGGCCCCAGAGAGGCACACCGCACAGACCCCAGAGAGGCACACCGCACGGCCCCCAGAGAGGCACACCGCACAGGCCCAGAGAGGCACACCGCACGGCCCCCAGAGAGGCACACCGCACGGGCCCCAGAGAGGCACACCGCACAGGCCCAGAGAGGCACACCGCACAACCCCCAGAGAGGCACACCGCACAGGCCCAGAGAGGCACACCGCACGGCTCCCAGAGAGGCACACCGCACGGGCCCCAGAGAGGCACACCGCACAGGCCACAGAAAGGCACACCGCACAGCCCCATAGAGGCACACCGCACAGCCCCCAGAGAGGCACACCGCACAGCCCCAGAGAGGCACACCGCACAGCCCCCAGAGAGGCACACCGCAAAGCCCCCAGAGAGGCACACCACACAGCCCCCAGAGAGGCACACCGCACAGCCCCCAGAGAAGCACACCGCACAGCCCCCAGAGAGGCACACCGCACAGGCCCAGAGAGGCACACCGCACAGCCCCCAGAGAGGCACACCGCACAGGCCCCAGAGAGGCACACCGAACAGGCCCAGAGAGGCACACCGCACAGGCCCAGAGAGGCACACCGCAGAGGCCCAGAGAGGCACACCGCACAGGCCCAGAGAGGCACACCGCACAGCCTCAGAGAGGCACACCGCACAGCCCCCAGAGAGGCACACCGCAAAGCCCCAGAGAGGCACACCGCACAGCCCCAGAGAGGCACACCGCACAGCCCCCCAGAGAGACACACCGCACAGCCCCCAGAGAGGCACACCGCACAGCCCCAGAGAGGCACACCACACAGCCCCCAGAGAGGCACACCACACAGCCCCCAGAGAGGCACACCGCACAGCCCCAGAGAGGCACACCGCACAGCCCCAGAGAGGCACACCGCACAGCCCCCAAAGAGGCACACCGCACAGCCCCAGAGAGGCACACCGCACAGCCCCAGAGAGGCACACCGCACAGCCCCCAGAGAGGCACACCGCACAGCCCCCAGAGAGGCACACCGCACAGCCCCAGAGAGGCACACCGCACAGCCCCCAGAGAGGCACACCGCACAGCCCCCAGAGAGGCACAACGCACAGCCCCCCAGAGAGGCACACCGCACAGCCCCAGAGAGGCACACCACACAGCCCCCAGAGAGGCACACCGCACAGCCCCCAGAGAGGCACACCGCACGGCCCCAGAGAGGCACACCGCACAGGCCCAGAGAGGCACACCGCACAGCCCTCAGAGAGGCACACCGCACAGCCCCAGAGAGGCACACCGCACAGCCCCAGAGAGGCACACCGCACAGTGCCCAGAGAGGCACACCGCACAGCCCCAGAGAGGCACACCGCACAGGCCCAGAGAGGCACACCGCACAGCCCCAGAGAGGCACACCGCACAGCCCCAGAGAGGCACACCGCAAAGCCCCCAGAGAGGCACACCGCACAGCCCCCAGAGAGGCACACCGCACAGCCTCCCAGAGAGGCACACCGCACAGCCCCAGAGAGGCACACCGCACAGCCCCAGAGAGGCACACCGCACAGCCCCAGAGAGGCACACCGCACAGCCCCCAGAGAGGCACACCGCACAGCCCCCAGAGAGGCACACCGCACAGGCCCAGAGAGGCACACCGCACAGCCCCCAGAGAGGCACACCGCACAGCCCCCAGAGAGGCACACCGCACAGCCCCCAGAGAGGCACACCGCACAGCCCCCAGAGAGGCAACCACACAGCCCCCAGAGAGGCACACCGCACAGCCCCCAGAGAGGCACACCGCACAGCCCCAGAGAGGCACACCGCACAGCCCCAGAGAGGCACACCGCACAGCCCCAGAGAGGCACACCACACAGTCCCCAGAGAGGCACACCGCACAGCCCCCAGAGAGGCACACCGCACAGCCCCCAGAGAGGCACACCGCACAGCCCCAGAGAGGCACACCGCACAGCCCCAGAGAGGCACACCGCACAGGCCCAGAGAGGCACACCGCACAGCCCCAGAGAGGCACACCGCACAGGCCCCAGAGAGGCACACCGCACAGCCTCCCAGAGAGGCACACCGCACAGCCCCAGAGAGGCACACCGCACAGCCCCCAGAGAGGCACACCGCACAGCCCCCAGAGAGGCACACCGCACAGCCCCAGAGAGGCACACCGCACAGCCCCAGAGAGGCACACCGCACAGGCCCAGAGAGGAACACCGCACAGCCCCCAGAGAGGCACACCGCACAGCCCCCAGAGAGGCACACCGCACAGCCCCCAGAGAGGCACACCGCACAGCCCCCAGAGAGGCACACCGCACAGCCCCCAGAGAGGCAACCACACAGCCCCCAGAGAGGCACACCGCACAGCCCCCAGAGAGGCACACCGCACAGCCCCAGAAAGGCAACCACACAGTCCCCAGAGAGGCACACCGCACAGCCCCCAGAGAGGCACACCGCACAGCCCCAGAGAGGCACACCACACAGTCCCCAGAGAGGCACACCGCACAGCCCCCAGAGAGGCACACCGCACAGCCCCCAGAGAGGCACACCGCACAGCCCCAGAGAGGCACACCGCACAGCCCCAGAGAGGCACACCGCACAGGCCCAGAGAGGCACACCGCACAGCCCCAGAGAGGCACACCGCACAGGCCCAGAGAGGCACACCGCACAGGCCCAGAGAGGCACACCGCACAGCCCCCAGAGAGGCACACCACACAGCCCCCAGAGAGGCACACCGCACAGCCCCCAGAGAGGCACACCACACAGCCCCCAAAGAGGCACACCGCACAGCCCCAGAGAGGCACACCGCACAGCCCCAGAGAGGCACACCGCACAGCCCCCAGAGAGGCACACCGCACAGCCCCCCAGAGAGGCACACCGCACAGCCCCAGAGAGGCACACCGCACAGCCCCCAGAGAGGCACACCGCACAGCCCCCAGAGAGGCACACCGCACAGCCCCAGAGAGGCACACCGCACAGCCCCAGAGAGGCACACCGCACAGCCCCCAGAGAGGCACACCGCACAGCCCCCCAGAGAGGCACACCGCACAGCCCCCAGAGAGGCACACCGCACAGCCCCAGAGAGGCACACCGCACAGCCCCCAGAGAGGCACACCGCACAGCCCCAGAGAGGCACACCGCACAGCCCCCAGAGAGGCACACCGCACAGCCCCAGAGAGGCACACCGCACAGCCCCCAGAGAGGCACACCGCACAGCCCCCAGAGAGGCACACCGCACAGCCCCCAGAGAGGCACACCGCACAGCCCCCAGAGAGGCACACCGCACAGCCCTCAGAGAGGCACACCGCACAGGCCCCAGAGAATCACACCGCACAGCCCCCAGAGAGGCACACCGCACAGCCCTCAGAGAGGCACACCGCACAGCCCCAGAGAGGCACACCGCACAGCCCCCAGAGAGGCACACCGCACAGCCCCCAGAGAGGCACACCGCACAGCCCTCAGAGAGGCACACCGCACAGCCCCCAGAGAGGCACACCGCACAGCCCCAGAGAGGCACACCGCACAGCCCCCCAGAGAGGCACACCGCAAAGCCCCCAGAGAGGCACACCGCACAGCCCCCAGAAGGGGCACACCTCACAGTGCCCAGAGAGGCACACCGCACAGCCCCCAGAAGGGGCACACCTCACAGTGCCCAGAGAGGCACAGCGCACAGCTCCGGGAGGGGCACACCTCACAGTGCCCAGAGAGGCACACTGCACAGCTCCGGGAGGGGCACACCTCACAGCACTGGGAGAGACACACCTCACAGCACTGGGAGAGGCACATCGCATAGCGCCCAGAGAGGCACATCGCATAGCGCTGGGAGATGCACAAAGCACAGTACCGGGAGAGGCACATCTCACAGTACCGTGAGAGGCAAACCTTACAGCGCCGGGAGAGGCACATCTCATAGGGCCGGGAGAGGCACATCTCACAGGGCTGGGAGAGGCACATCGCATAGCGCCGGGAGATGCACACCACACAGCACCGGGAGAGGCACACCTCACACTACCGGGAGAGGCACACCTCACACTACCGGGAGAGGCACACCTCCTAAAGGCCAGGAGTGGCTCACCTCATAGGGCCAGGAGAGGCACATCGCATAGCGCCAGGAGATGCACACCTCACAGTGCTGGGAGAGGCACACCTCACAGCGCCGGGAGAGGCACACCTCACAGTGCCGAGAGAGACAAACTTCACAGCACCGGGAGAGATACTCCTCACAGCCCTGGGAGAGGCACAACTCACAGTGCCGGGAGAGGTACTCCTCACAGCCCTGGGAGAGGCACAACTCACAGTGCCGGGAGAGGCACATCCCATAGCCCCGGGAGAGGCACACCACATAGCGCCCAGAGAGGCACACCTCACAGCACCGGGAGAGGCACACCTCACAGCGCCGGGAGAGGCACACCTCACAGGGCTGGGAGAGGCACATCTCACAGCGCCAGGAGAGGCACATCTCACAGTGCGGGGAGAGGCACACCTCACAGCGCCCAGAGAGACACATTGCATAGTGCCGGGAGAGGTACAAATCACAGTGCCAGTAGAGGCACACCTCACAGAGCCGGGAGAGGCACACCTCACAGTACTGGGAGAGGCACACCTCACAGTGCCGGGAGAGGCACACCTCAAAGTGCCGGGAGAGGCACACCTCACAGCGCCGGGAGAGGCACATCTCACAGCGCCGGGAGAGGCACACCTCACAGTGCTGGGAGAGGCACACCTCACAGCGCCGGGAGAGTCACACCTCACAGTGCTGGGAGAGGCACACCTCACAGTGCCGGGAGGGGCACACCTCACAGTGCCGGGAGAGGCACACCTCACAGTGCTGGGAGAGGCACACCTCACAGCGCCGGGAGAGGCACACCTCACAGTGCCGGGAGGGGCACACCTCACAGTGCCGGGAGAGGCACACCTCACAGTGCTGGGAGAGGCACACCTCACAGCGCCGGGAGAGGCACACCTCACAGTGCTGGGAGAGGCACACCTCACAGCGCCGGGAGAGGCACACCTCACAGCGCCGGGAGAGGCACACCTCACAGCGCCGGGAGAGGCACACCTCACAGTGCCGGGAGGGGCACACCTCACAGTGCCGGGAGAGGCACACCTCAAAGCGCCGGGAGAGGCACACCTCACAGCGCCGGGAGAGGCACATCTCACAGCGCCGGGAGAGGCACACCTCACAGTGCTGGGAGAGGCACACCTCACAGCGCCGGGAGAGGCACACCTCACAGTGCTGGGAGAGGCACACCTCACAGCGCCGGGAGAGGCACACCTCACAGTGCTGGGAGAGGCACACCTCACAGTGCCGGGAGGGGCACACCTCACAGTGCTGGGAGAGGCACACCTCACAGTGCTGGGAGAGGCACACCTCACAGCGCCGGGAGAGGCACACCTCACAGTGCCGGGAGGGGCACACCTCACAGTGCCGGGAGATGCACCTCAAAGCGCCGGGAGAGGCACACCTCACAGCGCCGGGAGAGGCACACCTCACAGAGCCCAGAGAGGCACACTTCACAGCACCGGGAGAGGCACCTCACAGTGCCGGGAGAGGCACACCTCACAGCGCCGGGAGAGGCACACCTCACAGTGCCAGGAGAGGCACACCACACAGCGCCGGGAGAGGCACACCTCACAACGCCGGGAGAGGCACACCTCACAACGCCGGGAGAGGCACACCTCACAGCGCTGGGAGAGACACACAACACAGTGCCAGGAGATGTCTGTGCACTTTCACTTACCTTACCTAGAAAAACAGATCTGTTACCCCCTGTTGGCAGCACTGCTAAGCAGGCAGATTTACCAAATAAATATTTTTTATATGATAAATCTGGGGCTTTTTTTCTGCACCTGTTTTTCAGAATTATGGCCTAGATTTACAATACTGTATAATTCCTATAATTAAGTTACTTAATGACTATCCCAACTGATTTTAATTATTTCCCACAGTGCTTAGTTGACATTTAATAAAAAGCTGCACAACTATTTTATCTAACCTCTAGTCTTCTCAAGACAAACTGCTGAATATTTTTTTAAGATTAACGAGCAAATGCATTCATTTAACGAGCAGCCATACAAGGGACCCGTTTATTCTTTGTAATAGTTATGAAGGGGTCCCTGGCAGGGGATGGTATGGGGGGGCGGTGGGGGGTTACCATCAGAGTTAAGTATTTTGGGGAAGCCAGGGTGTCACTGAAACTGAAATTAACTTGTTTCAGCTCCAGAGACCCTCTGCTTCCCACCTATCTAAAACAAAAACACTGCTTGAAATAGCTGGGGCTGCATAATACATTAGATGTATAGGAGAGGCTAGCTAAATTAGATTTATTTACATTAGAAAAGAGGCATCTAAGAGGGGGTATGATAACTATATACAAATATATCCGGGGACAGTACAAGGAGCTTTCAAAAGAACTATTCATCCCAAGGGCAGCACAAAGGACTCAGGGCCATCCCTTTAGGTTGGAGGAAAGTAGATTTCACCAGCAACAAAAGAAAGGGTTCTTTACAGTAAGGGCAGTTAAAATGTGGAATTCATTACCCATGGAGACTGTGATGGCAGATACAATAGATTTGTTCAAAAAAAGGTTGGCCATCTTTTTAGAAAGGAAAGGTATACAGGGATATACCAAATAAGTAAATATGGGAAGGATGTTGATCCAGGGAGTAATCCGATTGCCAATTCATGGAGTCAGGAAGGAATTAATTTTTCCCCTTATGAGATATCATTGGATGATATAACACTGGGGTTTTTTGTTTGCCTTCCTCTGGATCAATATGTAACTGTAAGAGATGTGTGCAGAGGTACGCAATTGAGACTGGTTTTAAGGTGAAATTAAATAAGGCTTTATTGCGCCTGTTGCTTTAAACACAGCAAACCTGTGAAAATCCACAAACAAAATCTGTTCCACGTTGGAGTATATTTATACTTGTAGTCCAGCGATTCACCAGCCCAAATCATAGAGACATTTAGATATATATATACTGCTGCGGCCAAGTTTATTCGAGCATTTGCCCGTTCTTGGCCGCAGCAGTAGCCTGGCACGCGCCCGAGAGTGACGGGCGCGCGCCGAAGCAGCGGAAGAGCGCCCTCCGATCGGGGCGCTCTCCCTACCGCTGCTGGGTCCGCCGGGTCCCCCGGAACCCCCTGCCGCTGTCCCGCGATCGCGGGACACCAGGGCTCCCTCGGGGAGCCCCTGGACGCGCGTGCAGGGGGCGCACGCTCCCGAAGACGCATGACCGCGCGTCTATGACGCGCGGCACGCCGAGGGGCGGCCACTAGCAAGCCGGGAAATCTCCCGGCTTGCGGATCTGGCCGCAGAGTAATAAAGCGTGTCGGTAGTGTATAGACAGACATAGATAATCAGTCTTATAAGAAAAGTCTTATCTGTCTCGTAGTTGTAGGGGGAAGGCTTCTCTCTTTCCTGGGTTGCTGCCTTTTCCTCAGGTTATCTCAGCATTCAGGTGTAGAAGTCTTGTGAGCTCCAGACATCTGTGATACCTCTATCAGTCTCATCTGTGAGACTCAGGAACCTCTGCTCTGTCTGTTTCCTTGGTCAGCCCAGTTGTGGACTAAGGAATCTCTCTTCCTGTCTCAAAGGCAGGCTTTTCTAACCAACCTCTAATCAGCCAGGTGGTGTTGGTTAATTGACTACCAGCAGTTAACCACCACACTGCTGGATTAGAGGCACCTTTTTGAACAGGGACAAATCCCCTGTTACAGTAAGTATAAATATAGGATAAATTATCTGTTGTCTAAATTTAGCATAGGTTGAACTTGATGGGCGTATGTCTTTTTTCAACCTCATCTACTATGTAACTATGTTCACTTTGTAACCACAGGTCATTCCAAGTTCCATTTTTGCAATCAAAATAGCTTAGCCCTGCAGATGTTAATCAATCTTAAGTAGACCCCCACCCCTCCACACAAATGCTGTAAAATGAGGGGATGTACTGATGTAACATCATTTAGATTGTAAGCTCTTTGGGGCAGGGACTCCTTTTCATAATGTCTACTTTTATGTTAAAGCACTTATTCCTATTACGTGTTATATTATTGTGTCCCGTGTATTACTGCTCTGAAGCGCTATGAACATAGATGGCTCTATATAAATAAAGATATACATACTGTGACAGAAACCAGGGGATGGTAATAAATTCCGTATATAGGGCTCCCAGGATACTAAACAGTTTCTATCCTGTTTGGCCTGGGAGTGCAGCCTTATAATACATACACTCCATCCCACAGTTTGGCAAGCGCTGGAACTGAGGGATGAGAGATCCAGACCAGAGTTTGTCTGCTGCCTGATTTCTGTCACCTGTCATGCTAATTAGGAATCAGGTATGTAAGACTGTTTTCCTGTTTGCTCTGGTCTCTCCACAAGAGCCAGGAGGCTGGAAGGCTGCTGAACTACAGAGGGGAGAAGCCTCTTCCCCTAACAGGTTCAATCTTTCTGTTCATTTGTATAAGACTGCAAAAGTACCTTGTTTTGTTGTTGGGAGTGGAAAAGCCACTTCCAACCCTGAGTCAGGGATATCTAAGTTAAGTTATCGCTCAGATGAGCAGCTTTTGTTTTGATCTGTTTTCTGTTGTATGCACTGTGGCAGTCTCAGTGCCTGGGACTGAATAAACCAGGCATAGCCTGTTTAAAGGAACAGTACGTGACGCCTCATCATTTAACCTACCCTAAAAGACCGTGTTCTAAACAGTCCCGGACAAACGACGGAGCCCCGGAGTAAGCCGTTTGTCACATATGGTGGAGAATGCGGGCAGAGCACTAGGGGGTCTGCGGGTTGAAGAACTTTGAAAGGAAAAAAAAAAAAAAAAAAGTTTTTTCATCCTCTGCAAACAAGATGGAAGACGTGGTGGGTGCGCTGGTACGCAATGTCGCTGCCCAGAAAGACGTGAATGAAACCCAGCAACAGCTGTTAATAGCCCAGCAAGAAACTAATGCAAACCAGCAGCAGACGAATGCAGCCCAGCAACAGCTGCTAATAGCCCAGCAAGAGATTAATGCAAACCAGCAACAGGCGAATGCAAACCAGCAACAGGCGAATGCAAACCAGCAACTGACGAATGAAGCCCTGCAAAACGCGAATGCAAACCAGCAAGAGACAAACCGCTTGCTGAGAGAGGAGCAACAGCGGTTCGCTCAGGGCTTACAGCAGGAACTCGAGATCCTGAGGGGGACTATCAGTAACCTTCCACTGGCAGTGGCAGCCCCAGTTCCGAAAATGACCAGGGCAAGCCACTACCTTCAGAAGATGGGACCCTCGGATGATGTGGAAGCCTATCTTCTCACGTTTGAACGCACGGCACAGAGAGAGGGATGGCCAGAAGCTGAGTGGGCTGGTCTAATCGCACCCTTCCTAAGCGGCGAACCCCAGAAGGCTTACTTTGATCTAGAGCCAGCCGAAGCTAACGTCTATGCAAAATTGAAGTTCGAGATCCTCGCCCGCCTCGGCGTAACCACGGCTGTTCGCGCCCAAAGGTTTCACGCATGGTCCTTCACGATGGATAAGGCCACCCGAAGCCAGATGTATGACCTCATCCACCTCGCCCGGAAGTGGCTACAACCCGAGATCAACTCAGCCAGCCACATCGTGGAACGGTTGGTCATGGACCAGTTCTTGAGGAAACTTCCCTCTGCCTTACGCCGTTGGGTCAGTCGGAGTGACCCCCACAATGCGGATGAGCTTGTGGCCCTCGTAGAAAGGTACAATGCAGCAGAAGGGCACCCGCAACCCACAGTCGTGGAGCAACCCCACTACCCGAGGTTCCAGGACTCTTCCAGAGACGGTAAAAGGGTACCGGGGTTAAGGGGCGCTGAAGAGCGGCGACCACCTTCACGCAGTACCAGCAACAGTGGTTCGCACACTAAGGGCAATAGCCAACATGGGGAGCCGGGAAAAGGCTCTAAGTGGGACACAGACTATGTACCTAAATGTGTAAATTGTCATGAGAGGGGCCACACAGCAAAAATCTGCCCACTAAATGATGAGCCCATGCAATGCAACAGCGTGGAACCTTATTCGCTGTTGTCCCAATGTATGGGCCCTAGCCCAGAGGACCCCTTGAATAACCATCTGTGGGCATTTGTAAAGGTTAATGGTAAGAGGGTTCGGGCACTTCTTGACTCTGGGAGCATGGTCACACTAGTGTCCGAATACCTCTTGCCCATTAAGAAGAAACAGGGAAACAGTTCACAAAGAGTGGCAATTTGTTGTATACATGGGGATAATCATGAATATTCCACTGTTGATGTTTTTTTTGAAACAGAGTTTGGTTCTTTAGATTTCAAGGTGGGTATTGTACCCAAACTGGCACATGATGTGTTAATAGGGACCGACTTTCCCCATTTTCTAAAAATGTGGTCCCCCGCTCTGAATAGCGCCCAGAGTTCAATAGCGGACCATAACGAAGTATTAGAAGAAACAAATCCTTTCCCTTTTTCAGAAATGGAGGTTGACGAGGGCCCAAATAAGAAGGGGGAAAAGGAGGAGTGCTGTAAAATTCCCTTCCCCATCACTACTTTGGTAGGGAATACCCCAAATCAAGATGTTGAGCAGACACTTACCACCCCAGAACCGGATAAGACCCTCGCTGACCTAGAGGTCAGTCCTGGGAGTTTTAAGAAGGCCCAGTGGGAGGACCCCACATTAGCGGTAGCAAGGGGAAATATACGGGACCAGAATAGTACTCCTGGCCAACCAGATAGGTCACTTGCTTACCCCTACTTCGAGGTAGAGAACGACCTAGTATATCGGGTTGATAAAAGGAAATCAGTTACAACTAAACAATTGTTGGTACCACGGACATTCCGTAACGTAGTATTACACCTCGCACATAGTCATCCATTGGGGGGACACCTAGGGGTGGAAAAGACAAAAGAAAAGGTTCTCCGAAGCTTCTATTGGCCTGGGGTTCTGGCAGAAATTACGAATTATTGTTCCTCATGCCCAGAATGTCAGATCACCGCCCCGTTCAAGGCGTACCGCAGCCCATTGTTACCCCTTCCCATAATAGAGGTACCATTTGACCGGATTGCTATGGATCTAGTAGGACCCCTAATAAAGTCTGCTAGGGGACATCAGCATATATTGGTAATATTAGATTATGCCACCCGATATCCGGAGGCAGTTCCCCTACGTAGCACGTCTGCTAAAAACATAGCAAAAGAGTTAGTAGTTCTGTTTTCCCGGGTCGGGATTCCTAAAGAGATTCTATCTGACCAGGGAACACCATTTATGTCCCAAGTAACAAAAGAGCTATGTAAACTCCTAAAAATCAAGCATCTCAGAACCTCAGTCTATCATCCACAAACAGATGGTTTAGTGGAAAGGTTCAATAAAACCTTAAAGAGCATGTTACGGCGGGCGGTTGATAAAGATGGGAAAAACTGGGATTGTTTGTTACCGTACCTGTTATTTGCCATTAGGGAAGTTCCCCAATCATCCACAGGCTTCTCCCCGTTTGAACTATTGTATGGCCGACACCCAAGGGGCTTACTGGATATAGCCAAAGAGACTTGGGAACACGAGGTTACCCCTTACAGAAGTGTAATAGAGCATGTTGCCCAGATGCAGGACCGCATTGCTGCAGTCCTACCCATAGTGAGGGAACACATGGAGAAAGCTCAAGAAGCACAGAGGAATACGTATAATAAGGGTGCTAGGGTCAGAATTTTTTTTCCAGGTGATAGGGTACTAGTTCTGGTTCCCACCGTGGAGAGTAAATTCCTTGCTAAATGGCATGGGCCATATGAGGTCTTGGAAAGAGTGGGAGAAGTAAATTATAAGGTAAGACAGCCAGGTAGGAGGAAACCTGAGCAAATTTACCATATAAACCTACTCAAGCCCTGGAAAGATAGAGAAGTCTTGTTAACCCTAGTACCCCCAGGTCCGTCAGAGAATCAAGAAACTGACCCAGAGGTTAGCATAGCTGAAACCCTGTCTGTTCATCAGAAACGAGAGGTTCAGAATTTAGTGAGAAGAAACAAAGAAATCTTCTCTATACGGCCAGGTAGAACTAGCGTAATTGAACATGACCTAGTCTCTGAACCGGGGGTCCGAGTTAACCTTAAACCGTACCGAATCCCAGAGGCCAAAAGAAAGGCTATAAGTTTAGAGGTTAAAAAAATGCTAAAACTAGGTGTAATTGAGGAATCCCAAAGTGGGTGGAACAGCCCTATAGTCTTAGTCCCAAAGCCAGATGGTACAACAAGGTTTTGTAATGACTACCGGAAACTAAACGCGGTGTCAAAATTTGATACTTATCCTATGCCCAGGGTAGATGAACTTGTAGAGAGACTGGGCAAAGCCCGATATCTCACAACCCTAGACCTAACAAAAGGGTACTGGCAGGTTCCCCTCACAGAAAGGGCAAAAGAAAAGACAGCCTTCTCAACCCCAGACGGCCTCTTTCAGTATAAGGTGTTGCCTTTTGGCTTACATGGAGCTCCCGCCACATTCCAAAGAATGATGGATAAAATTTTAAAACACATGCTCGGTATGCTGCCGCCTACCTGGATGATGTGGTAATCCATAGTGAAGATTGGCAATCCCACCTTCCAAAGGTCCAAGCTGTGCTTGACGCAGTCCGGTCTGCTGGACTAACTGCTAACCCCGCTAAATGCACTATTGGTCTGGAGGAGGCCAAGTATCTGGGATATTCTATTGGCAGAGGTTTACTCAAACCCCAAACACTCAAAGTGGAGGCGATACAAAATTGGCCAAGGCCAGTTACAAAAAAACAAGTAAGGACCTTTTTGGGGTTAATTGGGTACTATAGAAGGTTTATTCCCAATTTTGCAACTAAGGCAACCCCACTAACTGACCTCACAAAAGCAAGAGGACCACTAATGGTAAAGTGGTCCCCCGAAACCGAACAAGCCTTTAGAAGCCTGAAAGAAGCTCTCTGTGCCCAACCAGTGTTGGTCACACCTGACTTCTCCAAAGAGTTCGTAGTCCAAACCGACGCATCTGAGGTAGGGCTGGGGGCGGTACTCTCCCAGGAGTCTCAAGGTGAGGAGCACCCCATCCTTTATTTAAGTAGGAAACTAAATCCCCAGGAGAAAAATTACTCCATAGTAGAGAAAGAGTGTCTCGCAATAAAGTGGGCTGTAGAGACGCTCAAATACTACCTGTTGGGGAGAAAATTCCGGTTGGTCACAGATCATGCACCCCTTACCTGGATGTGTCAAAACGGGGAAAAGAATGCTAGAGTGACCAGGTGGTTCCTAAGCCTACAACCCTTTAAATTTTCTGTGGAACACAGGTCAGGGCACAAACATGGCAATGCTGACGGGTTGTCAAGGATGCACTCCCTAATATCCATGGTCGCTCATCCCTCGAGGTCTGAGCTGGGGGGGAGGATATGTGACAGAAACCAGGGGATGGTAATAAATTCCGTATATAGGGCTCCCAGGATACTAAACAGTTTCTATCCTGTTTGGCCTGGGAGTGCAGCCTTATAATACATACACTCCATCCCACAGTTTGGCAAGCGCTGGAACTGAGGGATGAGAGATCCAGACCAGAGTTTGTCTGCTGCCTGATTTCTGTCACCTGTCATGCTAATTAGGAATCAGGTATGTAAGACTGTTTTCCTGTTTGCTCTGGTCTCTCCACAAGAGCCAGGAGGCTGGAAGGCTGCTGAACTACAGAGGGGAGAAGCCTCTTCCCCTAACAGGTTCAATCTTTCTGTTCATTTGTATAAGACTGCAAAAGTACCTTGTTTTGTTGTTGGGAGTGGAAAAGCCACTTCCAACCCTGAGTCAGGGATATCTAAGTTAAGTTATCGCTCAGATGAGCAGCTTTTGTTTTGATCTGTTTTCTGTTGTATGCACTGTGGCAGTCTCAGTGCCTGGGACTGAATAAACCAGGCATAGCCTGTTTAAAGGAACAGTACGTGACGCCTCATCATTTAACCTACCCTAAAAGACCGTGTTCTAAACAGTCCCGGACAAACGACGGAGCCCCGGAGTAAGCCGTTTGTCACAATACATACATGAAGAGTTAAGTATACAGTATATAAAACCACGTGATCCTTGCATTTCACACTTCTCTGCAGCTAGATTCAGTCCATACATGCAGTTTTATGAGCTTCCCCAGCTACTTGGATCTCTTGATCAAGTTACCACTAAACCCTGCGTACTTGCTAAGTAAGTAGAAATGTTTCATGTTTCCAACTAGGCATCTCATTGGAGAAAGAAGATAACACTAACCGCAATCACAGAATGTAAACATACAGTATGTCCACCATTTTAAAGTGCATCAGTCTCACCACCCACCCCAGGCAGTGTGACATCAGTTACCATAAGATAAGCCAGCCACAATAACCAATGAATTAGAGCAATTTTCCAAACGGCGTGTTTCCTGTTAAAACAAACACTGGATGTAATGGATTGAGCAGAAAACATGAGCTGTTAACACGAGTGTCTGTGTTTATTCCTCTAGGTTTAGTCTCTACAACTTTGCAAAAACTGGATCGAGAAGACAAAGAAGAACACATCCTAGAGGTGGGTAAATAATCGCACGTTCACAATGACTGATGAAAGGACAACTTGAAGTCAGATCAATGCAAAAAAACCCAAGCACTGTATGTATAATAAAGGGATTCCTATTGAAAGCAATTGAAGTTTTTTGAAGTGAAACTTCCTTAGTGGCACCTCATTCAAACTGGGGCAAAAAAGAATTGTGGAGACAGAAATTAAACGGATGTGACGTCAGTGCTGGCAGTTGAGGCCGGGCTGTGTTCTGGCTCAGCCCGACCCCAACACTGACATCACACCCGCTCCACAAATCAGATGCGGCGGCGGCGGCGATAGCCGCCGGCGCCGCTCCTAATGGCTGCTGCTCCCCCCACATGGCCGATGACATAGGCGGCGGCGGCGATAGCCGCCGGCGCCGCTCCTAACGCCCGCAATTTCCCCCAGGTGGAGATGGGCACGGGCGGCATCCGGGGCAGCGGGGACCGGCTCTCCTGCTACAACCCGCTGACCGCTCTCTGTCCCAGCCGCGCGCTCTGCCGGGCTGGAGACTCAGACAGAGCCCCCCTGCGCATGCCATTCCTCCCACACGTCCGCCGCCACCATTCCTAACTGCCGCTGCTGCCCGCTGACATGCGCGGTAGCCATGGCGATGCTCACGGGCGGCTCGGAGACCTCCTTGCGCTGCTGGGTGAATGATGCGCTGCTGCTGCTTTCCCCCCTCCTGCTCCCCCCCCCCCCCGCTCAACATACTCACCGCCGTCACAGCTAACGAGTGCTGAGATCCTGCACTGGTGCGGCTGCGCCGAACTGCTGCTGCTCTCCGCGGGGGCCCTCCAAGTTAAGGAGTTCTCCAGCTTCGAGGCCGGCGCTGCCAACCAGTCGAAGGCTGTGTTCGTGGTGAGCTGCGGGGGGTGAGTGGATGGGGTGAACTTCATGGCTGAGGTGATGTGGGCGCTGCTGCTGCTGGTCCCGATCTCCCCGCACCTATTCCTGGCCCCGGCCTTCTCCTCTCTCTTCCCGCTGCTACCTGGCGGAGACCTGCAGGCTCTCAACTGCAGCTGGCCGGACAAGAAGAGGATCCCGGGGCTGGGGGACATGGAGCTGCCCTCCTTGCCCCCCCGAGCTACAGCTTCACATCCGGAGCCTGGTTTCAGGACTTAACCACCTGATGGAGGGTATCGGGGTGAGAGAGGAGTGCTTCTCGGTGGGGCTCCTGAGAAGGATCATTGCGGGGGAGCTGGCCAGCTATCCTCTGGCGAGAAACCGCAGGAAGCATACACTGACACTGACACATACACACACACACACACACACACACACACACACTGACACACTGACACACACACACACACTGACTGACACATACACACACACACTGACTGACACATTCACACACACACTGACTGACACATACACACACACACACACTGACTGACACACACACACACACACACACACTAACACACATACACACTCACTGACTGACACACAAACTGACTGACTCACACACACTCACTGACTGACACACATACACACTCACTGACTGACACACATACACACTCACTGACTGACACACACACACACACACTCACACACACACACTGACTAACACACACACACACACTCACTGACTGACACACATACACACTCACTCACTGACTGACATACATACACACTCACTCACACACCTACACACTCACTGACTGACACACATACACACTCACTGACTGACACACATACACACTCACTGACTGACACACATACACACTCACTGACTGACACACATACACACTCACTCACTGACTGACACACATACACACTCACTGACTGACACACACACACACACACTCACTGACTGACACACATACACACTCACTGACTGACACACATACACACTCACGCACTGACTGACACACATACACACTCTCTCACTGACTGACACACCTACACACTCTCTCACTGACTGACACACTCACTGACTGACACACACACACACACACACACACACACACACACACACACAGACTGACACACATACACTGACTGACACACACACACTCACTGACTGACACACATACACACTCACTCACTGACTGACATACTGACACACATACACACTCACTCACACACCTACACACTCACTCACTGACTGACACACATACACACTCACTGACTGATACACATACACACTCACTCACTGACTGACACACATACACACTCACTCACTGACTGACACACATACACACTCACTCACGGACTGACACACATACACACTCACTCACGGACTGACACACATACACACTCACTCACGGACTGACACACATACACACTCACTCACTGACACACACCTACACTGACTGACACATACACCTACACTGACTGACATACACTGACTGATACATACAGACTGACACACACACACCCCAGTGATGCGCCGAACAGCGCCCACAAGTGATGTGCCTACTCCCCCGCCCCCCCCCGCCCCCACCCTGTGAGCTGCCGAGCACCTCCCATGTTCCGTACCTCCGCTGGGGGGCTGGCTGCAGCAGGAAACACAGCCCACAGCTCCGCCGGGGGAGGAGACTCAGACAGAGTTCTCCTTGTCCGCAGCTACGTCGTGGTGGGTGTAGGTCGCAGAGAGAGACATACACACCACAGAAACACACACTGACTGACACACGCAGACACACACACACACTGACTGACACACGCAGACACAAATAATTCAGTTACTATAAATATAGATGTGCAAATAGCTAAAACATGTGGTCAAACTTTTGTGTTTTGGAAGTCAAATTGTTTTGTGATTTTTAATTAAAAACATCACCATCACAAATAAAATTTATGTGACAAAAAACAAAGAAGTTTAACTTACTATGCGCGTGCTCAGCACACACAGCTTTTTTTTCTTTGATAAATCTGGTGCAGTTATTTTGCACTTGTTTTGCCCCAGTCTTGCAGTCTGGAGACTTTAAGTGGTTTGGTTAGTGCCTATTGGTGAGGAAACATACACATATAAACATGGGATGTATCAAATTCTGCACAGAACAGATATCACAAATTGAGCAGCTCGTAAGCCAAATGATACTAAAATGGGAACAATGATGATGCTAGTATGGTAACACGGTGAGTATAGCAATAATACTCACACGGCCATGTGTGAGGACACAATTGTTGTTTGGTATCTTTAAAGGTGTTCCCCTCCCAGTCTTTGTTCACCATTTGTTGCCCGCTCAAGTATACTGTATCTGTTAGTTCCTTGGTACACACTCGATCCTTCCAACAGACAGGAATATCGAGAAGACAGTATTTTAAAAATAGAAATTTATTCAGACACGAAATAACAATGATCTCACATAGTTAGCTACATTCGACGGCGAAGGCACTCTCTGGTTTCTCTGATGAACTGCTGTGCTCCTGCTACCGCGTACGGTAATGCTGCTGGAACGCAAATCCTCCAAGAAGGTACGGTGGCCGCCGATGCTCAAAAACACAGAACGGAAGTACGCATTTCGCAGGATCTCCTGCTTCGTGAGGCTCAAGCGCTCTGTGTACTGGGTCTGTCGAGGTTTAAATACCGCTCCGCTGATTGAATAATGCACAACAATGCAATGAAATGGATGAATTGTAATGTGTACAGTACTGTGCTACTGTGCTACTGTGTCAATTTCAGGTGTTTATAAGCCAGAATATTATGCACTCGCGTCTTAATGTGGTACGGTTGGAAGTAATCCCGCGCCATCACATGGGTATTCCGAGGTATAAACTGCTTGATTTCATTAAATTATGGCCGCTGCATCTGTAATATAAAATGCATACCACTGGTCAAATCTTCAAAATCCTTGTTGTTAAACGGACTTAATAAAAGTGTAAGTGATTGTTTGACTCATAGATGTTACAGCCGTATTGAACCTAGCAGTTATGAAACTGCCCCTTCAACTTAATGGCTATCGTATAAACTCCACTCCTGTCATATAAGAATGGACTACGGTGGCTCACTACCACTCCCCAAACTAAAAATATATGGCTAAACCGTACAGGTTGTACCTCATGTTGCCTAAGCATCATATGTGCACTTTAAAAACACATGGTATCCCTTAAGAACACCTACCAACTATACCGCACAGAGACCAGTGCTAAGAAATATACATCTATTAAAAAACTCGAAGACATGTAGATCTATGAATGCTCTCCTGTCATCCCTAATGTGGTTCAGAAAATACAACGATGTTGATAACATCTAAAGTCTTGCCAAATATAATCCATGATATGGATATGAAAACAGTAGGAATAAGATCCTATCTGACCTATCTTGTAATGAGTGACTAATACACTCTATATAGATTGTTTCTCTAACATCGATAGTATGCATAAGAATTAAAATAAAAGTACAGGCATTAACAGTCGCTAATAATAGCATGTTCTTGTATAGCGCTGCTAGTTTTATGTAGTGCTTTACAGAGACATTTTGCAGGCACAGGTCCCTGCCCCGTGGAGCTTACAATCTATGTTTGTGTTGCTTCACACTCAGTGCCAGTCAGTGTCGTTACTCACTGAGCCAGTTCTCCCTATATAATATCTAATATATAAAAGATATATTGACAACACATGCTGTCAATGTTCAGTAAAAATACGAATACCGATAAAAACTGCATATCATTTCTAAACTAAGAGAAGCTCCTCAACCATAAATATATAATAAACCTCGGAGTAATATAAAACATACAATAAAAACAACAACAGGTTTAAACTAAAATCGAGATAACAGAGCAGTGTCTTTGATCTTGAATGGCAACAATCTGAAAAGAGATCAAACAATGATAAATCTCAAAAGTGATTCAATCCTAAAAATACTGTACTGGATGGCTTAAGATGCAGAACTCACAGGACCACTAACTATTATAAAAATGCCCCAAGGTCAATATCTATATTAAAACTATTCGGAACAAGAGTTTTTAGCTTGTAAATCCAGAATGTTTCTCTTTGGCACAACCTCAAGAGTCTGTCACCTCCTCTCCAATTGGCAGTCACAACTTCAATGCCTCTAAATATCAAACCTTCTGGGTTCCCTGCATGTTTAAGGCCAAAACGTCTTGATACACTGTGCGTCTGTAGACTCTTCCTAATGTTGCCCATGTGCTCCAGTATGCGGATCCTCAAAGGTCTTGAGGTACGTCCCACATACTGGAGTCCACATGGGCATTCCAACATGTTAACCACAAACGAAGTTCTGCAATTTATAAACTGCTTTATCTTGAAGCTTTCCCCTGTGGTCTATGAGAACATTTTTTATTTTTTCTTTGTAGCATTGCATACTTTGCATTTGTAGCAATTAAAAAATCTGATTGGTTTGGGCAGCCACTGCTGAGTTGTCTTGGTCTCCTTTATCCTAAAAACACTGGGGGCAAGTTTTGTTTTCAAGCTTGCTGCTTTTTTAAAAATAACGTTGGGGTAATCCGGTAGGTGACCTCTCAGAACTGGATCTTTCTGTACAAGGTACCAATGTTTTCCTATGATGTTCTTAAACTTATTGACGTTCCTATTATTCTGTGTGACAAAGAGTATGCAATGATCATTAGAGTTTACCTTAATTTTGGACACCAATAACTCCTCCCTTTTTAATTGTTGTGTCCTGGCTACCGCACTCTAAGGCTGAATCATATTTCCTCTCCGAGAACCGATTTTTTAAAATACCTGTCTGGCTCAGGAACACAATGTCATCAGAGCAGTTCCTACGTATTCTTCTAAATTGGCCATAAGGTATATTACTAATCCACTTTGGATGGTGACAGCTAGTATGCAGTAAATAATTATTACAGTCTACCTCTTTAAAAAAAAAGTCTTGGTCTTAAGTGTATTCTCCTCTACATATAGCGTAAAATCCAAAAGTCAACCGTCTCCTGACTCCTCTCAGATGTGAAAACCAGATTCAGTCTGTTATATATGTGTAAGAAATGCATCTAAATCTGTTTCAACTCCCCTACAAATGAATAAAACGTCATCTATGTACCTTCTCCATCAGGAAGAATCTACAGATGCACAGTGTTCAAGACATTTTGGCCTTAAACATGCAGGGGACCCAGAAGGTTTGCTATTTAGAGGCATTGAAGTTGTTACTGCCAATTGGAGAGGAGGTGACAGACTCTTGAGGTTGTGCCAAAGAAAAACATTCTGGATTTACAAGCTAAAAACTCTTGTTCCGAATAGTCTTAATATAGATATTGACCTTGGGGCATTTTTATGATAGTGAGTGGTCCTGTGAGTTCTGCATCTTAAGCCATCCAGTACAGTATTTGAAGGATTGAATCTCTTTTGTGACTTATTGTTTGATCTCTTTCAGATTGTTGCCATTCAATATCAAAGACACTGCTCTGTTATCTTGATTTTAGCTTAAAACTGTTTTTATTGTATGTTTTATATGACTCCGAGGTTTACTATACCGTTATGTTGAGGAGCTTCTCTTAGTTTAGAAATGATATGCAGTGTTTATCGGTATTTGTAGTTTTATTTAACATTGACAGCATGTGCTGTTAATATATCTATAGGCGACTGTTAACGTCTGTACTTTTATTTTAACTCTTATGCATACCATCGATGTTAGAGAAACAAACTATATAGAGTGTATTAGTCATTCATTACAAGATAGTCACAATTGTTAGGATCTTATTCCTACTGGTTTCATATCCATATTATTATTCTATTTGGCAAGACTCTAGATGTTATCACTATACGGTAGTTGTATTTTCTGAACCACATTAGGGATGACAGGAGAGCATTCATAGATCTACGGCTTCGAGTTTTTTATTAGATGTATATTTTTAACATCGGACTCTGTGCGGTATTGTTGGTAGGTGTTCTTATGGGATACCATGTGTTTTTAAAGTGCACATATGATGCTTAGGCAACATGAGGTAGAACCTGTATGGTTTAGCCATATATTTTTTATATATTTTTAGTTTGGGATGTGGTAGTGAGACACTATAGTACTCTGGTGCCCACGGTTATTCTAACACAAACCAGTGGCAATTGCCAAAAAGACCCAGGTACATGCTGGATACATGCCTTAAACTTGCCTTAAACTTGCCTTAAACTAGACCCAGCATTTCTGCATTGATTAATGGCCCATCAGATTAACAGCGGGGGTCCCTGGTAGTCCCATTCAAACTGAATGGGACTACCAGGGACCCCTGCTGTGTTAAACCTATGGGTCATTAGTCAATGCAAAATCCCTTAAACTTGCCTTAAACTAGCCAGATTACACCCAGCACATACCCAGAATATAACCGGGCTAGTTTAAGGCAAGCTTTAGAATACTTGTGGTCTCGTCTGTACATTCTTCTATGACAGGAGTGGAGTTTATACGATAGCCATTAAGTTGAAGGGGCAGTTTCATAACTGCTAGGTTCAATACAGCTGTAACATCTATGAGTCAAACAATCACTTACACTTTTATTAAGTCCATTTAACAACAAGGATTTTGAAGATTTGACCAGTGGTATGCATTTTATATTACAGATGCAGCGGCCATAATTTAATGAAATCAAGCAGTTTATACCTCGGAATACCCATGTGATGGCGCGGGATTATATTATGTTATATGTTTTTAAATGGTTCCATGTGCTGCAAAGGCAGCGGAAGGCAGAACTGGTATGGTTCAGATGTATTTTTAGGTGAGATGGAGTGGCAGTCAGTTAATACTGCCTTTCCATCTGTGGCAGCAGTGGAGTCTGTCTGGCTGTCTTTAGGGCAAAGGGGTGATTACTTAACTACCATAAGTTACAGAAGGTTATAACAAAGACACCACATGAGCCTAGGGGACAGTCATACAGTTATATAGTCGGTATGTCAAAAGGTTATTTGTTTTAAAGATGTGCAGCTATTTTATGTCTATACAGGCTCACAGTTTATCCTCAGGGAAACATGTAATAGGCATTGTAGTAGTGATTAAGTCATCTGTAACACAACCGAAGCATATATATGACTCCAAGTGTATGAAAGCATTGTGTCTTTTACATGCACGCCTCCAATATATTCATGAGGAGACAATGGACATCCAAATTGACTTTTTTTCAGCCTGTTGTGCATTATTCAATCAGCGGAGCGCTATTTAAACCTCGCCAGACCCAGTACACAGAACGCTTGAGCCTGACGAAGCAGGAGATCCTGCGAAATGCGTAGCCCCGTTCTGGGTACCTTTTTTGAGCATCGGCGGCCACCCTACCTTCTTGGATGATTTGCTTTCCAGCTGCGTTCCAGCAGCATTACCGGACACTGTAGCAGGAGCACAGCAGTTCAGCAGAGAACCCAGAGAATGCCTTCGCTGTCGAATGTAGCTAACTATGTGAGATCATTGTTATTTCGTGTCTGAATACATTCTATTTTTAAAATACTATCTTCTCGATATTCCTGTCTGTTGGAGGGATCGATTGTGTGTACCAAGCAACTAACAGATACAGTATACTTGAGCGGGCAACAAACAACTAGATGAACAAAGACTGGGAGGGGAACACCTTCAAAAGATTCTAAACAACACTTGTGTACGCACACATGGCCGTGTGAGTATTATTGCTATACTCACCGTGTTACCATACTATCATCATCATTGTTCCAGTTTTAGTATCATTTGTCTTGCGAACTGCTCAATTTGTGATATCTATTCTGTGTTTTATAAATTAACTCTGCGCTCCCCTATTTTCTGTTTTTACTTGTTTCCAAGGATCCAGGAAAGATCCTTCTGGGTTGAGCTGCAGTAACTACAATTACCGCAAGTAGCTCCATTCTTGGAGCATACTTGGGTGAATACTCTAAGGTAGTATTGTTACCATATTTATCGTTTTGGAGCACTTTTGAGTTAGCAACCCTGTTTTTTCTCCTGTATCAAATTCTACATCTGGGATCACTATTTGGGGCCTATTCAGTAAACTTCAACAGTTTTGAGCACTTTTTTAGTGAGTTTGCATGTGTAGCTATTCAGACAGCACCGATAACATGCCAAACTTGCTATAAAAGTGCTTCTTCCCGATCGTTAGCACTCTCGCAATGTCAAGCTCACCGCTCAAAAAATGCTCAAACTCAAAGTTTTTGATATAGAGCTATTCTTGTAGCTCCGAGATGTACATCGCGTCTGCAACACGCAGATTCTGATCTCGCCCCCTGAAGGGTGGCGAGATGGGATCCACGATGTGCATCTGATGGAGAAAATGTATTAGTTCTGCATCGGATTGAAGCCGAGATTCTCTGGAGCTAACCCACCAAATTTACAACATAGACGAACAGGAAAGATCCTCCTTGAATGCACTCAGAAAGGTAAGTCAACGTGATATGGTTGATAATATTAAAAAGCCTTTTAATCACACATATAGTAAAACATCTTGTATAGAGGGAAATGGCAGAAAGTAATCCACGAACAGTCCCTATTGACAAACCAAGAAACAATTTTCCCAAATAAATACACGGGAGATAATGAGGTATGACACTACACCGCCGATATGTGGGCTAGAGGGCTGCCAGTAGTAATCACAGTGTAACTTCAGACTAGAAAATCTGATCTATAAAGCAGATAATCTATTGTCAAAAAATCAGCACACCTGAATAAATGGTATGCTGATGCTGGATCTGAAGAGGTGTGTTAATAGGCAGTTGGTAGGTCAGAAATAAATACCTACATGGATTCACATAGACCACAAAGTATATAGGTGTATGTCTGCTCCTGAACGGGGTGAAATCAACATATACAGTAATGTGGAAGATAATACACACAACATAAAAAATATCTAAAACCACATACATAGCTAATTGCTGCGTGGCTTGATGGTGTTTGACTTTGCATAGGGCAGGCACAAAATGTGCTCAACTGATGCCCTGAGGCACGGTTCTGAGGCTATAACTGGATACGGTCTCAGAACCGTGCCTCAGGGCATCAGTTGAGCACATTTTGTGCCTGCCCTATGCAAAGTCAAACACCATCAAGCCACGCAGCAATTAGCTATGTATGTGGTTTTAGATATTTTTTATGTTGTGTGTATTATCTTCCACATTATATGTTGATTTCACCCCGTTCAGGAGCAGACATACACCTATATACTTTGTGGTCTATGTGAATCCATGTAGGTATTTATTTCTGACCTACCAACTGCCTATTAACACACCTCTTCAGATCCAGCATCAGCATACCATTTATTCAGGTGTGCTGATTTTTTGACAATAGATTATCTGCTTTATAGATCAGATTTTCTAGTATGAAGTTACTACTGGCAGCCCTCTAGCCCACATATCGGCGGTGTAGTGTCATACCTCATTATCTCCCGTGTATTTATTTGGGAAAATTGTTTCTTGGTTTGTCAATAGGGACTGGTCGTGGATTACTTTCTGCCATTTCCCTCTATACAAGATGTTTTACTATATGTGTGATTAAAAGGTTTTTTAATATTATCAACCATATCACGTTGACTTACCTTTCTGAGTGCATTCAAGGAGGATCTTTCCTGTTCGTCTATGTTGTTAACTATGTATATCCTCTATTGCACCAGTCTGTGAGTTACTTCATTCACATTACTTATTTTACTAGCTGATGCGGGAGCCTCCATTCCCCTTTCCCTTTCCCCTTTCCCTACCCTTAAAAACTTAGTCCACCAAATTTACAGCTAGTTTAATTACCGTAGTGGCTAAATGCTAAGGTAATGAAAGGGTGCCTGAAAAAATACCAGTGCCTGGTTTGTTGGCGGTACAGAGGGCGGGTGAAGCTTGTAGTTGCCCCAGGGTATTTAGGCCTACCGGGAGGGTTGCGGGAGGAGTTAACCCCTGCATTACCCTGGTAATTGCTAAGGTAATTAAGCTGTTTTTATTTGAATGTTATTAACATATTACTGAAGCAGGGGTTCTCTGGACCTGACCCCCATTCATTTCAGGTCCGGGGATCCCCTGCTTTCCGAGGTACATGCCCCATTATGGGGTACTGGTTTCTCCGGCAAGTTTAATCCTCCTGCATCACATGACCGGGATATTTACACATGCAGGAGATACCGGCACCCCATACTGTACCTGGGGAAGCAAGGGATGCCCGGATCTGAAATTAATGGGGTTCAGGTCCAGAGACCTCCTGCTAATATGTTAATAAAATTAAAACAGCGCGATCGCCTGTAAAATCTGTGCAAGGAGATGCAGTTCTCTCTGTGCAGCTTAAACAGACTGCAGGGAGATCGCACGAGTAGATCTCTGAAAAAGACACTGCGAACTCAATCGGTACGGCATTTTCCTACCCAACGGTCTGGCTTGCGATAACTCTTTCTGAATACCGTGATAACACACATGTCATACCGTGAGGTAGGAACATGCCAACCTGATCGATACGGCAGCAAGATTATCGGGGCTACCGGAATATGCCCGCTTGTGTCCTTCATCAGGGTCTTAAAAACCTCTACCATGTCTAAGATGGCATAAATGTTTTAGACAAGCCATCTGTGTGACTTTTAATCAACTTGATTAACTAATATAGTTAAGTGTGTATATTTCTTAGTGTAGCCCACAAAGATCTTGGGCTCCTGTATCTAGTTACATGTGAAGATGAATAAGAGGAAGGTCAAGAAAGCAGTTGCCTCCAATGAATACAGAATCAAAACTTCCTTCATGTCTCACACTAAAATTAAGTCTGTTGCAGTGATTTTCTTTGTACTTCTGGGTTATATAAGTGGTGTTTCATTAAACTGCGATAGTGCCGATCAAGGCACTATCGCACATTAACTCCCATTTAAATTAATGGGAATTTCCATGTGATAGTGCCAAAATCGGCTGTATCACAGTTTATTGAAATACCCTCCCAAGGCTATTCAACTTGAAGAGGTCAAAAGCTATCATACAGTATCTGTAGTGGAGTGATAGGGTTTAAATATGCACCAAGCCTACTGAAATGTTTCTCTTGTTGGTATCCTTTTCAATACATTTGCAGTGCAGTTGTGGACTAACATATTGTCTCCTGCAGGTCACTGTGTCTGATAATGGGATGCCTCCTCTGCAGTCCACCTCCCGTGTGGTCATACAGGTGCTGGATATGAATGACAACACCCCAATATTCCCTCAGAAACTCTTTACTGTTCAGCTTCCAGAACGTGGTGACTCCTCTGATCTTGCATCCATCTACAGACTTATAGCTCTGGACTTGGACAAAGGAATTAATGGTCAAGTGACATACAGCATTACCGAGCCTGTTGGACCCATGTTTACCATCCACCCTACCACTGGTGTCATCTCCTCTAGGGGGCCCTTCCCAGCTGGAGAGTACAATATATTGACGGTGAGGCGTAGGGTTGGGCAGAGAACAGAAATTACGTTATTAGGAGAAAAGGGTAGGGAAGAAAGCTAACACCAAACTGTAATCACAACAAAGGCTTGTTGGGTAGTCTCTTCTGTTCTTTTTCATTGTTTAAATCTTACATACAGGTAAAAGCAGCAGATGGTGAAAGCCCCCCTCGATCTTCCACAGTGAGACTCCACATCCAGTGGATCACAAGCCCTGGCCCACCAGAAGAGCCACTAGTATTTGATGAGCCTCACTTTAACATTGAAGTCATGGAAACAGATCCTGTGAACCATATGGTGGGCCTAATCAGCACAGAGCTCGGCAGCAACCAAATGTGGTTCCAGATTACAGGTAAGGCCTACTTCAGGACTGCTATACATATCTAACCAGTATCAAGGGATTTCTACATCATGGCCAATTAATGTTGATTAAGGTATATTCAATCTCATTAAATACTATACGTACAGACATACTTTCAAGCAGCAGGGATGTAGTCAAGACCTGTTGGAGTGGTAATCTGCTGCACTAATATTATTGCTCAACCCCAATACAGTATATAGAAACCTTGTAGCCTTTTTGAATAGCCGTCCCAGGGGAAATGTTTGGAATGTTGGTAATTATATATATACTGCTACTCAAGAGCTGCAATAAATCGAAGCCACATTTGTTGCAAGACATATATGACTCAGCACTTACAATTGCCTTGGCTTCTTCTGCTGTAAAGCCCAAAGGCGTAAAGTAGTTGCCTTTCTACTCATATTTATGCTGACATCTTTACTGTTGCTCAGCAGAAGGACTCATTCAAGAGTTATATAGTATCTAATATACACAGAAACAAAGCTCAAGGCTAACCCAATAAAATGGTGACCCAAACTCTATTAGTTCCAGAACAGAACTGATGTACAGTATTTTGGTAGGGACTGGATAAGATCTCTTAATGCAGCCATACACTGAGATACTGTATGTTTGTAAGGCGGTCATTTTCATATATAGCAATAGAGCAACCCTGCTTGCATTTAATAATGCATGATTGTGTTATCTAACATGGGTTCAGCATGCACACAGTTTCTCTAACAAACACACTTGGGCAGTACCACAAGTTAAAGAGACTATATTTGGAACTGGATGTTAATTAAGTTGTCATGACCAAATGCATTCATTACCTGCGTTTATTCCTTCCCTTTACCAAAGGTGGTGATGATGAACTGGATTTTGACATAGATACGAGTACGGGTGGGCTGGTCATCGCTCGACCATTGCAGGCAAGCAAGAAATCAAGTTATAACCTCACCGTGCAGGTCTCAGTTGGATCCACTGCTGTTAGTACCCAGGTAAACATACATTTTGTAGTTTATGTTGTTTATGTGTGTGTTTGTCCAACAATATTTTATTCACATCCCCTACTAAAGGTTATATTTTAGTTAATTCACTTATACAGGCATACCCCTGCATTAATGTACGCAATGGGTCCAGAGCATGTATGTAAAGCGAAAATGTACGTAAAGTGAAGCACTCCCTTTTTCCCACTTCTTGATGCATGTACTGTACTGCAATCGTCATATACGTGCATAACTGATGTAAATAACGCATTTGTAACAGGCTCTATAGTCTCCCCGCCTGCACACAGCTTCGGTACAGGTAAGGAGCCGGTATTGCTGTTCAGGACGTGCTGACAGGCGCATGCGCGAGCTGCTGTTTGTCTATTGGGCGATATGTCCTTACTTAAAGTGGGTATGCCTGTACACAGGATTTAAAGTGCTGCAATCAGGGGCCCTTTTCCCTTGCTTTAGCAAAGTCTCGTTCCCATAAGCACATTTACAGTAGTGCCAGAGTCACTGCTCTGCAATATGACTGCTTAGCAAGAAAAGGATTGCAGTATAATGTGTTTTTTTGGGGTGCACGGATGTTAAAGATCCCCCCCCGCTCATCACTGTTTTATATTACAGGTTTACATTGATGTGGTTCTCTCTAACCGTCATCGTCCAGAATTTCTGCAAAAGCTGTATGCGGTGCAAGTCTCTGAGGATGTGCCAGCCGGAGAGGAGGTGCTGAAAGTCAGCGCCACAGACAAGGACAGCGGAAACCGACTCATTTACACCATCCACGGTAGTGCAGACCCAAGGAGTGCCAAAATGTTCCGTCTTGATCCAAATAGCGGCCTTCTGGTTACCACGGAAACATTGGACTACGAATCTATGCCCCTTCACATCTTGAATGTGATGGTAGGTTAAAAATATTATATTAAAGCATCATTCCCTAATCCTGCAATTCCCAGGGCAGTGACTTTTTGCAATAGTACACCTGCAGGTACATTATTTAATTAAAGACCCCGACTTCCAAAATATTGCAGGGACTCTCCTTATTTACAGTACATTTCCTGAAGTCCACTGTGCATTCTCAATTCTTTCCAACCTTCCGAAGACACAAACAGGGAACTGCTCCAAATGTACAATGTTCAAATTGGGTATTTTACCAGTATTTTTGTCTAATGAAAATAAGCTTTGGGTGAGATGTGTATGGCATGTGCGTATTCCTACGCATGCACAGGGCCCTGACAGGGGGGGACAGCTGGGACAAGTGTCCCAGGTCCGGTGGGGGGGCCGAGCGGCCAGACAAAGCAGTTGCCACCGGGCCCCGGCTCTCCCCAGCTGCGGGCCTCCCTTCAGCAAGGGGCCTCCCTTCACACTGACCGTCCCACGCCGGGCCCTCTGATGTCGGCGCGAGGGGCCTCCCTCTCATGGTGGTGTACGCCGAAAGCTGGCCCAAGCTTACTTCCTGCGCGATGACGTCAGAGAGGCCTGTCGCGCGGTACTGTCGGAAGCTCAGCGTGGGACAGTGGGAGGTGGGAGGCCTGCAGCAGGGCAGAGCCGGGTGCAGCGGCAACTGCTTTGTCCAGCAGCAGGCCCCCCACAGCCACTGGCCTGAGGCCTGACACCTGAGACCAGCCCCAAGGTAAGAGTTTAAATGTACTGGGGTGGTTTATATGTATTTGTTTTTTTTATATGTATTGTTTTTTTTTATGTATTTGTTTTTGAATATGTATTGGGGAAGTGTTTTTTTAAATGTATTTGGGGAGGGGGGTTGAATATATTTGGGGGAGTGGGGGGGCTGTATATATTTGGGGGGGGATTTTTTGTATGTATTTGGAGGTGGGTGGGGGGTTGTATTGGGGGTGGGGTTTTTTGGTACATATTTTGTGAGGGGGAGGGAATGAGTGTGAGGAGGGGGATTGAGTGGGTAATTGACTGAGGGGGGATAGTGAGAGGAGAGAGGAGGTGAGTGAGGAAAAGAGGGCGTAAGAGTGAGACGCGGGGGAGAGAAATACATGTGAGACTGGGGGTAGGGATTGAGTGAGAGTGGGGTATTTGATGGAGGGGGGAAGAGGGTGAGACGGAGGGGAGGGAAATAGAGGGTGCTTGCGAGGTGTGAAATGGGGGGGCTCGCAACTCCGCCGATGGTGGCGGGAGCCCGGTCATAACTCTATTCCTAGGCCCCAGGAAATCTGCCTGTGGCCCTGGGCATGGATGTCCCCTTTAACATGAGCTACTGATATCGTGTTTACGATTTTGGTCCATCTTAAAATATTCTCTGTATGTTTATGTTTGAAGCTTCTTTACAATTTACAATGCTGCTGCCAGAATCACTCTGCTCTTTCCGAAATCTGTCTCCGCATCTCCCCTCATGAAATCCCTCTCCTGGCGTTTGATCAAATCCCGCATCTCACACTCCACTCTCCTCCTCACTTTTTAAGCTTTACACTCTTCTGCCCCTCCTTACATCTCAGCCCTAATTTCTCGCTATGCACCATTCCGACTCTTGCGTTCTGCTCAAGGATGTCTTCTTTCTACCCCCTTTGTATCTAAAGCCCTCTCCCGCCTTAAACCTTTCTCACTTTCTGCCCCGCACCTCTGGAATGCCCTTCCCCTCAATACCCAACTAGCACCCTCTCTATCCACCTTTAAGACCCACTTTAAGACACATTTGCTTAAAGAAGCATATGAATAGCACTGTGGATAATCCTGGACACGTGATACATAAAGCTTGGCCCCCTGCAGACGCACTTACTAGAATTTCCTCCTACTGTCTCTATATGATTCCCTACCTACCAATTAGACTGTAAGCTCCTCGGGGCAGGGACTCCTCTTCCTTAATGTTACTCTTATGTCTGAAGCACTTATTCCCATGACCTGTTATTTATATTATTTGTTATTTATATGATTACAACATGTATTACTACTGTGAAGCGCTATGTATATTTATGGCACTATATAAATAAAAACATACAATATAATTAACCTGCCAGTCACAGGACCACCATACGCATGTTTCAGAGGCAAAGTGCTTTTTTAATACACATCCACAACGGTAATTTTTCATACTTATACATACACATTAGAGACAGGGGGCTTCCTTATTTATCTACCCACAAGCAGAGTGTTTCTCTAACAGACCTTGTCCTGGCGAGGGTAACGGCTGATTGACCCTGTCCATTTTGTTTTCTTCCTGCAGGTGCGGGATCAGGAAGTTCCCATTAAACGGAACTTTGTGCGGGTCACCATCCAGGTGCAGGACAGTAATGACCACTCGCCACACTTTATCCGCTCCTTCTATGAAGTAAGCCTTCTCAACTCGGCTCTAACCGGCACAGAAGTAGTGCAAGTCCAAGCCACTGATAAGGATCAAGGAGTCAATGCAATGATCCAGTATTCTATACAGTCAGGTGAGGCTTGTGTAGAAACATGTACTAACCCTGCAACTAATTATAATTCCTTAGCACACTCAGACTTATAACTAGTCCCAGCGCCTTGTTTACAACCCCTTATTTCACAGAGATGGGTTAAGCCATTCCTTGGAATCCTTCAAGGAGAAAAAGCTGTTTATGGATGCTGTAATTAGCTTTTCATTTCCTTTTAAAGCTGCATAAGGCTGAGTCCTTAGAGACTGCATCCGTGCGGAGGCGTGTCTGGGGGCGGGCCAGTGACGTCACTGAGCTGGTTCACTCTCATTGGGCGAACCGCTCACGTGACCGGCTCTCTGCTCCCCTCAGCGCCAAAACTTAAATTGAGCTGTCTCCTCCGCACGCCTGTGGAAGCGCCCCCTAAAGCCGCCCTCATAAAGGGTGCCGAGGGTAAGTCCACTGCCTCAGCGCAGGTCAGCGGCTAAGCGCTGACCATGCCCGCGGCCTAAGGCTAATCCTTAGACAAGTCCATTTAAATAAATTTGAAAGCTAAAGGTGACTTGCACCTATTTGCATGTTCATGTTAGCAGTATTTCATACTCACATCAGATGCAAGACAACAAAGACATGGGGATTAAATATCCCATTCTCGGTGTAGAGAGAATTCAGAAATTCAACCTAATGTAAGTCTAACTAGCAATATTCTAGCAGGTTGGACTGTGTGGTCTTCTCCTCCAATGCCTGCATAATTTTTATCTTGGATATCTAGGCTTGTGTACCAATTGTTAAGATGTTAACGTTTATGAAGAACGCCAGGCACACCAGAAGTTTCAAGCAATTTCAACCATGTGTTGCAGACATTTTTGGCCTGACCAGACCTTCCTTCGTGCAGTGTGATAAGGAAACACCCTTTTCTTTAACTAATTATTCCTGCTTTCTAATATTATAAGCACATAATCAACAGATCCTTGCAGGATAACTCCATTTAGAACCTTACCAGTCCCTGGTATTTCGTATCACTTAATTATCACTTAATTAATCAGTTGACACACCATTCATATTAGTAATGCAAAAATGTATGTTTACATGTGACATCTGAAAACAATTGATATGCTCCAAATCTTAACCATAGGTAAAGTCCTGCTATTTACACCATCAGAAATGGTCACCAAATTCTATGATCTAACTCTGCTGTCGCCTTTCTATTCTGTATTCCCTAACATCCACTCCTATGAACAGACTATTATACTGTAATCTTCTGAATAATCTTTTCCTGGCTTAGGAATTCTGTATACAGTAGGTTCAATGTGCCTTTTAATACACAGTAACTGTATCACCATTTTTTGGTTTAACGCTTCTGTGTTTTTTGGCCCAGCAGGTAACACTGAAGGATTTTTTACCATCGATACCTACACCGGGGTGATTACCATAGAAAAAACACTGGCGCCCCCTACGAAGAACCATTTTACTATGACCATCACTGCAACAGATCAAGGGATACCATATCTTCAGGACACAGCCACAGTCCATGTCCAGGTCAAGCCCTCTCACACTTCGCCTCCCAAATTTACATCATCAGAAACTGTTGTGGAAATCAGTGAATTGGTACCCATTGGCTCTTTTGTAACACTAGTGTCTGCGACTGGCTGGTCTTCCATCAACTATGAAATTAGAGAAGGGGACAGAGAGGGCACCTTTTACATCAACTCCTATTCAGGCACCATTTTCACTCAGAAGAAGCTAGATTTTGAGACAACTTCCTCTTACCAAATCAAAGTGCGTGGTAACAGCTCTTTGGGCTCTTACAGTGAAGCCACTGTGTTTATCTACATCATTGATGAGAATGACAATGCTCCTGTGTTCTCCCAGCCCATGTACTTGGGACACATCAAGGAAGATGCAGTAAGAGGCAGCATGGTTACCAGTCTGGACTTGACTCCATTGATCATTCGAGCTACTGACAATGACTCAGAGGCAAATGCATTGCTGATCTACCAGATCCTGGACCCGGAGGTGCTCAGGTACTTCAAAATCAATCCAAGCATGGGGACTCTTACCACAGTGGCTGAGCTTGATTATGAGCTAACTGCAGTTTTTAATTTTAGCGTGCATGTACATGATGGAGGCATGCCAAGCTTGTTTGCCTCTAATCCTGCAAAAGTCACCATACAGGTGACTAACATTAATGATTCTCCACCCAGATTCTTAAAAGACATTTATGAATTGAATATTTATCTACCTGCTTACAGAGGCATGCAGGTTCTCACTGTGAAAGCTGAAGACCTTGATTCAGAGGTGACTTACAGCATATCTGAAGGCAACATGTACAATGTCTTCTCTATTGATCCAAATATTGGACTCCTGTCTGTGAATGATTCTTCGCTTCTGCATACATACAGTGAACTCTCAGTAAAGGCTTGGGATGGATTGTATCAAGATACTGCTTTGGTAAAAATTGATGTTACAAAAATAACAGAAGCTAACTTAAAATTTAATCAAGAGTTCTACACAACGGAGGTGATGGAAAATGTTGCTGGTGTCAAGGTTTTGACGATTTTGGATGTGGTGGGAAACAAGCTTAATGAGCCACTTTATTTCTCCATTCTCACATGCACAGAACATTTCCAGTTGAGCAGATCTTCTGGGGTTCTGCAGACTAGAAGCCTTGCCTTTGACCGAGAGAGGCAACAGAAATATGATGTCATAGTGGAAGTAAGAGACAGCAGAGAACCACCCCGTTTGTCTCAAAGTAGGGTAGAAGTCTATGTGGAAGATGTCAATGATAATGTTCCAGAGTTCATAAATACCCCCTATTTTATAGCAGTAGAGGATGGGCTGGATCCAGGTGATGTAATCTTCCAGGTGTCTGCCATGGACAAGGATGCTGGAATAAACAGTGCTGTAACATACTGGCTGGCAGAAGATTATAAGTATTTTAGGATTGATCCCCTTCTGGGAGATATTGTCCTCAAACAGCCCTTTGATTTTGAGGCATTAAATCAATATGTACTAAGAGTAGGAGTCAAAGACCATGGAAAACCTTCTTTGCAGGCAGAAGAGGAAGTGGTGATCATTGTGAGAAATAAGTCCAATCCTATATTCCAGAGTCTTTACTACACAGTGAAAGTGCCAGAAAATGTAGCAATTTACACTCCTATTTTGCATATCCAGGCCCGCAGTCCTGAGGGATTTCGTGTGATCTACAATATTGTAGAGAATGAGGCTCTTTTTCTGTTTACCATTGACTTTAAGACAGGTGCTCTCAGTATTTCCGGTCAATTGGATTATGAAACCAAAACAAAACATACTCTAACTGTGAGAGCTACTGACTCAGCGCTGGGATCCTTTTCAGAAGCAAGGGTTGTAATAGAAGTGGAGGATGTTAATGATCACCCACCCATCTTCTCTGAGATGGTCTACATCAGCCATGTTATAGAAAGGTTGCCTCCTTATAGCCCCGTCGCCCATGTCGTTGCTTCTGACCAAGACTCGGGACACAACCAAGATGTTTCATACCACATTTTAGGAAACAACACAGATGGAACCCATGAATTCTTCCATGTCAACCCCAAAACAGGTGAAATCTCAACTGTTCAGGCGCTAGATTATGAAATGAGACGTCAGTTTCAGTTCAAAATCAGGGCGACAGACAACGGATTACCTCCGATGCACTCTGATGCTCTGGTGATTGTGAATATCTCTGATGTAAATGATAACCCACCAGAGTTTAGGCAACCACAATATGAAGCTAATATAAGTGAACTGGCAAACTGTGGCCACATTGTCTTAAAAGTCCAAGCTCTTGACCAGGACAGTACAGATATCGAAAAACTGGATTATCTAATTATATCAGGCAATAATCATCGACACTTCACCATTAATAGGACATCTGGTGTTATTTCTCTGTCTAACCTCTGTAGGAACAGTTTAGATTTATCTTATATCTTACAAGTCTCAGCTTCAGATGGAGTATACAGGACTACAGTACCAGTGTATGTTAATATCACCCATGCCAATAAGAATAGCCCGTCTTTCCAGCAGGACATGTATGAGGTAGAACTTGCTGAAAATGCAGAAATAGGGACTACAGTAATTGAGTTGTTAGCAATTGATCCAGATGATGGTCCCTTTGGAATGGTGAATTACACTATAATTAACAAGTTGGCTTCTGACAAGTTTTCTATTGATGATAAAGGACATGTAGCAACTTTAAAGAAACTGGACCGGGAAAATGCAACTGAGAAAGTTATTGCTATTAAAGTCATGGCCAGGGATGGGGGAGCGAGGGCAGCTTTCTGCACAGTAAGAATAATCCTCACTGATGAGAATGATAACCCACCTCAATTTAAGGCCACAGAGTATACCTTGTCTGTCCAGTCCAACCTCAGCAAAGGATCCCCCATCATTCAAGTGGTTGCCTATGATGCTGATGAGGGACTGAATGCAGATGTCACCTACTCAGTAGATACATCTAATGAAGAATTTGTTCAGATCAATCCATCTAATGGTTGGATCACAGCTAAGGAAAGCCTCCTAGGATTAGAAAACCAAGCCATCAGCTTCACAGTTATAGCAAAAGATGGTGCACCTCCACATTGGAGCTCACTGGTCCCTGTCCATCTTCAGATTGTATCAACAGAGGTCTCTTTGCCTAGATTTTCTGAGCCACTGTATAGTTTCTCTGCCTCTGAGGATCTTCCCACAGGCTCAGAGGTTGGACTGGTGAAAGCAATGGCTGTGGAGCCGATCATTTACAGCCTGGTAGAGGGAACCACTCCAGAAAGCAACAAGGATGGGGTATTCAGCCTGGATAAGCACACAGGAACCTTAATCATGAACAAGGGTGTAGATCATGAGAAAACCAAATGGTACCTTATTGATGTGCAGGCTAACTGTCCCCACTTGGGGAAAGAGCTTGTATCACTGGTGTCTGTAAGCATCCAAGTAAAGGACATTAATGACAATCAACCAGTTTTTGAGGCAGACCTATACAGAGCATCACTTACAGAGAACATGCCTGTAGGGACCACTCTAATACAAGTTACTGCTAATGACCTGGACACAGGGAATGATGGGATGGTGACTTATAGCCTGAAAGCAGATTCTAGTGAAATCCAGCGGCTCTTCATAATTGACAGTGAGAATGGATGGATTACAACACTAAAGGAGCTTGACTGCGAGAAGCAAGAGACCTACAGCTTTTATGTGGTGGCTTCAGACCAGGGAAGGAAGGTGCGCCTCTCGTCGGAGACACTGGTTGAAGTGACAGTGACTGATGATAATGATAACCCTCCTTCGTTCACCTCTCAAGTCTACAGAGGATCTGTGGCTGAGAATAGCCAACCAGGGCAGCTCATAGCAACACTCAGAACTTGGGACAATGACATGTCTGAGAACAACAGGAAAGTCACATGTTATATCACAGGTGAGATAATCTGCTGTAACTTAATGGTCAAACAGAAGTGTTCACAAGTGTAGATGTGGTAACAAGCTAACTTCACAGTATATGGACAGTAGTACACAGCACATAGGAGATCTTCACAAAGACATACAAATGCTTTAGTCTGCTGTAAGTTTATTTATAATTTTGGTGAAGAAAGAGGCCCTCTGCAGATCCAAGTAGGACAACATTTAATTAATAGCATTAATATATTTAAATCTGATTTATCAGACAGAATCTTTATACAATGGAAAACTGGAGCTCGAGAACGCAATTGCTCTACAGTATTTATATATTTATTTTACCTCCGTAATTGCTCCCTCATTAATATTTTACCTGGTTGGTCGGTAGCATAGCCAATCAGCGTTAACGTATTAAAGACTTATCTAGTGTGACACCGCAATGGCTGTTTTAAAATGGTAATATAGGTGGATTTATGGAGGTTTTAACGTTGGTTATCCTGTGCCTCACGCTAGCTTCCTATGGAACTCACCTATGCATATCTTGCCCCATTATGTACACATACAACGTATAATGCCTGCCTGAGGTATGTTATACATATACGTGACGTTTTAACCATTTGAGTACCGGAAGGGTCGCGCTGACTGAGTGTTAAGGCCCCCGCCGGCACAGGGGGGTCACGTGACAGCAGCAGCCATTTTGGAGGAAACGCAGGATGCGATCAAACCTGGAAAATAAACCAGGGGTTCAAGTTTTAAAGACATATGTAAAAATACTGCTACTTTGATTTAGCTAAAACTGTGTAGATCACCTAAAATCCCAAATGTATCCTATTAAACATGCCACTGGACAAGGGTGGAAACATTTTCTATCTGAAGCTCCCTATGGTAGAAATATCCTTCCCTATTCCATTAAGAAACTATGTGATAAAATATGTGACATTGTATTGGTAGGTTCTGATATTGCAGGTCATTGCAGTGTATAGAACAGAGGCGGGCAATTCAGTCCTCAAGGGCCACAAACAAGTCATGTTTTCAAGATATCCCTGCTTCAGCACAAGGGGACTCAATCAAGCTCAATCAGTGGCTCAGCCATAATCACTGAGCCTCCTGTTCTGAAGCAGGGATATCCTGAAAACCTGAACCTGTTGGTGGCCCTTGAGGACTGGTGTTTCCTACCCCTGGTATAGGACATCACATGGATACTTACATTGTTTGGAAAATATTCTCATGAGCAAAATACATTTACATATTGCACTAAAAATGTGACAAAAAAAATATAATGCAGAATATACACAAATCTCCAAGTGCTCTAAACGACATACTGTAACACGGTGTGTAGCAAGTGTTTACATCCAATATCATAGAAGGATATAATTAATTACAGATGCAGCATCTTGTATGTATCAGCTGCTGCAGAGCATGTGCTGGTGCACAGGGTGCAAAGTATTGACGGTCCGGGGCCCAGTGCGTAGCAGGGGGTAATGGCCCATCGGGATTAACACAGCGGGGGTCCCTGCTTCTGAACGGGACCCCCGTTGTGTGAATCCTACCGTGCTGCATCAGTCTGTCAGAGTCTCGCAGTTAGAATAGACAGAATCAGTCACTTTCCCTCTAACAGGCGATTGTGCTGCTTTAATTTTACGTTAATCACACAGTATGGAAGCAGGGAGTCCGGTATGGGGTGCCGGTATCTCTGCCAAGTTTAAATTCTCCCGCGTCACGGCGCACGTGACCGGGACATTTAAACAATACAGGGAGATACCGGCACCCCATACCGGAGTCTGTAACGTGGGAAGCAGGGGGGTCTCCGAGGCTGAAATGAATGCGGTTCAGCACCGGAGACCCCCTGCTTCAAACCTGTGTTATCAAAATAAAATAAAAGCAGCTTCATTACCTTAGTGGATTTCGCCAGCGCAACCGACCATAACGCTGCGTCTGTATGTATATTTAATTTCTTCCTTCTATAGGCACAGAAACGCCTACCTGGGTTCTACAGGGGAAAGCAAACATCTCAGCTCCCAATGAGAGAAACCCAGGCTAATCATTGGTCAGCATGAGTTAGTCCAAATCTAGTAAATCCTGGGGGGGGCGTAGAATGCACAGGGAGCGGTATCTCCTCCAGCCTTGCCGTCAGCACTCCTGGTGTCTCCATGGGGCTCAGGCAGCTAACCGCCCACAAAAATGGTGATGCCAAAGAGAAAAGAAGAAAAGGCAGTGTACAGCAACAAAGAAAGATACGATGGCCTCAAGAGATAACTCCTTGATAAAGCGCCAGTTGGCGTGAAACGCGTCGGAGGATCCTTTTGCCTCCTTTTTAACCTTGGCTGAATAAAATACAATCTGTTTTGAGCTCATTGTATCTCTGTTTGTTGCTGGGCACTGCCTTGTTTTCCTTTTCTCTTAGTAAAAATGCTGCCTTTTATTTTTTAGATTTCCTTACAATAAGTCTAAATAAATGAAGGACATTTTTTTATCTAACACTTAGCATACAGAACTTTAATGAATTGGCCAGCTGTAGTAAGTTACATCAGATGAGGGCTTGTATCTTTTTAATATTATCACTCAACTCAGCATATTTCACGTGCTATAAACTTTAATGACTTTTTTGCCTCCCAGATGGAGACCCTTTTGGCCAGTTCACCATTGATAAAGCTGGAGATCAATGGGTTATCACCTCTAAAAAGCCCTTGGACAGGGAAGTAGTGGAGAAACATATTTTGAAGGTGACCGCATCCGATGGTAAATTTCAAGCTACCACGGATGTTGAAATTATTGTCCTTGACATCAATGACAACAGCCCAGAATGCAAACAGGTACGTGGGTGATGGAATGTTCAAAGTCTGGTACTCTCCAGTGATACTCCCCAGTGATACTCCCCAGTTAGGATAGAGATCAGGGATTTTGTACGGTATAATTAAGATCCATTGACAGAGCTTTGATATTTTTGCTACATGTGCATGATCACGGGTGTCAACAGGGTACAGTATAACATGGTATCTAGTTTAATAGCAGATGGTACCGTATGACAAGGATGGGGCACATTGGAAAAGATTTGTAAATATGTACAGACTTTGCATAAACTGGTAGCAGCAATTACGTTGACGGGGTATCCATTAAACTGTGATAGTGTCGGTCAAGGGCACTACGCCACTGAAAATCCCATTGAGGACAATGAACATGGCTGTGCCTTGATCTGCACTCTCACAATTGAAATAATAACTCCCTAAGTTAATAAAACAAACAGGTGTGACGTGTAATAGCAGTCCTATGGCGGGCAGTAATATATTGTAATTTATATTATTTTTTAAAAACTCGGTGACGTGTGAATATACCATTGCAGCCAATGGCAGAGTTCACATCTGTTAAGTTGTGATGCCTACGCAGCCAATGGCAGAAGTCATGTGGGGGTGTTTTTGTCGTTTTGTCTAGTTTGGGCTCCATCAACATACAGATGAAAAAGGAAGTGTCAAAAATTGTCTCTGATTGAATTTGATGGATTTAGTAGATAAGCATCCTCCCTAGCCAGGAGCAGACAGTCAGTCACAGCTCTGCCATACTGTAAATAGCACCAGCATTACTAAACAGTCATTATTCAGCTTTGGTTTGGAGCTCACGTTCTTGCTGTGCTTGAATGCCTGCAATGCTGGATGCTAAGATAATGCTCTCCTTATCAGATGCTTTACACAGCAACAGTTTCCGAGGATGCCCTTCCTGGGCTCTTTATCCTAAAAATATCAGCAAAGGACCCGGACATTGGCAACAATGCACAGATAACATATACACTGCACGGACTTGGGGATAACAAGTTCCGACTGGATCCTCATACAGGTGAGATCTCTCCCTATCTACCCACCCACAGCAGGCTGCATGTTCACTGCATTTTTTACTAGCTGTTAAATTGACATATCTCTGTTATCAGGATTGAAGTGCCTTCCCTTTCTTCCCTAAGCTAGAGCAAATGAAAATATCACTTGTGAGCGCAGTCACATGTTTCAAACAAGTCTGCAATCCTGCTTCCACTGCAGCCAGGGATTCTGGGAAATGACATGCAAATGAGCACACAGTGTCACCTTTTGCTTCAAATCCATTTTGACATGGAGCCCTATAAGCTTAATGTATGTCTGCCACATTACACAGCTTTTCAGCACAGCCTGGGTTAAAATGCATAGCCAGTAAACCTATTCACATACAGCTATTTCAACCTTTTGAGTCTCATCAGCTGGTTATACTACAATTAGATTGCTCAGATAATACAGCACCGAGTTACACTGTATGTGACCCGCAGAACAGGTTTACAATGTCATACAGTATGAAATAGATTTTTTAAAAACCTGCGTGGAGTTTATTTTATTTTATTGGACATGTACCTTGTACATAATGGCACATCTAGATATTTGTATTTCACACAGGACTAAACCAATACTAATGTTTACATTTTTAGCAATGGTTACAACATTGCTTCCAGTGTAAAAAGCAGGAATAACTTCCAAATGACTAATAGTTGTTAATGATTCATCCTTAGGCCTCGGCCAAGCTTCCCGCTGGCGTGCTGAGGCGCGCTGAGGCTCAGGGAAAGTGGGTGCTTTCCCTGGCCTTGCGGGTGCTTTCCCTGCGCGCCGTCAGGAGGCGGGCCACGGGCGGGCCGGGGGCGGGCCAGTGACATCACGGAGCTGGTTCGCCCTCATTGGGCGAACCGCTCACGTGACCGGCCCTGCGCTCCGGCAAGCGGGGAAATTTAAAATTCTGGTAAGACCAACGCTTCCGCGCGCTTGCGGAAGCATAGGCGAGCCCTTACTAAAGCCGCTCTAATTGCGTCTGTAGGGGCTCAGTGCTGAGCGGGAGCTCGCCTCAGCGCGCCTCCGCCAGCAAGCAGGTAACATGGCCGAGGCCTTAGCCTGGGGCCATGGTGCCTTCTCCTGTGCGGAGGTGCGCGGATGCTGTGGGAAAGCGGGTGCTTTCCCTGGCCATGGTGGACGGGCCATTGGGGACGTTCCTAGGGGCGTTCCTAGTGATGTCACGGAGCTGGTTCGCCCTCATTGGGCGAACCGCTCACGTGACCTGTCTGCCGCGCTGAGAAATCATTTTAACTGATTTCTCACGCAACGCGCACCCCCTCCTGTTTCTGCTTGGATGCGCCTCCACGCCGCATGGACGCAAACACTGCCTTAAGGCAGTCTGTTCGCTCAACGTGCGGACGCCTCCGCACGGTCTGCGGTACCATGACGCCAGCCTTAGGAGATTGATCATCTTGAACAATGCAGAGGTAAATCGTTTTGATGCCTCTTGCAACCCAATTTGTTCAAAAAATGTAGTGAAAGAGCAGAGCACTGCCGAAAGAAAAAAGGAGAGGGCCCGATGCAAAAAAATGAATTATTTATAAGGCATAATAGCCAAAAAAGAACAAACACACTGAGGTTAAAAACTCTGACGCGTTTCCCGCCGTGGAGGCGCTTTATCAAAGAGTACTACTGCTCCATGGGAATCGGATTATATAATGGTCAGAGGCTAGTGTACGCCCACAATTAGGTCAATGTTAAATAGCATATGCTGAAGGGTATGAGTAATCAGCTGAATCCTCAGCCCTGCAAGATCTACATTTAGAAGAGCGCCCTGAGCCTCTGAGCATAATATCAGTCCAATGGAGCTTGACAATAAACAACAATTAACATGTTAAACAGTAATCAAAATAGAAGACTAATATCCCTACAAAAACAATACCATTTAACAAAGGAGGAATAGACATGTCTGATGACAATAAAAAACTATATCTAAGTGTACACTATAGTGTAAAAAATATATATATATAGAAAAATAATAATTTTATCCCTTAATGTTAAAATGTGGTCTAATGTAAATGTGATATAATATGTGATTGAAAAACTAAAGTGGTTGAAGATAAGTGAATAAAGATGTGCAAGTAGCCAATAGATATATAATGAAAAATAATAAAATTAAAATGTGTTTAACATAAATGTTTGAAATTAAAAATAAAAATAAATAAAGATGAATATTAGTCTTACCAATAAATGTGTAAAATAAATGAAATAAAACCAAGAAGAAAAAAATTGATAAAAAACCCCTAATAAAGTGTAATATATTATATGATAGTCACCAATGTATATGATAAAATAACAAATTACATATCATAAGTTGATATCAGTGTTAAGTATAAGAAAAATAATATAAAATATAAATATAATGATAGATATATAATATATGTATATGTATTGAATACATATATATATAGTTTTAGATAGATGTTAGATCAAAAAATACATCAAATATAAATGGAGATCATAATATGGAGACAATTCATAAGTGTAATTTGTAAACAAATATGATAGAAGAATATGGATATAAATAGTCATATAAACAGAATATCCAAATATGATAATAAATTAAACATAAACATAATATTAGAAACAAATCTTCAAAGAAGTATATACAATGAAGGATAAATATCTTAACTAATTCATAAATAAACCGATTGGAAAAATTGAACAAAAGTTAAATGGAAACTGTTGAATAAACATATTATTTATAAAAAGTGCTTCAATTCCCAATCAATATTAATGCCAGAGGGTTGCATTGTATCTAAGCTGTACATCCAGAACATTTCCTTCCTATTCAACATGCCCAGTCTATCACCTCCCCGAGTTGGGGCATGTATATGATCAATACCTGAGAATGTGAAATTTTTAATGGTCCCCTTTGGGCAAATGGAAAAATGTCTCGAGACCGGGTGTGATTGGTCTTTTTTATTGATTGCGCGGACATGTTCCATAATTCTGATCTTAAGGGGTCGTTTAGTGCGACCCACATAGCCCTTCTCACACCCAATTTGTTGCCTGATTCTGCAGGCTAGGATTATGTAGCACTGCTACTGGATAACTGAATATAGGTTGGTCCTACATGTCGAAATAAACTCACTTTGGTTTAGTAGTACACCATCCGTGAAACACAAAATACAAAACAATAATGTGTGTCAGCTCCGTCTTGCAAGTGCTTGAGCAATTTCTGCTATGTAATTTAAACAGCAGAATATGTGATCTAACAATAACACGTGGTAGAGAAGATCCCACCTTAAGTGCATGTTCTGTTTGTTATATTCAGCAACTCATTGTACCAATGGTTAATTTTTCCAAATGCTCTGTTCTCGTAATGCTTTCCTTTTAAGACAGTCTGCTATTCCTTCTCTTCCTTCTGCGTACAGTTAGTTGTGTTTTTTATTAATTGGTTAGTTATGGTTGATATAAACATTCATCTTGAATATTATTTATTTATTTTATAAAAATGTTTTACCAGGAAGTAAGACATTGAGTTATCTCTCGTTTTCAAGTATGTCCTGGGCATAGAGTTATAACAATACATGGTTACATTAAAAGAACAGGGTTATACAGTCAATTCACAGACATTTCATGGACAGATAGTTAGAAAATTGGATATAGGGGATAAAGGGCTGGTGAGTTTTAGATTTGAAATAGAGAAGCTTTAACATCACCAAAGCTCAGCAGACGGCAGCAATCGGCTCACACCTTTTGGCTGCCCTTCAGCTGCGCCAAAGGCTGCCTGCCGTTGGGGCGACACAGATGTGTACTCAAGGGGTTCAGATTAAATGCAGCTGCGAATACAAAGTTCTTTGTGTCCTCTTGGCTCATTAACATTCCAGTGGGTGGGGTTGACGTTCCACAAAGTCCAAGACAATGTTAACCCTTAGCACGCTGGTCCTGTGCAGAGGGGAGCAACTGTTGGGGAGCCCCATCAGGCATCCGCCTTTGGGGCAACGCAGATGTACACTCAAGGGGTTCAGATTAAAATGTCATATGTGTTATTTTATCTACCCCATGTACAATAGGTGAGCTCACAACATTAGCGCCTTTAGATCGGGAGCAGAAGGCATCTTACCACCTAGTTGCCAAGGCCACTGATGGAGGAGGACTGTCCTGCCAAGTGGATATTGTACTTTATTTGGAAGATGTGAATGATAATGGTCCTGTATTCTCTACCGGACACTACACCGTGACTGTGTTTGACAACACCACCGTCAAAACCCCCATTGCAGTGGTCTTTGCTAGAGACCCAGATGAAGGTAAATCAATGTTCTGCACAATAAATACTATGTGCCTGCAGGGGGAAAATAATGCAGTGTTTAAAACTATAAAATTATGGATGCTGTTTATTAAGAGACCACAATCGGATGGTAACAGCTTTGAAAAGCAAACAAAAAAACCCTTCAATATCTTTAGTGTTTTAGTAAGCAAAGGGTGCCAGACCTTATTTAGCATCTGTCTCCTCCATGAAAAATCTCTGCCAAGTCAAAGTTAATGGGAAATCCTCTGGCTAACCATCTACTGGAGGAAAATGAATACAAAGGTCATCAATATTCAATTGGGACTCCAATTTGCCTCTCCCTGCCTTATTAAATGGAGAAGTGCTCTTATCTGGAGCTAATATACCCTTGACTTTGCCCATTTATTTGTTGATCCCCCAGTAGCAATTGGTGGGATTCAGGGCTAAGCAATGGATGGTTACTGGGATAAAAGTAGGACTTTCTGGAGCTCAAAATGGACTTTTTATTTTATCATTTTAATCAGGAAGCTGGAGGGGATAGGGAAGGGGGAGACACAGGAAGCAAAAAGAGGAGGAGGTATAAGGGGCCAACAGAGAGGGAAGGGTACATAGTGTTCACTTTAAATAACACCTTTTAAGGACAACATGTTGTTTTCATTCAAACTAAAAAGCAGTGAAGATACCGTAAAGAACCAAAAAGTGATTTTTTTTTAATGATAATCTAACAGGATTTAGTGTGTTTTGTAAGCATATGCCATTGTTGAATATCAACACTACAGCATATTTATTGATTTGGAGACTGTGGTTTCAAGAAGATGCATCTCAATTAACATACGTGTATATGGTCTATTTTGTATTTTAGGTTTAAATTCGGAGGTCTTATATTCCCTCCCAAACTCTGCCAATGGACTTTTTTCAATTGAAGAAACCACAGGGGTAACTCGCCTGGAAAAGCCTCTGGATGATATGGAGGAAGCAGTCATTGAACTGGCCGCCTGTGCCAAAGACCGTGGCTCCCCACGTCCACTCTCAACATGCACCACCATTACGGTGTCTGTGGTGGCGCTAAGCTACTTCCGCTCTGTGTTCGGGAGCCCTGAGAAAATGATACTGGTGCCAGAAGACCAAGCATTGGGATCAGAGCTCTTAAACCTATCAGAACTCACCCAGGGCATGGAAGAAAATGTCAAAATCAAGTATGAAATCTTGAATGGAAATGAAAATGGGATGTTCCGTCTGAATTCAGACACAGGTAGGGGAGCTTCTAGTAATATATACAGTACTAAACACTACACAACTACATTCACATGGTCTCTTTTGTCCATATACCTGCTTATATACTGTACTTTCTCAAAAATATATGTATGTGAATATATTATATATATTGATTGATATATATATATTGTGTGTATGTAAATATATATATATCTACTATATATTTTTGAAAGCACTGTATGTCTGCGTCCCAAGGGCCAATCGCATAGCACCTTTGGCCTGTCACTCCGGCTCAGGCCATGCCCGCCCCCGCACACCTCTCATTGGCCTGAGGCGGAGTGACGGGACACACACACACACACACACTCCACCCCCCCCCCCCCCATCACGTGCGCTGCCCTGCACCGGCTCCGGACGGGAAGCGCGGCTCTCCTACCCCAGCCGCTCCCTTACCTCCCCGGCGCTACCTCCCCCTAAGGTAAGTCTCAGCGGGTCCCGCCTCAGCTTATGGCGCCAGTAACTCTCCGCGCAGCCTCGCGCCTCAGGCCCACACAGGGTGCTTCCTGCCGCCGCCTGCACGAGCCTCACTCAGCCGGACGGCACATCGGGGGACCAAGCAGGCGCCACGGGGGGGGCAAGCCACGAGTCACAGGGAACGGGGGGGGACGAGTCACAGGGAACGGGGGGGGGGCGAGTCACAGGGAACGGGGGGGGCGAGCCGCGAGTCACAGGGAACGGGGGGGCAAGCCGCGAGTCATGGGGAACGGGGGGGGGGACAGGGAGGGGGGGGCGAGTCACGGGGGGGGGCACCAGCTGAACCAGCAGGGGGACAGACGCACGGAGGGGGGGACGGACGCACGGAGGGGGGGGACATGCACATACATAAATTATGACAATACATATGCCCACTGCTCTCCACCCCCTTCCACTCCCCTTTCCCCCCCCCCACTCTCCTTTCCCCCCCACTCCCCTTTCCCCCCACTCCCCTTTCCCCCCCCACTCCCCTTTCCCCCACTCCCCTTTCCCCCTCCACTCCCCTTTCCCCCCCCACTCCCCTTTCCCCCCCCCACTCCCCTTTCCCCCCCCACTCCCCTTTCCCCCCCCACTCCCCTTTCCCCCCCCAACTCCCCTTTCCCCCCCCCAGCTCCCCTTTCTCCCCCCCGCTCCCCTTTCTCCCCCCCCGCTCCCCTTTCTCCCCCCCCGCTTCCCTTTCTCCCCCCGCTCCCCTTTCTCCCCCCCCCGCTCCCCTTTCTCCCCCCCCGCTCCCCTTTCTCCCCCCCGCTCCCCTTTCTCCCCCCCCGCTCTCCTTTCTCCCCCCCGCTCCCCTTTCTCCCCCCCCCCGCTCCCCTTTCTCCCCCCCGCTCCCCTTTCTTCCCCCCCACTGCTCCCGTTTCTCCCCCCCGCTCCCCTTTCTCCCCCCCCTGCTCCCCTTTCTCCCCCCCCGCTCCCCTTTCTCCCCCCCGCTCCCCTTTCTCCCCCCCCCCGCTCCCCTTTTTCCCTCCCCTTTCCCTCCCCCCTCCCCTTTCCCTCCCCCTCCCCCCTCTCCACTTTCCCTCCCCCCTCCCGTTTCCCTCCCCCCTCCCCTTTCACTCCCCCCCTCCCCTTTCACTCCCCCCCATCCCTTTCACTCCCCCCCCTCCCCTTTCCCTCCCCCCCTCCCCTTTCCCTCCCCCCTCCTCCCCTTTCCCTCCCCCCTCCTCCCCTTTCCCTCCCCTTTCCCTCCCCCCTCCTCCCCTTTCCCTCCCCCCTCCTCCCCTTTCCCTCCCCCCTCCTCCCTTCTCCCCTCCCCCCTCCTCCCTTCTCCCCTCCCCCCTCCTCCCCTCCCCCCTCCTCCACTTTCCCTCCCCCTCCTCCCTTCTCCCCTCCCCCCTCCTCCCTTCTCCCCTCCCCCCTCCTCCCATCCCCCCTCCTCCCCTTTCCCTCCCCTCCTCCCCTTTCCCTCCCCCTCCTCCCCTTTCCCTCCCCCTCCTCCCCTTTCCCTCCTCCCCTTTCCCTCCCCCCTCCCCTTTCCCTCCCCCCTCCTCCCCTTTCCCTCCCCCCTCCTCCCCTTTCCCTCCCCTTTCCCTCCCCCCTCCTCCCCTTTCCCTCCCCCTCCTCCCCTTTCCCTCCCCCCTCCTCCCTTCTCCCCTCCCCCCTCCTCCCTTCTCCCCTCCCCCCTCCTCCCCTCCCCCCTCCTCCACTTTCCCTCCCCCTCCTCCCTTCTCCCCTCCCCCCTCCTCCCTTCTCCCCTCCCCCCTCCTCCCATCCCCCCTCCTCCCCTTTCCCTCCCCTCCTCCCCTTTCCCTCCCCCTCCTCCCCTTTCCCTCCCCCTCCTCCCCTTTCCCTCCTCCCCTTTCCCTCCCCCCTCCTCCCCTTTCCCTCCTCCCCTTTCCCTCCCCCCTCCTCCCCTCCCACCCCCTTACCCCCTCCCACCCCCTTCCCCCCTCCCACACCCTTCCCCCCTCCCACACCCTTCCCCTCTCCCACACCCTTCCCCTCTCCCACACCCTTCCCCCCTCCCACACCCTACCCCCTTCCCCCCTCCCACCCCTCCCCCCTCCCCCCCTCCCACACCCTTCCCCCCCTTCCCTCCCTTCCCACCACCCTTCGCCTTCCTGCCCGCCTTCCTGCCTCCCCGCCTCTGCTTTCGCGCCCACCCGCCTCTGCCTTTCATCCGCCCTTACTCCGCCCGCCTCTGCCTTTCACTCACCGCCTCACAGCCGCTGCATGCACTCAACAGACACCCGCCACACTCGACACATACCTGCCGCCACACACACCTGCTGCCTCCCGCCCCTACGCACCGACATCACTGACCCACCGCCTCACACCCTAGCAGGACCCCCACTCACAGAGAGCACTCACAACCCACGCGCCACCTGCCGCCTCACACCCTAGCAGGACCCCACTCACAGACAGGACTCACAACCCATGTGCCACCCGCCGCCTCACACCCTAGCAGGACCCCACTCACAGACAGCACTCACAACCCACGCGCCACCTGCCGCCTCACACCCTAGCAGGACCCCCACTCACAGACAGCACTCACAACCCACGTGCCACCTGCCGCCTCACACCCTAGCAGGACACACGCCTCACATTTTTACATCTGTTATGTCACCAAAATATACATTGTACTGTGGTGTGTTTACAATAAACCATTTTTAAACAACATCGTATTACATTTTATTCCATCTTTCTTTTCAACATTATTATCCAACCTTTACAACAAATACTCACCTATTGTTCCACGATTTATAAATAATACTACCTATTACGCATTTACATCCCGGGCAACGCCGGGTCTCTCAGCTAGTATATATATATATATATATATTGTGTGTGTGTGTGTGTGTGTGTGTGTGTGTGTGTGTGTGTGTGTGTGTGTGTATGTATATATATATATATATATATATATTTATATACATCAAATGTCTTTTTATTTAAAAATCTACATTTAGGTTCCCACAGGAACCTTGCTCAAGACTTGAGTGTACAGTTTTGTTTATATCTGCCATTTCCCACCTGAGCACCCAGTTATAGAGTTAGATATCTGCTTCTTATTTATATTTGAGTGAAGTATATTCATATATAAGTTTGCGCTATACACCATGAATACTTATAGTACTAGTAATTATATCTTTAAACCTAATTAACTTAACGTTCCATGACTTAACCAACAGAAGACATCGGGGCTTATTCTGTAAGCTCCGTTAGCGCTCTCCTGAGTGATCTGCACGGAAAGCTCCATTGACTTGAATGCGACTTTCCATGCAAAACGCACAGTAAAGCGCTAATCGAGCTTACAGAATAAGCTCCATAAGGTGGAACTCTCAGTTCGAAGCATTGTAACTGATCTGCAGGGGTGAGAAGTAACCAAAACGGCAAGAAACTCTTGCCAACCTGAAAGTATACTTAATTGTGAAATCCTACAATGATAGTCTCCTCTGTCATTGCTGTATCACAAATATCACAATAGTATTCTTGCTTCAGTTATGTATTTGTCCATAGTGTTGCATAGAATAGGACTTTTGGTCCTAAATATGAAAGCTATTGCATATACTGTATAGGTAAACAAGAATATATTACATACTTGGGTGCTTTTATTGCTTAATTTCTGCTACCTTAAGCCACTTACTAAAGTCTGACCACCGCTCTTTTTCCTTCTGCAGGCATCTTGTATTTGAACAGGAGCTTGGATTTTGAAGTACGCCATCAGTATTATCTGTCAGTGGAAGGCACAAGGGTCAGTTCCACACCCCTGAGTGATGTCACTGTTGTGGTTGTTAATGTCACTGATGTAAATGACCACGAGCCCATCTTCAACCAGGAGGAGTACGATTCACAAATCTGCGAGGACGCAGTGGTGGGAGACCTTGTTCTTGTGGTAAGAAATTGCAAAGGAGACACTCAATGGGTCTAGTAGAGGTAGAGTAATTTGATGGTCTAAACTAAGTTCATAATAATCTTCTTCTTCTTGATTTCCTCTTGCAGGTGTCAGCTCTTGACCAGGACGGGCCAAGCAACAATCAGATTACATACACCATAGTGAAAGGTGATCCCCTAGGACACTTCTCAATACACCCAGAGCGAGGAGAGGTTAGAGTTCTCAGTCGCTTGGACAGAGAGCAGGTGAGACTCATTGCATAATGTGGCTGGATATCCAGCTCACTTGCTTGTAAAACACAATAGAGTCCTTTATGCTACATCTGCTTCTTTGCCTCTATAGAGTGCAGTTTAAACACTATCTGATGTTTGAGTTAGGAACAGGCCAGGTCAGAGATTATTGATACACGGATGTAGTTTTATCTGGTTACTTTTTAGCCAGCATACTGTACTTTTACTGTGTCTGGTTTATAACCCCACAAGTAATATATCTGATTCTGTAGAGAATAATTTTTGTATTAAACCATGAACCATGCTATTCATTGCGGGCTCTAAAAAAAGAAGACAGTGACTTCCTCAGAGATGAAAAAACATTGCATCTATTGAACACCTACAGTAGCTGTAGTATGTTTCATATAGGAGTTATTCATTAAACTTGGATAGTGCCGATTTGGGTACTGTCGCACAGAAACTCCAATTGACTTTTGGCTGAAGGAGAAACCATCATTAGGTAAACTGATGAATGTGCAGAATTTAACCAATTGCCATGTCTTCATGATCAATTCAATCTTAAGTAATAATTCTGTAGTACTTTACTCTGTGCCTGACTATCTCTTTACCTATTATTCTTCTTAAAATAAATTGTCTTTCAGAAGTCCAGTTACTCCTTAGTAGTTCGTGCTATGGACAGTGGTCTGCCAGCTCATTTCAGTGAAGTGGTAGCCAGCATCCAGGTGTCTGATGTGAATGATAACCCTCCCACGTTCTTCCAGTCCAACTACAGCCTAGTGCTTCAGGTATGGACAACTCCCTCCGGCATCTGAAGATTGCTGGCATCTGAAGATTGCTGACATCTGAAGGGTCAGCACTGTTAATGCTGCTGTCCGTTGTTCATACTAATAGAACCATTAACACTGATTGTCATAACAAGGTGGTAACTGCTGTTGTACTATAAACTCTTAATTCTTGTGTTTCTGGTGCACAGGATGGTTGCCCTATTGGTACCAGTGTGATGAAGTTCATTGTGACAGATAATGACACTCCAAGACATGGCCCGCCCTTCCTGTTCCGTATCCTGGAGGGAAATGATGGGGGCGCATTTCAAATCAATCCAGATGGTCTCTTGTTTACCACGACAGTTCTTAACAGAAGTTTGAGGGAGAGGTATCTTCTACACATCCAGGTAACTCTAAAATACTTGACAATACAAAAAAACTGAATAAATATATGAATCCAGTAAAAATATACTAAATCTAAACTATAATCTAAACCTTTTAACTTTCCCCATATCAACTGCATGGATTGCTGCAGAAAAAGGACCAATCCCTTAGTCCAACAATATTGGAAAAATGAGAAACAAAGATCTGTGCTCTTCCAAAGTTGCTCAATAAAAGAAAAAAGGATAAAAATGGAAAATATATAAAGTGTAGTATTTCTTAAAGGATTTTTATAAAGTGTAAAGTTATAGGAAACTCACTCACATGGAGTGCCTAGATATTAGGCAAATTGGGAATAATCCCCTTATTTCATGGTATCTATGGACGTCTTCTGGGACTTTGCTTTGTCATGCATACATATAAAAAGAGAGAAACACACACATCTGTTGTAGTGTGCATAGATGATATATATATATATTGTAGAAAGCCAACAATGGTTTCACTCACAAAATGAAAAAAAATCAAGGCTCCTCTATGAAATGTGAAGGGAGCAGAGGTACAGTATGTATAACACAATGGGAGCCCTCTTTGGCAGTATTTGAGAACTGAGAGCCGCTTCTCCGCGGCATCTGATGTGACTTCCCGTTTCCACTTCCAATGAGTTCCCGACCTCCGACAAGCCTCTGTCACCCTGATTTAACAGATCTACTATCTGTGGTGAAGTATGTTTTTGTCATAGGCTGTCATACTTTTCAATGGATCAACAAGAGATGTTCCCTAGATGGAATTCTAGTCTACTGAACGTCTGAAACCTCACAGTTTCTTTTACTATACGTGTACTGACATTACTTGAGCACAAGAATAACATGAGGGCACCATTTTAGTATTTTGTATATGACGCCAAAAGAGAGGCAAATATTAAAATGTAGAATTTGTTGTATTTACATGTTACTATATATAAAAAAAAAGGCAAAATTATGATTTGAAGGAGTAATGTATTCACCCATACTGCCCAAACTATGTCATGGAGAAATACCTTACCCCAAAGAAGCATAGTGAGAGGGTGAGCATCATTGTGAATATATACAGTAGGTCTTCATGCAGAGGACAATACGAGTATTAGAGCAATAGGTGTGGCAAAGTAATTTAGGAGAGAAAGTGGTTAAGCAGTGGTAGAAAGGTTATTGAATTCCTACCCTAAGAAATTAAGTCTTCTGCTAATACAAAAAAATATGAAAAAATTAGTCTCTTAGAAATAGTAGTGGGAATAGATTTGCAAAGTTATGGAGCAGCACATGTAAAGACTGACAGACATAAAAAGTCACTAATTAGTTCATTTTTTTTTTAATATCCTTGGTTTATAGGTTTCAGACAGTGGTATCCCACACCTTTCCTCTTCCACCTTCGTCAGCATCCAGGTCATTGAGCGAAGTCGCTACTCTCCTAACGTCCTGCCGTTGGAAATACTAATCACCACCAGCGAGGAGGCTTTCCACGGCAGGGTACTGGGGAAGCTTCATGCCACGGACCGAGATCTTCATGACATGCTGATGTACAGTTTGGCTGCACAGGAGTTGCAAAGGGGTCTCTTCTCTGTGGGAAAGGCAGATGGAAAAGTCATTGCTCTTGAGAGTCTTCCCCAAGGCCACTACTCTTTTAATGTCACAGTCAGTGATGGGACATTGACCTCCTCAGCCTCTGTCAACATCTTTGTGTGGTGTTTTACTAAGGAGTCTCTTGAACGGTCGCTGGTCCTGCGCTTCCCACATATGTCACCAGAAGAGTTTATAGGGGACCATTGGCGCAGTTTGCAAAGATTTCTTGGGAACCTACTTAAAACTGACCGGCAACAGATTCAGATGGCTAGTCTGCAAAAAGATGAATCATCTTCCTTGGATCTTGTCTTAGTGGCTGGGACAGGCCAAGGCTCCAAGCCACATGTTCTGGCTGATCTAATTACAAGGTCAGCACACGATCTTGGGCAGTCAGTGGGACTGCAGATCGAGAAGATGTTTCATCTGCCTTGCCAGGGACCAGAATGCCAAAGTCGGATATGTCAAGAAATTATACAGCTTGACCCATCAGTATTATCTTCGTGCAGCACTGCCAGGCTCAGCGTTATTACACCACGACACAGTCTACAACAAATCTGCTCTTGCAATAGTATGTTACTCTTATTATTACTGATTCATTTTATATTGATGGCTAAAGAAACAGCTCTTCAAATGAGTTAAAGAGAATTTCATGTTTGAAGACCAGGGTTAACAATCTAAATATTAGCACGCTGTATTGTATAATGACACTGCTTATCTCCAGGCATTTGTGGCCAGGTTCACTAAGTGATGCCAATACATTATACAGCGCAGTAAGATACCTTACTGAGGCCTAGATACATCAAACTGGGTTAAAACTGAGGTAATATCACAGCCATTAAAACATTTGTTATCACTTCTTATTATATATAAATTATTACAGAACCCTGTAGTAGAAATAACAGTAAAATACAATACTTACCACCCTTGGCTACCTTAGTTGCCCTGGGAGGGTGGTTAGGCCCCCTAGGGGGTTGATGGCAGGGGTTAACCCCTTTTTTTCCTTAGCGGTTAGAGATTATGTGACAATGCTTTACTAGCCACTAAGGTGTCCAAGGGGAGTAGGTAGTGTAGTTTCAGTTTTATATTAACCCCTTTTTAGCATTGATGACCTACACCATAAAAGAACACATTTCTTTGGTGCCAATAAAAGCTAAAAATACCGATTATTTTTTTTCTTTCATTATGGGAGGTTGATGTTTCTAGGCCATAGAGTCATTCCTGCAGCTAGGTTTTTAGCGATAGATGGACACCAACGTCTCCCAAGATATGAATTTATTAGCACATATATTAGCACACGTATATATATATATATATATATATATATATATATATATATATATATATATATATATATGAAAGATATTACAGATTTTGTATAATGACATTACAGTATCCTTAAAAAAAAAAAAACAACAACAATTTAGTGAAACAGGAGTTCTATCATATATAAAATATACAACTTTGTTGATATATAGGGCTGCTGTTGTACATAGTGTTGTGCGTTGTGCAATGTTAGAAATACACATCATTTCATTTGCTTCTTCTAAGGCACTGCAATGAGGTTTGATGGTCTGAGCTTCCTGCATTACTCACTCAAGAGAGGTGTGGACTGGCAGGTCCAATTCCGTCTTAAAACACATCAATCCCACTCGGTTCTGGTGCTTACTAATGGATCAGATGTATCTGTGCTGGAGGTAAGATGCCATCACCTGCAATAATGCCCGTGGAGCATCAGATATTTGTTATACTTTGTTGAAACAGAAATGTATAGACTTATTTTAACACCCGGCTTATAATACAGGGAGCGGGAGAGTTTTGATTGACAGTGCTTTTTGGCCTCTCTGACTATGAGCGGTTTAAATAAACATCAATGTACGGGTGTGGTCTTCCTTCTTCATCCAGAGATGATTGTTTTGGGGGAGGTAGTTATTTCCCATTTGAGCTCCCAGGACTGTGCTAATCTTCCACCATTTGAAGCATCGTGGTAGGTTGTCACTCCCACTATCGGCCACGCAGAGATGTCAACTGCCAAGGACCGAAATCAGTGACATTTAGGGGGGTTCTGAACCCAAGTGTGATAGTGCCGATCTGGGCACTCTTGCACGAAACTCCCACTGACTTCAATGGGAAAATCCATGTGGTAGTGCCCGTTCACCACTATCACACCTTGATGAATAACCCCCTATGACATTAGTCAGGCTCAGTGAGGGCTGACACGTCCGGGTAGAAGTTACTGTCAGTTTTATCTTACCGACATTTTGTGTCTCCTGAATGTGGAAGGCATATGATACAGTGACACTGGCAGGATGCTCTAATATGATGCAGAGGCCCTCATCCCCTCACCCCTCCTCCTTGTTTGTTCTTGTTCCCTCTGCCAAATTCCTGCTTCAGGAGAGGGTGCCAAGTCTGCGGAACTCATCTATTTGTTACCTCTGGCTGCACTTCTGGAATCTGTTCAAGACTTAACACATTACCGTACTTACTGATCCTCCAGTTACCAGGTGTAGCAGACTTTGCTGTTAGGGGGTCCGGCATTACAATATGTTGGAGGCTTTCGGAGAAGCCCTCAGTCATATGTCCTGTTCCCATACAAATTAAGCACCAACTTCAATATTCCTAAAATCTTGTCTTATTTGGGATCTGCAACATCACTTTGTAAAAGCAGCAAGCCTAAATATTTTTTGACCTTGTACAATTATTCCTATTTTTAATATTTTTTTCAGTTTTTTTTTTTATTTCTAATTATGATTTCCTGATGGGGATGTTTCTTAACCTAGAAGTGATAGGAATAACCTCTTGCCACGCTGGCACTGGAGAGCTTAGGTTATCATGTGCTTGTTTATAGGTAGCAGAGTTGTCTCCCAGTCTTAACTTTGGTGGGTTTATACGGTTATGTCCTGGTGCATTTAGAACTCTAAACTCTCATTAACACGAAGGAAGGATGTATGGATCAGCGGGCGGGAGCAGAAAGCCTTGCCCAAGGGCATTACATCATGGGAAGTCGTGACTTGCCTCTACATTTTAATCAGAATCATTATACGTGTGTTCGGAATCAACACTATATTACGTTATTTTCCAGCAAGGAAGTTGGGGGGGGGGGGGGGCAGAGAGAAATGTGTCTCTTCATAAACAAGTTGTAGGCAACTTTTATAGTGACAACTAATAATAGGTACATAATCCTTGGGATCGACTCACACATTGACTGGCATTTACATACAGCTGCTAAGATACATGCCTTGTACTGTAGCTGCATATAGTTCTACAAGTTCAGTAATAAAGATGCACATGGCTGTCGCTTGTAGGCCCAACAGAAATGTTGGAACAATCTTTAGATTAGAAAATATTTGACACTGTTATTTGGTATTTATACACAAACACAACTCCAGATGTATTGTATTGTATATCACAAAGTTGATATAACCAATCGTAATAATACTATTAATAATATTATTATTAATTTTTTTTTTCACCACAGTACAATGGGTGAAAATAACAATACATAACATATCAAACATATTACATTGACACAATCTGATACAATAGGTAGAGCAGATTGTTTGAGAGGAGGGTGGCATTGAGCTCCGGTGGGTGCGCAGCATATGTCTGGAAGCTTAAATCGGGCATTGGTTGAGTTGGTGGACTTCGCATGAGGAGGAGTAAGGAATGGATTTCAAGAACATGGGGAATAGGCTTCCTTAAAAAGTGCGTTTTTAGGTAATATGTTTGTGTTTAAGTAGGTTTGAAGTAAACAATTTTTAACCTTTTCTCTATCCTCCAAAATGGATATGGTGAATTGTATAATGTTATTATCGCTATGTACATATAGCCTCTTATATGTTCTTTTACTTAGAGAAAATACAATAGTATAAGTGACATGGACATCCCGCAGCAGAACCATTTTAAAGGGGGGCGTTTTTTTGTTTTCCAAACCAATATAATGCCATTTTAAGGCATTGTCCCACCTATCTAGTTTAGATCTGTGAGTCTCACTGTTACGCCGGGCCATGGTGCCTTGGTGCCTTCGCCCGGGCGGAGGCGTGTGGAGGCTGTGGGAAAGCGGGTGCTTTCCCTGGCCATGGTCGACGGGCCACGGGGGGCGTTCCTAGGGATGTCACGGAGCTGGTTCACCCTCACTGGGCGAACCGCTCATGTGACCCGCGTGTCGCGCCAAGAAATCAGTTTCAACTGATTTCTGCGCAACGAGCGCCCCCTCCTGCTTCCGCCCGCGTGCGCTTGCCCGGTCTATGGGCGCGATCACTGCCTTAAGGCAGTCTGATCGCACCCCATGCGGACGCCTCCGCGAGGTCTCCAACACCATGGACTCAGCCTTATGAAATCTATGTAATTGATTTTTAGCACAAGCACTATCACAGCCTGCGATGGAGTCTCACTGATATAAATCAATGCTTCTCAATTAAAATGTGATTTTTTTTTTTTGGTCTCATTGATTTTGATCCTTAAAGATTGACATCTCTGGATGAAAAGTGCAGGATAAAACTAAATACGTTTCCATTAAAATACAATCTTTTTTGTCTAGGATTCCCAGATCTCTTTTATATTTGCCTTTGGAGGTTTACATCTCTGGGTTAATTATCTTCATAAACATTTGTAAAAAAAAAAAAAACACTATTATTATTATTATCGTTTATTTGTGAATCGCCAATATATTCAGCAGCGCAGTACAATGGAGTACAGAGTAAGGTATAATACAAAAAAAAAAACAGGTTACATACAAGTAAGTAGGAACATGCACAAGCAGATACAAAGATGTAATGAGGGTCCTGCTCGTAACAGCTTACAATCTAGAGGGAATGGGGAATGAGGGACAATGTTACATAGTTACATAGTTACATAGTAGATAAGGTTGAAAAAAGACGTACGTCCATCAAGTTCAACCTATGCTAAATTTAGACAACAGATACTTTATCCTATATCTATACTTACTTATTGATCCAGAGGAAGGCAAACAAAAAACCCCATTAAGGGAAAAAATAAAATCCGTCCTGACTCCAAGAATTGGCAATCGGATTAATCCCTGGATCAACATCCTTCCCATGTTTACTTATTTGGTATATCCCTGTATAGCTTTCCTTCCTAAAAAGATGTCCAACTTTTTTTTTAACAAATCTATAGTATCTGCCATCACAGTCTCCATGGGAAATGTATTCCAAATTTTAACTGCCCTTACTGTAAAGAACCCTTTCCTTTGTTGCTGGTGAAATCTCCTTTCCTCCAACCTTAAGGGATGGCCCCAGTGCTTTGTACTGCCCGTGGGATGAATAGGAATGTTGAAACAGGAAGGTAAGGCGGCTGCTCATTATAGGATGGAGTGTGTCACCAAATAATTCTGAGGGTTTCCGGGAACTAACCTCCATCAATTAAATAAGTAATGTAAACATCTCATTTGTTTTTTCGGGACCACCTCTTTCCTAGGAGGGTTATGGTTTCCTAAGGAGAAAACGCTTTAAACTGTTGAACGTGCGAAGTCATACAAAATCCAAAACACAAAACATGTTCATTTTAGGGAAGGTTCTGAAAATGTAATGGTGCTTGAAAGGAGCTGTCCCACTTCACAGATACAAAGTAAATGTAATTGTCTTCCCTAGAACGACTTAATTGCCATTCCTAACGCTGTAATTGTCTGTCTTAGAAGTCACTTGTTGTTCTCCGATTTCAAGTGTCTGACTAACAATAGTATCATGAGAAAACTCCACAACAAACCAAATGTTAAATTCACTCCCTTATAATATGCCACCTTGTAATACCGTAATCTGCAACTAGCACTAGCTAGTTATACCTGTATAAACCCACCAAAGTTAAGACTGGGAGACAAGGACGACTTTCTGTCGCCCATCTGTCCCCCCTCCAGTTCATGCTAGGCTTGTGTATCTCACACACTGCTACTTCTCTGTCTCCAGTCTCTACATTGGATACCAGTATCATCCACAATCAAACTGAAGATTCTAGTCCTCACTTCCACAGATCTACACAATGCTGATATGTCAGAACTCGCCTCCAAATACTTCCCCCGATGCCCTCTCGGCTCTTCCCATTGTCTCATGTTGTCCTCGTCCCTCATAACTTCCTCCCGCCTCCAAAACGTCTTCCAAGCTGCACCACACCTATGGAATTCCCTTTCACGTAACATCCGATTCTCCCCCACATTCAATGATGACCTGAAAAGAACCACGGAAGCTTATGCATTATCCTCCTGATTGTTATTAATTCCCTTATTCATACCCATACCTGAACATTGATCTGTTACTAAGGTTAAGAGCATGGCAAACAGCTTTTCGAAATTCTCTAATCTCCTTTTAGATTGTAAGCTGTGTGGAACAGGGTCCTACATACAGTCTGTACCAGCATGTGTTAACGGTGTCATTTTATTATAGTTTTCTCACGCCATTGTACAGTGCTGACACATATCTGGGCACGGTTTAAATAACTGATAATTCTATTAATGATTATTTGACAAAGGAGTTGAAAAAGGGGAGATATGGAGTGATCATATAACGTTTGCCAATCATGATAACACACAGAACTTCAAAGTGGATTCTTTTATTAATTGTAGAACCACAGATGTAATCTATCTCATCACCTGCATTTGTGGGAAGAGATATGTGGGTAAGACCACTAGGCAACTGCGTAGACGAATACTAGAACACGTTAATTCCATCAAACATGCAAATGACACTCCAGTTGCCAGGCACGTTACACAATTTCAGAATGGCGACGTGAAATGCCTAACGTTCATGGGCATATACCATCTCAAATGTCCTGCTCGAGGTGGCAATATTGATCAGATGTTGTTACGCATAGAGGCGAAATGGATTTATAAACTGAAAACACTTAGCCCGAATGGGCTAAATGAAGGCTTCACCTACACTCCTTTTATTTGAATTACTAATATATGACTGCAATATTACTTGATCTCTTCAATCTCTGTTTCCTGCAATTTGCTGATTAAATAAATATAATAAGTGTATTCCCATATCTGCATGTTTATTCTCATTATAATATGTTTATTCCCCGTTTTCGGTTTTTAGTGTTCTAATGATATATTTTATTAAAAAAACAATATTAGTGACTATATTGCCATTAGGTTAGGACTATATTGAGATTCTGTCCTGTGTAACTGTATGATGCATATAGTGTTGTCATTATAACATTTCCTATATGATCAATATTAACTCTATATATGCACCAATTGATAGTTATACATCGGTTTTGTATTGACATCATTACGTTTTTGTTAACATCATGAAAGAGCAAGCAAAGCATTAATCCATTTTCACCCCAGCCCCTTAGTACATACATATTGATAATCATTTACTATGCACTATTATTTTGGCTGTGTTGTGGGCATAACGGTACTACCATGGACGAGCCCAATGTGCTCTGTCAGTATTGTACCATCATCTAATACTAGTAATCCCATCCAGTCATCTCACATTCTCTGACACTATATTAGGTCACGCATGCGCACTGCGACTAATTCAGTGTTGTAGTAACTATGTTGTCACGCATGCGCATTAGCTGCCAGAGAGGTCTTAGGCAAACGTTTGCACTGCGGTGGAGATGAATCTGCCTCTGTTGTATCATTCTTTGACACTATCTGGCCACGCATGCGCATTATGACTAAATTAGTGTTGAAGTGACTATGTTGTGACGCATGCGCACTAGCTGCCAGAGAGGTCTCTGAAAAATATCTGCACTGCGGAGGAGGTGAGTCTGCCTCCGCTGTATGGCTCTTTGGGGCTAGTTATGACTCTGTTAATGGTTGTTAATGCGTGGGGGATACACTATGATCAATAAATGAATATCTAGAATACCATCATTTTTAGAATAGCGATACGTGCGCATGCGCAGAGAAAGTTTTTTACATCTATTTTTAGCTATTAACCTACGCATGCTCAATGTCCCGATTAGGTTGCCATAGCGATTTTCCCCTATAAATAGCTTCGCCTTTCTTCACCTGCAAAAATGTCCCCGAGGAAGCTCCATAGCTGGAGGGAAACGTGCGTTGGGCACGTAGTGATGTTGTAAGACTCCTACTTGGAAGTCTTTTTACTCTAGCTTGACGATACTACAGCTGACCAGCAGTTACATTACCATAGGTAGATTTATATCTTGGGACTCACACACTGGCACTATCATGCTGTGCCTGTCCATGTATGTGTGGTCGTTTAGGTTTGATTATACCTGCATCTGTATCTATGTTATATAGGTGCTGTGTTGATTTGCAATGTCAGGATTTTCCACACTTCACTCAGACTATTAAGGGAGTTCCCTGTCCCTGATATATACCTCTACTAGATTGAGCTTGAGGATATATTATACTTATGGTAGTAACTATATGAACCTAACCTGATACTATCATCATATAGCATTTTTTGGTGCAATTTAGATCTGGTCCTAGTTGGTTAATCAATACCACTGCTGTATCTGCCTTGTGTATCCTAGATCATTAGTTTAACGTGCTATTGATTGGTTAACTATTTAGAGCAGGTGTCAGGCAGTTCGTCAAACTTATTTTTAAAGTTTGGTTACACCTACATTATCGGTAATATATGTTTTATGTAATGTCAATAAAGGTTATATTTTATATGTAAGTGGTGTGCATTTAAGTGGATTCTTTACTGAGTGCACTGTCTTGTGTGCTCATCATTTTTTCTGACAAAGGAGTTGGCAGCGACACAATTTTGTCGGTGCAACAGAAAAGGAGGCTCCACATATCTACACATAGGGTTGATTAATGTTTTATAGCTATATGTTACATATATTTCACTTGTAAACTGTTCTACTTTGCACGGCCAGTGCCCCCCTTCCTCCCCTTGTCTTTATTTGCACTGCAATAAGGCCCAGGTGGGGTAAGGGTAAAGAAAGCACTTGATTGACAAACGTTCCCCCATTCAGAGACGCAATTTGTTGCTAATTTCCAGAGATTCAAAAAGAAAGCAAATCTTTACCCTTCACTTGGTTAGAGGAGGTGAGGGAAACCAATCTGACTTAAATTCTTTAGAACACGTTGTTTTTAGGCCAGCTACCTGGGATTGCTCATTTAACTCTTTCTGTTCTTCCTACAGCTGGTTAATGAGGCTTTGTACTTCAAACGTCTATGTCGGGGCATCTCCGTACAGGAATTGCCTTTGGAAGTAGTAGTAAGCGATGGTGAATGGCATCACATTCTGCTGGAGGTGACTGGATCCTCTGCCCAGCTTCACGTGGATGCCATGGGAACCCCTCTCAATGGACAATTCATCCAACCCTGTCCTGCCCAACCAACCCAGCAACAACTGTTCATTGGGGCAAATGTACAAGAGTCCAACCACATGTCTCAGGGATTCCAGGGCTGCCTGGATGGCATCAGGATTAATGGAGAGGCACTGGCAAACCTGGGGCTGTCGCCACAGGGGAATAGGATAACACCATGCTGTGACCTCCACAATGCATGTAGCCAGGATCCCTGTCCTCGCGGCAGGATGTGTGCAGAGATCCAGGATGGAGGTAAGAGCATGGAAGTCACGTGAGTGTAGGAGATTTGCCATACGTGCTCTAGGAAAAGTGTCATCGATCACCATGTTTTCTTGTTGTTATTCAACTCTCCGTTTTCCTTTCTAGGTTACTCCTGTTTCTGCCATTCTCCTTTCACGGGTCCCAGTTGTGATCTGGGAACAGACCCGTGTGTCCCCTTCCCTTGCTTGCAGGAGAGAGTCTGTACGCCCATGTCCAATGGTTACACTTGCAGCTGCCCAGCAGGATATCAGGGAGACCGGTAAGAGAGGTTATGATAGGGAGGATAATGATTGGCTGTCTTCTTGGTGTTGTTTGATAAGTAGCAGAATAATTATAGGTGTACCCCGCTGCAGCTAATGTAGTGAGAAAGGGATTGGGGTGGGGGAAGGGTGCTATTGGGTAATGTAGTAGATATAACACGAAGAGGGAGAAACCCAATTAGGTAGCACTCAAACCCCCCCCCCAATTACTTAATTGTATTGTATGGCTTTATTTATATTAATTGGCAATTCTCTACACTCATTCGATTACCCTATTGTTGGAGTTTATATATAGCACGGGCAATAAATCCAAGCATCATTCCTCTCCTTTAACCAATATTACCTTATAAGGAATATCTGTATACCGGACCCTTTCTGGATAGCTGATCTAATCACACTCAGTTATCACTACTCATTAGTGATCCAGAGTGCTTCCAGCCCTCGACACAGGATCAGTAGTGTGTGTCATTTTCTTGTCCTATTTTATCCTCCTATATTTTAGTTATTTTTTTGTATAGTAAAGATTATTTTTAACTAACTAACAAATCATTCAGCCTCAGGGGGGTTTTGAGTGCTACCTAATTGGTTTTCTCCTTCTTCGTGTTTATATTGATAAGTAGCAGGCAAGAGTGTGAGTTCAGGTTATGCAAGAACAAGTGCAAAGGGGTAAATGGACGCACTCAAACAACGAAGCATTTTCATGTAAACGCCAATGAAAGTACAAACTAGCACCCACGTGCATTGAAATCTTTAAAATTGAACATGTGCATTAGCTCCACGATTTGATTGTATAATCCTCATGGTATTGCCAGTGTCAACTTTCTCACTGGAATCCATTCTAACACCCAGAAAGTAGAGCTACTTCCTCAGAATCCTTGCGTGAGCAAGAGGATAACACAGACAATCAGTTACAAGAATGTGCACCTGTCGGATCCATAATACACTTCTGTTTATGTTAGTGGATTATGGGTTCGGCTGCGTTCCCGGTAGCTCTGAGCGGGCGGCACTTGCGGCGGTTACTTACATATGTAAGTCCACGCTCACGCTGTGCGCTCGTGCTCGGGCACACCCGCTCACCCGCGCTTGGCGCTTGGGTAAACAAAAAAATTATACTTTCCAGTGCTCTCAACTACCCGCAATGCGCCCACCCCCACAACGTGCGCGCGTACATGCAGGACACCCGGCGCTCATGCTTGAGCGCGCTCAGCGCCAGCAGGGACTCAGCATAAGTCACATTTGAACCCAAGGTCTCCTGTTTCACTTTGAAAATGGGAGGCACCTGGGTTCAGAAATGGTTAAAAGAAACACATAGATAAAAATAAAAAAAACAAGCGACAATGATTATTGCTTGCCAATTGACTGTTATATTACGGGAAATAGTACACTGGCGACACACTTTATTCGAGCTCGGCTAGTCCCACGAATTCGGGTATACCCGGGTGTATTGAGGTTTGTGACTGTTTTCTGCCCGAGTGCATTGAGTTATTTTCCAAGCCGGGATTGAAGCATTTTATTCCAGCTGGGTGCAATACTGCACAGTATATATATATATACTGCATTACAATTCATGAATTTATGCCATCTGGTAGACACGCGAAGCATTGCAGCCTATTAAATCCTAATCATTATCATTTAACAGATCAGCCGCCCATCAGCCAGGCATGAACCCAGGCTGGGAAGGCAAATGCAACGGGGCTTGTCAGAGGTGAGGAGCGGCGCATTCCAGGTATCTGCCAGGTACATACCGGGTATTTGCTCGGATAAAGTGTGTCGGTGCAGTATGTGACTCCTTAAATTGTATGCACTGTATGCACATACTGTAGGAAGTATTGAAGTAATGAAGCGGGCCTAATACGCTGAAAATTAAGAGAAGACTTTGTTCAGGATTTCACTGCCTTAATTTCCAGATCAGAAAAACATTTCCTGTGCGTGAAACAAACCAACTTCTGATTGCATGCAGAGAACACACATTTTATAAACATTTTACTCTTCTCTTATAACTGGTCAGTTAGGATCAATAAAAGAGATCATTTAAGTGACTGGTATGTAGGAGCAACTCATTTCTCTTTAATGTACACGTTGCTTTAGGATCTATGTACAGTATATGTCTGACTGAGTTTATCCATTCCTTGCAGGTGTCAGGATGCAGTGAAGGGCTGCCTGGACAGTTCTTGCCTGCGCTCTGGTCTTTGCGTACCTAGTAGTACCTGCAATTGTAGTGAAGGGAACCGGGGGCAGTTCTGTGCCGAGGTGGTAACCCCTGAGTTGGAAAACAAATCCCTCCTGGTATCTGGGGCCCAGGAGATCGTAGAGATTCTAGGCGGGGTTCTTGCAGTTCTTATTCTGGTGGGGGTGTTTGTGGCCTTCAGAAAGCGGGTGTGCCAAGGAATCGGGGGCCACAAGCCAGCCCCTCAGGAAGACCCAGACATAAAGCACCATCTGTCCAGAGACATAGGGGTTGGAACTCAGGGTCCATCCATGGAACTCAACATCCTCAGTCCCTCTGCCCGCAGTCAGCTGGATGCAGAAGGTCAGCCAAGGCGACATCCAGTCCCAGAGTTGCTTACCTTCTGCAAGCCTCAGGTGGCTCGAGGACCTGTCATCTGCAGTGTGGCTCCTAATCTACCTCCTGCACCCCCGTCCAGCTCTGACAACGAGTCCATTGCCAAGAACAACTGGGATTGTGAAGAGAGTGGTAAGTGTCTCTGCTATCCTCGCCCTAACACAGGAGCTGAACTTACAGAACACAACCATTCAGAGCCTAGTTCAGCTAGTATCTCTAAATTGCTCTAAAGCAGCTAATCATAATATAATTATTAGAGGTTTTCTAGCGTGACCTGGTTCTGCATATAAATATTTTTTTTAAGGCAGTTTGAGTATGGCTGTTGAAAACATAATTGCAGACAAGTTGTTTAATCAATGGTTGAAAGGAAACAACATTTAGAATTAATTTGAGTACCACAGGCAGGCTTCACTAATGTTGCCGTTACTATCTGACTTTGCCAGCACAAAAGTTGTTGGCAACCATTGTTCCACTCTACCCAGTGTTTCTGGAACCCTGAAACCATCACTATTATCTAAACCAGAGTTGAATAAAATAAATATTATGCTGGGAAGGATTGATGTTTCAACAGTGGTGCTGTGGAAAGCTCTGATTGTCCTGCCTGATGCAATCCGAATTAAACATATAACCACAAAATGCACCAACAATGACCAATGAACGACACTACTGTACATACATAATGAGAGCTATAATACAGCCAGGTTGTGTGAGCCTGTCTCTAATAGTATGCAGTCCAGGAATCAGGATGTTACTTAAAGGAGCAATTCATGCAATATTCTACATGTTTTTTTTGTTTGTTTTTTAAATAAATCAGTTCTTTAGTATTAGATAATACGTACATTTTTTAATTTTTTTATTCAACTCTTAATGCCATTTTAATGAGTTTTAATATACTGAGTGTCCTTTGATTTCTGCAGCAGGTTTTAGCACACTTCCCCAGCAGTGCAAGATCTTTGCAACACTTTCCTATTTTATAATTTGTTGCCTATATTCCAAGCAGTTTGACTTGCAAACTGTAATAAATAATGTTACCTTAGTAATAGAAGAATACATTGTAGCTGCTGAGTTACACTTAATTGAAACTGAAAAGGCAGCCATTTAGTGAATCCTGGGAAGCAGGAACTTTCTGATCAATCATGGGAGAACGAATCGATTGGCAGTTTAGGTAATTAGTTGTCAATAAAGGTAATCAAAGGCAGCATATATTTAAAAAATATATATACATTTTAAGTTATGGTGGGTGAAAAAGGCGACAAAAAACCTCCATCGTTAGCATATAGCCAAGGGATTCCCAGAATCCCTTGCTGCAGTGGAAGCACGGTATGCTAGGTGATAATGGTGAAAGGCAGGGGTGCAGACCTGTCTAAAGCCTCGGACATGGTAAAAAAATACCGCGCTGACGCTCATGCTCTCCTGCTCAAGCAGGAGCTTTTTTGTGTCCTGGCATGAGCGTCAGCGTTCGCGCTTGAGAGGCGGGTGGGAGGCAGGGCGGGAGGCGGGGCTAGCGCGCCACGTCATGGCGCCAACGTCACTGAGTGCCATTGGCTGTTGCCGGTCACGTGACCTGCCCTCCGCTTCCCTCAGCGCGAAAACTAAAATCAATCTGTCTCCTGCAATTCCGCACGCCTTGGCACGCCTGCGGAAGCGCCTGCTAAAGCCACACACATACCAGATGCAGGAGGTAAGTGTGCTGGCTCAGCGCGGTCTTTTTTACCATGTCCTAGGCCTAGATGTGAATGTGCTCACAAGTGATATTCTTTATTGGCTATATATATATAAATATATATATATATATATATATATAAATATATATATATATATATATATATATATATATATAAATATATATATATATATATATATATATATACTGAGTTAAGTTATGGTGAGTAAAAAAAGTGACAAAAACCCTCCACAGGAAAGCAAATATGCAAATACAACTGTATGCTCATCTGCATGTCTTAGGCAGGTCTGGCGGGGTTGCAGACCTGCCTAAGACATGCAGATGAGCATACAGTTGTATTTGCATATATATATATATATATATATATATATATATATATATATATATATATATGCAGTGGTTGACAAATCACCAAAAAATCTACTCGCCACCTAGTACCAAACGTGTGCTGCTTGGGCCAATATTTACTCGCCCGGGGGTTAAATCCACTCGCCCGGGGCGAGCAAATGTATAGGTTTGTCGAACACTGTATATATGTATATATATAAATATATATATAGTGTAAAATATATACACATATATTTTGTTTAAAATGCAAGTTTGGATTGCCTCTTTAAGCTCTGAGCAAAATGACTGGCAAACAAACATGATATATGCCTTTTCTGCTGACACCTACTGGCTGATGTGAGTGAAGCCTGAAATTGTGTGCTTGTTGTTACTTGTTTGCTGCAGAGCCTTGGAACGCATAGCAATGTATTCACACGTTGTTCACTGACATCCTTTGCCTTCTATACGCTTTTGGAATGTCAGGTGCGATTTGGTTAGCAGGCATTTTCTGGGAGTGGGTGATCCTCTCATTATTGCAGCATAAGGACCAAATTCAGTAAGAAGTGGTCCCATTAAATCTGCATTGAACTTTTGCTGCCTGAATGTGAAGAAGCTTCAGCATCAAACAATACTGTGTTCCAGGTGCCTGGTGTTTGCTTCTATATACTGTAGGGTTGGGATACTCAAATAACATTGCTGAAGTTTTCCAATAATTACAGTTCAATTCCCAGACTCCAGCCATTTTAAAAACACACAATGTGACCTTTTCTATTCTGGGTCAAAGAGCAGGGATGTCCCCACACTAAAGTCTCCCAGCTTCCAAACTGTTGCAAAAATAACAATAGTGATGGGGGAAAAAATCCAATTGAATGAAATGTGACTCCTTTTAATTTGAACGACTGTGGTGGTGCTGCACAAGCAGTGTAATGCATCAGGCAAGCAATGTAGGTAGACAGCCATGTTTAAAATGAACAGGTAGCTCAAAAGTGACATGCTCAGTGTGCTCATTTGCATATTATTACCCAGAATCAATCATTGTCTGCAATTTGTATGATATGTACGATTTGATACAATTGCGTGGAGAACAAATGGATTAACTCAAGAGTTCTTTGTCTTTGCTTTACCCTCCAAGGTGGATGGTTTGTTTCTTTTTTTTCTTTTTTTTTACACCATCATAAAATTATGGCTGATAGGAACCTTAAAGAACTATTGATAACACATAAAAATGTTTTTATAATAATATGTACCTTAGTAATAGGATCTTTGAAATAAGTAGTAGAGCTCTGTCCTATCTGGTGTCATCACCTTTATATAATTGATTGTATCTATAAGAAGGTCTTTTGATGCAGTTGTATTTCATGTCTCTCCTGTGCTTGTGTTGCAGTGTTCCCTGGAGTCACACCGTACTGGCCACCCAGCTATGTCCCTACAGAGCTGCAAAGATACACACCCTACGACTCCGTCCAGAGCACCCAGTCTCCGTCTCCCTGCTCGGCGCCCCCTGTTCCCCCTCTCCCAAGAGAATCTGAGTCAGAGCCCCTGTATGGGGGCTTCCCATTCCCACTGGACATCAGCAACAAGCGTGCCCCTCTACCTCCATGTTACAGCAACCGCAGCCTGGAGGATCTTCTTCCCCAGCCTTCCCACTGCCAAGACCAGTACACAGCAATCAGCTACTATCCCTCTCAGCTACTACAGCCTGAGGGCTTCTCTTACCAACCCGAGGATGGCTACAGGCGTCTCAGTGTGCGTCTGAGTGTGGCACAGCCTTCATATTCAGAATATTCAGAATGTGGCCCACCGCCCTTGCCACCACCAAACTATCAGGAACCGGACTTGGCAGAGAGTGACTATGGCAGCTGTGAGGAGGTGATGTTTTAGAAGGGGCCAACATTGGGTTTTATTCAAGTATGCGGGTGGTAGGGGAAGCTAGAGAGAGAACAGGAGAAAGAGGATATAAAGAGAAGAGGAAAGAGAGAGACGTCTATATGAGCACTGAAAAAGGACATGGTTTTATAGACACATGGAAACAGAACAGAAGAGATGAGGAGAAGTGCAGTAAGAGTAGCAGGAAAGAACTAGCATGAGATGCAAACACCTGATCACTTCTCCCTCCAACTCCCTCAATCTTTAGGCTGCTGAGAACTGCAGATCATTGCTCTTTAAGCCTTACTGTTTTAGGAAGGTCACGCAAAGCATTGCTCTTTCCCCCCCATATTGCTGCTGGACAGTTGTGCAGAGCATGGCTCTGGCATTCAGACATTCGTGGAACAGATAAGCTGCTTCGGACAGTATGGGACTGCAGCACCGGCGCTGGAGAAACGGACGAAGCTCACATAGGCACCACAACATGCCCACACATACCCTCCAACTATACCTATTTAGAAGGTATACTACATGTTTATGGGTTCGGTAAGATCAGTGGTATCTATTAACCCTTGGAGTGCCCTGAGATGTAGCTACTACGTAATGGGGTTTGACACTCAGAGGGTCCCATGACTTAGTAGATAATTTTTTTAAAAATACTAATTTTGCTAGGGGAGATCGATCCACGGGTGTAGCCAGACTTACTGAGCCCGGCTCCGCAGATGAACAAGCAAAGGGGACAGTGTCTGCTATAATTGAGCCGCGAGGGAGAGGGCGGGGGGGTTCCATGCTTTCGAATGGGACTCCCCACCATGTTAAGTAATTCAGTGCTGTGACCCTTCATGGCCGTGGCACTCTGATCCCATGGCTCCTGTGCTCCATGGGTTAAACAGAAGGTTTTCTGTGTGCGGTAAGATGCATACAGAAGTTTAGGGGATTTTTATAGGCATTGCTCGATCCAGCACGAGTAGAGGAACTGCAGTGGGACCTATTTTTATGTGCAAAATGTTGGACGGTCTGCTAACATGATCTTTTAGAGTACTGGGTACCATTGAGTAAGGTAACCTTACAGAGCTGCACCTCATACAGTATTACTCCTGACAGGAAATTTGAATGACAGTATCTTGGTGTGATTACACCTACCTAATAATACCAGCACCTTTCACCTAACAGTTCAAGAAATCATCATACTGTAAAAGTACATTGCTCATAGGACTGGGCACTGAACCCATAGCCCAGAAACAGTAAGAATGGCGAATACAGAAAGAACTGGGTGGTGCTGGAAGACAGGATTCTTTTACTGCCATTGACCATGTGGGTCATAGAACTGCCCCAGTAATGAGTGGTACTGCCAAAAAGTGGTGACAGGATTTGTGCATGCTACTGCCTAGTGATTTTAAGGGCAGTGGGTAAATTGTTTCCCTCCATAAGATGTTTAATATTGTTCCTCCTTGTGTATATAGCTCTATTTTTTAAATGCAATAAAGTATAATTTTTATAAATACATGGTATGCATGAATCGCGGTCGCCTCGGGTATAGCCTAGTGGGGTGTTGGTACTAACCCGTTCCCCTTATAAGGTCTCCATGACTATCCCAACTGGATCCAACCAGCCCACACACCCACACACAGGTATTTACTAACAACCAATCCAATCAATTGCCTATACTTATGGGGAGAGGCCCGGGTAGTACTTTACTCTAAGCATGACAGGATGAAGCAAAACCACACTAATTGTTACCTAAAAACATATATTCGATTTATTGCAACACACTGGAACTCCTACAAATAATTGTATTAATAACAGAAAAATGATGTAACAAGTAGATGATGAAATTATAAATGAACACTATTGCATACTATATGTGATTATTTTAATTAGTTACACTAGGTGATGTTATATGTATTCCTTCCAGTAATGGCACAACCCTTCCATGGTAAAGTCCCAGAAGAGCTCTACTTTTTAATCACCGAGTGTTCAGATTCCTGGTTTCACCTGGCTAGAGCTTTAACTGATAAGATGTTATTAACGTTTGTGCACAACCCTTTGTAAAGCAATAAGTGTGCCGCCTCCGTGACCGGCCCGGTCTCAGGTGTGGTCTACATAATGCAGTACTCTAGCATGTAGATTATTAATGGTGACCAACACTTAGCTCCCTCCAAGTAGATCCACAATTATCTCCCAGGATCACGCATAGCCTGGGCGGACTAAACCCTGGACGAGGCTCACCCCTGTGCGGCTGGACTTCTGTACTGTGACTGTCTACTAAGAGCGGGCTCACTATAAGTCAGTCTCCTCCTTACGAGCACTGGCCACTTAATGTTTTTACAATCTGTGTATTTATTGTTAGTTAATGTGTCTGTCACTAAGTGTATGTGTTCTATCTATATTGTAGTCGGAGCATTTAAGTGTGAACCACTGCATTTCCCTATTGGGTTTCATCTTTCTTTCTTACTCTTTCAACTTCTACTGTACCTCACTTTGCCATTTGCTCTGTCTTCCTATGTCAATCTCTCTCAATCTGTCTCTCTTTCTGTATATTTACTGTATTTATTTAAATCCTTATCTGTCCGGTTACCTACTGTACCTATGCATGTGCCCCTACCTATCTACAGGCGGTCCTCGGTTATCCAACGGAATCCGTTCTGGAAGTAGCGTTGGATAGTGAAACCATTGTAAAATGAGTCCCATGTTAATCAGTGGCGGGGAGAGTTGAATAACGCATTCAGGAGTCGGATAACGCATTGCGGCCCATAGGGTTGAATTGTAAAGCGTTGGATAAGCCATTCGTTGTAAAGTGAAACGTTGGATAGCGAGGACAACCTGTACCTCCTACTGCCTATATATATTTATGTTTCTCAATCTCTACATATAGTTATATTTATATCCCTGCCTATCTATATTATGTGTCAATGTGGCTCTATTTCTATATATGTGTTGTTCTATCTACTGTACCTTGAATGGTCTATTTCCCTTAAATTCTTACCAGCTCTTTCACTTGTCCATCTGTCCCTTTGCCTTGTTTGAAAATGATTACATCTATGTCTCAGAAAGCCCCACGAAAGATGCAGCGTGTTGATCCAAATAGGACCACACGGTAGTGACATGGTTAATCGGTTATGATATAGTGATTGACGCCTTTTTCTAATCAGTCAAGTCGGAAATCATCATTCATGTCATTTTATTAATAGCAGAAAGTGGTCCTTTTTTATTTGTTAAAACAGGAAAAAAAACCCGCAGAAGCCTATATGAATTTAACTCATATGTTTGTATCTTGAGCATGTCAACTCTTTAAAAGAAAGAATGCCTTTCTAGTGTAAAAACATGTTTCCAAGATTACCACGGTAACCATTAGCTGACTGCTGCTTTATGATAGTAAGGCTGAGTCCACAGTGTAGGCTGCGGCGGGCGCTACGGCGTCACACACCACAGCACAGCCCTCTATGGGTCAGGTCCCAGTGGCCGTGTGTGTGTGGGCGTGCAAAGCGCGATGACTCGTCCACTGGCAGGGAATACAAGAATTTTTGTCGTGCCGTGAAGCCAACGGAAGGGCAGATATGCCCCGCCCCCCACGCATCCCATCGCTCCCCTAAAGACCACACAAGGCAGCTTTCAACTGTGCACGCGCCGCCAGGACACCAGGCGCGCGTGCTGTAGGTAAGACTGGGGCCTTGGCCTTAGATGTAGACACATTCCCTCTGTGTCCGAGGGACCACCTGGAAAGGGAGCGAAAAGAAAAGGCAGAGATAAGGGCAGTAAAACGTACCCTAAACTTTTTACAAATGTGTATGTCAAACTTTCAGGAATAAAGATACTTGTCTATTTTTAAAGGTATCAATCACCTATGGTTTGGATGAGAAAGGGTCCCTTTGAGATGCACTCAGCCTCACGAGTTTTATTCTTGTCCAAATCATATACAGTATAACTATTCCCTGATAGCACCCTTCCCGAACGTATTTAAACCAAGCTGAGCAGGGGCCATCTCCTTTTGTTATGTATCAATCACCCAGTTTTAACCGTTGAAACATGTCACTGTCATTAGTTACATACTGTACAGTAAGCTCTTATCAGTGTTGTGGACACCGTATCTTTAGAAGGACATACATATTAGAGATTGTGCAAAGAAGGGCTACAAAAATAGTGATTGGTCAACATCAGGGGTGCGTGAACTGGGGGCGTGAGATTTTCTGGGAGGGGCGTGGCGCTTACAGAGGACCCGCGCTTCCCCGAAGGCATTTAAATTAAATGCGGGAGATCGCGCGAGGCCTCTGTAACTTTCGTAACTTTAACTTTCCAGCGACTCGTCGTCACGTGATGTCGCGTATCCATGGCAATGTGATGCCACATGATCCCGCAGCGTCGTTTGATGCTGGAGCCGAGCTGGGGGGGGGGGAGGTCATAAGTAGGGGGTGAGAGCAGGCCGGGGGCGCAGGGAGAAGACTTTGCGCACCCCTGGTCTACATCGCAAAACGTCTCAGGGAAGACAGAAGGACTTTAATATATACAGTTTGGAGAAGTGAAGGGAGAAGGGGGGATAAGATTGGAACTTTCCAATAGTGAAAGGGTTTTTTAACAAGGTACCAGAGGGAAGCATATCTCATAGAAAGAGAAGTGCTAGAACTTACAATAAACCATGTTCTGAAGCTGGGGGGTGGCAGGATCAGGGGAAACGTAAGGACATACTGTTTCATGGAAAGGGTGGTGACAGTAAAGTTGCCTCCCAATACAGGCGGTAGAGGCTAATACCGTAATTGAATAAAAAATGCTTGGGATAGACATAAGGCTACCCTAAATATAAAAATGAGGTCGGAGGTTTTTTAACAGCTAGGCCAGTGGTTTCCAACCTTTATTTGGTTAAGGAACCCTACAATATGTTTAGATTGTGAAATTCTGTGGAAACCTAACCCTCTTTTATAGCACGTCTGAGATCAGATGAATTGTAAGGAACCCTGACCCTCTCTAATAGCGTGTCTGAGATCAGATGCATTGTAAGGAACCCCAACCCTCTCTAGTAGCGCGTCTGAGATCAGGTGCATTGTAAGGAACCCCAACCCTCTCTAATAGCGAGTCTGAGAACAGATGCATTGTAACGAGCCCCAACAGTCTCTAATAGCACATCTGAGATCAGATGCACAGTAAGGAACCCCAACCCTCTCTAATAGCGTGCCTGAGAACAGATGCATTTTCAGGACCCCAAACCTCTCTAATAGCGCATCTGAGATCAGATGCATTGTAACGAGCCCCAACAGTCTCTGATAGCATGTCTGAAATCAGATGCATTGTAAGGAACCCCAACCCTCTTAAATAGCACGTCTGAGATCAGATGCATTGTAAGGAACCCCAACCCTTTCTAATAGCGTGTCTGGGATCAGAGGCATTGTAAATTCTTCTGTATTTTGTATAATTTTCAAACTACCTGAAAATTTCAACACCGATTGCAAAACACAGTGCTAGGCAAATTGGCAAATTCGATGTTTCTAAGTTTCAAATTCTAAGAGATGCATGAACTGTAGTACCTGTAAAATGGGCTTTAAAAGCCACTTTGCAAAATGATACTGCTGGGGTGCCAGTGTGGGGCAGTATTTAAAGTGGGGATCATTTTGGGTTTCAGTTTGGTACTTACAGTAATAACATTTAAAATGCTCAGTTGCTGCCTAGTGACAATTAAGAGGAGGACATGATGTACAAATCAATGTTACCATCATACACGTCAATCAATGAAAATGACTCTTAATTGTCTGACAGTATCAACCCAGCAAAAAACACGGAATGAAAACTATACCGAACGTCAGTAATCAGAGGGAGCGTAAAGGAAACGAAATGTACAACTTTTAAGTGTTAAAGGTAACCTTTTTTGGTGATGTTTAGCACTGTTACCCCACTGTTAAGCAGCAATCCTCCCAGAATCCTACATGCATTTAACTCATATCACGTTAGTATCTTGCCCACTGAGCATGTCCTGCTCTTCAAAAAAATAATGTTTGTGTCAAAAATCCTGATTTTCTCAATCTCTAGATCCTGAGGTGGAGATGGTGACCTTTAGCTTGCACTGGGCTCTAGAGAGAGCTGCATTTTAACCTAAATATTAAAAACCAAAACAGTGTTGGTGGAAAGGGCAAGAAGAGCTCTCTTAAAGGAAGAAAAATAATAAAATATTGGTCAGCAGAGACTGCTGCTTGAAGGATGTGTCAGTCAAGGTGAACTACCTTTTTTTAAACATTTTCAAAAGTTTTTTCAACCTGATGCAACTCCGGAGCCGGCTGTCTCCAAGACTCGGCATTACAGCATCTTCCAGCCACATGTGATATCTTTTTAAGGTATTTTGACTGCTGTGTGTCGGTGCAGTGCAAATGTGTCCAAACGTACTGCTTTCGGTGCCGTGGACCAACGCGCCACATACGTGGCCCCTCCGCTGCCCCAAAAATAGCACATTTTGTGGCCCCAGAGGATTAAAGCAGGACACCTGCAGCGTTAACCCTACCAGGTCTGTAAGGCCCTGTCCCCAGTGATAGCGACCCACATGCGCGGTGCGAACAAGAGACAGCTATCTATGGGGTCGGCCACAGTCCGCTTGTACATGTGCCTGATCAAGCGCGATGGCGCAGCCCCATTTTCAAAAGGCAAAGAAATGTGTCTTTTGGCACGGTGCGGCAAACAATGGCCACATCACGGGGGCGGTTCAGCCAATGAGAGCGAACCAGCCGTGTGATGTCATGGCCACGCCCCCGCCACGCCTAGCGTGGCACCGAAAGCAGTACGTTTGAACACATTTGCACTGCACCGACACACAGCAGTCAAAACCTGCGCTCTATTCACTTCCCTGACTTTGAGTCCACTTTACGTTCCTCCCTCTCCTCTATCATCTCTGCTCCAGACCCTGACAACCTGGTCAGGAACTACAACTCTGCCTTGTCCTCCTCTCTTGATCTACATTCCCCGCTTTCTCTCCGCCGCACTCGCCCTTCTAACCCTAGACCCTGGCTAAATTCCCACACGCGCATGCTGCGTTCCTCCACTCGTTCCTCTGAACGCCTCTGGAGGAAATCTCACACTCTCGCAGACTTCCTTCACTACAAATTTATGCTATCCTGTTTCAACTCTGCCCTCTCGCAAGCTAAACAAGCCTACTTTTCTTCACTAATCAACATGCACAAGTCTAACCCACGCCGACTGTTCTCTGTCTTTGATACTCGACTCAAACCACCCTCAGTTGCCTCTCCTTCCTCCATCTCCGCTCAGGACTTTGCTGACTATTTTAAGGAAAAGTTGGAATCCATACATCAGAACATCCCCTCTGCTGTCTCTTCCTCCCATCCTAAACCTCTTCCTAACTCTCTTCCTGCCTTCCTTGACTCTTTTTCCACTGTCTCAGAGGAGGATGTGTCGCTGTTGATCGCCTCTTCTCCCTCTACCACTTGCCCTCTTGACCCCATTCCCTCCCATTGCCTAAAACCTCTTGCTCCTACTATAATCCCTATGCTCACACACATTTTTAACTCCTCCCTCTGCTCTGGAACCTTTCCATTCTCCTTCAAACATGCAAGTCATACCATTACTCAAAAACCGCAAGCTTGACCCTACCTGTCTTTCTAACTATTGACCTGTCTCCCTCCTGCCTTTTGCCTCTAAACTCCTTGAACGTCTTGTATTCTCTCGCTTGCTCCATTTTCTCAACACCTATTCTCTCCTAGACCCTCTACAATCTGGCTTCCGCACTGCTCACTCCACGGAAACAGCCCTCACTAAAATAACTGACGACATCCATGCTGCCAAAGACAGAGGTCATTACACTCTGCTCATATTACTCGACCTCTGCAGCATTTGACACCGTGGACCACCCTATTCTCCTTCACATTCTCCATACTCTTGGTATTTGGAACAAAGCTCTATCCTGGATCTCATTCTACCTCTCCCATCGTACTTTCAGTGTCTCTTCTGCTAACACCTCCTCTATTGATCTCTCTGTGGGGGTACCCCAGGGCTCTGTCCTGGGACCTCTTCTCTTTTCTCTGTACACACTCTCTCTAGGTGACCTAATAACATCTTTTGGGATTAATTATCACCTCTATGCTGACGACACACAAATATATTTTTCAACACCCGACCTTACACCTGCTGTACAAACCAAAGTTTCTGAATGTCTCTCTGCTATATCATCCTGGATGGCCCTCCGCCGCCTTAAACTCAACATGGCTAAAACAGAGCTCCTCATACTTCCTCCCAAACCTGGCCCTACTACCTCCTTCCACATTACTGTTGGAAGTACGATCATTCACCCAGTAGCCCAAGCATGCTGCCTAGGGGTCACACTCGACTCCTCTCTCACATTTGCCCCTCACATACAAAACATTTCTAAAACCTGTCGCTTTTTCCTCCACAATATAACAAAGATACGCCCTTTCCTCTGTTGCTCGACTGCTAAAACTCTGACTCAGGCCCTAATTCTCTCCCGTCTTGATCACTGTAACCTCCTGCTGTCCGGCCTTCCTGCCTCTCACCTGTCTTCCCTACAATCTATCCTAAACGCTGCTGCCAGAATCACTCTACTCTTTCCTAGATCTGTCTCAGCATCTCCCCTCATGAAATCCCTCTCCTGGCTTCCAATCAAATCCCGCATCTCACACTCCATTCTTCTCCTCACTTTTAAAGCTTTACACTCTTCTGCCCCTCCTTACATCTCAGCCCTAATTTCTCGTTATGCACCATCCAGACTCTTGCGTTCTTCTCAAGGATGTCTTCTTTCTACCCCCTTTGTATCTAAAGCCCTCTCCCGCCTTAAACCTTTTTCACCCTCTCTATCCACCTTTAAGACCCACTTTAAGATACACTTGCTTAAAGAAGCATATGAATAGCACTGTGGATATTCTGAACACATGATACATAAAGCTTGACCCCCTGCAGACGCACTTACCAGAACTCCCTCCTACTGTCTCTGTACGTTCTCCCTACCTACGAATTAGACTGTAAGCTCCTTGGGGCAGGGACTCCTCTTCCTTAATGTTACTTTTATGTCTAAAGCACTTATTCCCATGATCTGTTATTTATTTGATTACCACATGTATTACTACTGTGAAGCGCTATGAACATTAATGGCGCTATATAAATAAAAACATACATACATACATACATACATACATACATACAAGGGCACGAGCTCCGCCATGCGCTCCGCCGCGCGTGCGCTCACTTGGCCTGAAGGTGCACAGAGGAGTCCAAGAGAGAAGCAGTCTCTCTCGCTCTGCCTCCTCACACAGCTCTTACAGGAGCAATTCATGGGCTTTTTATTTTTTTTCTACATCGGTATTGAAGCTGCAGATCCTTGAAGCTGAACCCCTTTAATTTCAGCTCCGGGGAGCCCCTGCTTCTCGAAATACAGACTTCCATATGGGGCGCCGGTATCTCCTGCAAGTTTAAATGTCACATGTCACGGCTTCCCATTGGCCCACGTGTAAGTGGTTAAATAAGAAGTGTGTTGGTGCAATGAGGGTGTAACATATGAATGAAATGAGTGCAGTGAGGAGAAAAACCTAGCCAGGGACACAGTGAGGGCAGCCCGCCACTGTGCGCGCTACTGTGCACGCCCGCATCAATGATAATTGCTTGTGTGAGCCTTGACGTTGCTATAGTTCAGACACGCACAGCCACATGACGCTGTGAGCCAATCACAGTGCGGCCTAACGCTGAGATGTCAGAGCCACGCCTCCTAGCCGCGTGCGTCACCGCTTGCCCTATAGACACCACGTGCACGCGCATCGCCATGCACTCCAGCGTGTGCTATATTCAAGCCTTAAGCAAACTGCTCAGAACAGCGAGTATCCCATCGCCTGTTACGTACACAGACAAAATAATCTGAACGTGGTCAGAAAAGCGTTGTTGCTCATTATTTAAAAGGCGAGAGACCGTTGCTTGTACGTATGTTCAATATATATAAATATGACAAGCACAAGATAAGTATAATTATCCCATTAGGCAGCAGAAAATGTGGCCGTCTCCCCTGCTCATGCCTTATTCCAATTAAACTAATGACCGTCAGTTACTATTTCAGCTATTTAACACCTTCACTGGTAGATGTTTTACAATAAACCCTAGAGATGGGCGAATGTGTAAACATTTAATTGATATTTTTTTTAATCATTTCCGAAAAAACACGTAAAAAAAGAAAGACCGCGATTTTTCAAATATTCTTTAATTTACACCCCCCCCCCCAATTGTTGAATACTCTTTAAATAAACAAATGTAATAAAAGAAAAATAGTGGCAGCTTTTCGAACGCCCAGTGAATTTGTGAATATTCAAAAATGTAAAAAAGAAAACGCAGTTTGCTCTGAAAATATGCATTTTGGCAATAATGTGCCCTAGGTGTTTTGCCCATATCTGGCTTATGGCAGCTTTAGACAGGACATTAGAGCCTGTGATGGAGCTCTCCTACCCTAGGAGGAAATGGGAAAATCAATACAGGCTTCTGCGCATGCGTGGAGCGGCATGCCCGACACAGTTTACAACCTCCTCTGCTAATGTGCTGCCTACAACGTGTGTGTGCCCCTCCCTCCCCTCGCCTCTTCTGCCAGTAGTCCCTTCCATCATGGAATTTTGTTACAACACATGCGATTTTTCCTATCAAAACTCTGTAAGTGCCAGCAAAGAAGTTTCACTTCAATACATCATGCAACCAATAAGGGTCAACCCTGCCAGACTGCTCAACCACAGGGTAAAGGCAAATGGTACCATACACCCACCAAGCCAGGCACCACGAGAATGGGCACCAGAAAGTAATGCTTAAATGAGCCCCCCCCAAAAGCCAGCACGACAAAGGCAACAACACGCCTCAAAATACCCACCTCAAAAGAATAAACAGTCATTAAAGTATTATCTTTATTTTTCCGTCTCTTTTTAAAAAAAAATTATTGTTATTATTATTATTCAACAAGTACAAGCATCAAACAGAGTTACATCATGACATCGGGGTGGGAACTTTCCTGGCACGGAGCAGACAGTCTTCCTGCCCCTGCACAGGATATATAGAACATCCCCCGCCCCCTCTCCCCCACATCACAGACCAGTACTGGGAGGGGGAGAAGGGGCAGGGGAGAAACATGCCCACACAGAAGGGGGAGTTTAGGGGGAGTCCAGTCCCAGCGGTCACGCTGCCCTATCGCCTATGGGCTCAAGGCTATTTTCCACATGTAGGTAATAAAGCCCTGTAGAAGATAGAAAGATGCGTCACTTGTCTACACACGTGTGGGAGAAATAGAGCTTGTTCTGGGATTAAATGCAATTATGTGAACAACCCTATAGTTTCCATTAACCTTTAAGAGCTTAGTTGTTTTTTTTTTTTTCTTTCAATGCACCTATTTACATGAAGGAAATACCTACGGTAGCAACAAATGTACAGTATCAATGTCTAGGCACAAATGTACACAAACAATTACAAATTGCGCCTTAGTTAAGTACTATTAATCTTTCATAGGTGTGTCAGTCTACAGGACAAAATGAATGTGTGTTTATATATTTATATAGATATGTACAAGGTGTCTCCTATATATATACCTTCATTATGTTAAGGTTTTTGGGGGCTCTCTGAAATATTTGAAAATGCAATGCTATAAATCTCCAAAATAGAACCCTGCCCCCCTTGCGTTAATCAATAAATGACAAATAGTATAACAGCATATTCTGGACTTCACAAGTGGATGATATATATATATATATATATATATATATGTTGTGCTACAAAAACTCTCACATTTCCACACCCACCCACACCATTTATATCCATTCCCACTCCACACACACCTTGTGTAAAGCACTGTATATACTGTGGGCTCTCCATTCATTTTTATTCACACTGATACACATACACACTCTTTCTTCACTTGCTTTCAGTAACCTTTTGACACCTCTAGCCATAAAACACATCCACACCGGGGGAAGGAACAGCACAGATAACATTCCAAGAGACACTGTTTTTAAGTTTACCTTTTGCTTCATTCATTGTAACATCGCCGGAAGAAGAGATCAGTGTATCTCGAAAGCTCGCACAAATAAAAGCATTTCGTTAGCCACAGAACGGTATCATCTATTTATTTTTTGATTATTGAAGCTCGGCTAACACCGTACTGATACCTCTACATGTATATATATAGGGGTGGACAAAAATATAAGAGCTAGCCTGGTCACGGTATCTCACGATCACGCGAGACTGGGGCCTCCAAGCGCGCGTCCCTGCCCCTGCATGTGATTCAGAGCGGCCAGCTGTTTCTCAAGATTACCTGGAAAAGAGGGGTGTGATCATTTATAGGAAAACCTACAGGTATCTAGATATATATATATATATACACACATACACACACACGGATTGGAGGTGAAATGTGGCCCATGCATTTCACTTATCTGCCTATATGTATATGACACTGGGATCAGTTGTTGTATTTTAGTCTTAAAATGTATTGACTGTGAATTCTAGCAAAGTAGATCAGCCCAGCAGCTATGTGTGGGAAAGTGCACAGAAAAAGTCTATATGCTAATTAATCTAGAAGAGCAAAAACCTTTCCACAGGTGATATGTGGATAGGGTGTGTGCAGTGCTGTGAACCAAAATGAAAAACTTGTAGCAGAACAAGGGTAAAAGTGGAGCTTTAACCCAAAAGGGGTCACTCTGGGAGCACACCTGTTGGTTAAAACTTCACTTTTATTAACGCATAATTAAAAACTAAATGGTGTTTGCAAAAGAAAAACAATTACAAATCTAGTGTTCTATAAAACGTGTGACTGTATCATAAATAATTCTTCCTATATAATGTTTGCTCTGTGCATAGTACAAAGAATCCTTAGGAGGTTTGGTATTTTAGTTGAAGAATGAATAAAGCATATTGTAGCCCCCTGTGTGATGCAATCAACACACTCGCACTGCCCCCCTGTCTGGTTCCTCTCCAATGTGCGATGGACATGTGACTGTTAATGGACATGAGAGCAGCCAATGATAACGGCTGTGGAAGTGGGACTCAGAGGGAGAGGCCCTTTAAAAAGAGGGGGGTGGCCTGATGAAGGCAGAACTGCGCGAGCCTGAGTGCTCTCAGGATCGGTCGCGGGTGAGCACGAGTGCGCGTGGTGATAGGATCGGCGGATCCAAGTCAGGACGCCACTGGGAGTTTGAGCGCTGTTGGAGGGGACCCTCAATGGCTACAAAGTACAGTGGTACTGAAGCACCCTTTTTGAAGTACAGGCCTGCAACAGGTACTGCACCGACACACTTTATTCGAGCAAATACCCGGTATGTACCTGGCAGATACCTGGAATGCGCCACTCCTAACCTCTGACAAGCCCCGTTGCATTTGCCTTCCCAGCCTGGGTTCATGCCTGGCTGATGGGCGGCTGATCTGTTAAATGATAATGATTAGGATTTAATAGGCTGCAATGCTTCGCGTTTCTACCAGATGGCATAAATTCATGAATTGTAATGCAGTTTATATATATATACTGTGCAGTATTGCAGCCAGCGGGAATAAAATGCTTCAATCCCTGCTTGGAAAATAACTCAATGTACTCGGGCAGAAAACAGTCACAAACCTCAATACACCCGGGTATACCCGAATTCGTGGGACTAGCCAAGCTCGAATAAAGTGTGTCCCCAGTGTAGCACACAACGAGCTCACACTGGGTGCCGGCACCATCACAAGCCAACATACCCAGGCTTAGGTAGCTCATTCAATACTCACACTGATTTACACCCATGCAGCGTTACTATTGAGTTCCATTGTTCTCTTACTGTGCATATGATGTGTAGGGGTCATTTGCAGAGCATCGCTGTGTATTAAAGTTCACCCAGGGCGTAGATAAAGCCGTTTTGCCACCCATACGCTGTGTTCTTATTTCCTGACGCCTGCCTGTAGGCCACGTGTGGCACCTTAAATAGCAATAGGGACTCGGGCCCCAACCTCAGCACTAGCTATAAGTCTGACTGCTAAAAAGTGCAGGGCTTACAATATTGTCACTTATAGTTGGCAAAAGGTCTTTCATCAAAGTCTGTTATTCAGGGTCTAATGCCTTATTCATTCAGAAATAGTCCTTTCTACAGCAACTTATTCTGATAAAGAGGTCATCTATAAAACTTTGCTTGAATGCAGTAGAATAGCTCATGCTTTGCAGGTGTACAAGACAAGTACAGTATGTGTTTAGGCGAGAGGTAATAGAAAATGACTAGATTTCAGGTATCCTCTGTACAACTATTGCCACAGCTTGTAACATACCTCAATGGTAGTACCAAAATAAAATTATGGAAAAGGGAAACTGGCAAATCCCACATATAATGTGATGCGAGGAAAGGGGGAGAGGATTTAGCATGTTAAACAGATGGTCCCATGAGTTGTACAGCTGCAATGAAGCATAACTTTTTCACTTCTGATAAGCTCAAGAAGAGAGCACGTGTTCCATATGCACAAGAGGATGCCCTGACTGTGACTAACCAGTTCAAGCCCCTTTATCCAGAATACTGAGAGTAGATGTGATGTACACAGGAACATCCTGGATTCCTGGTAGATTTCGAGGAAGAAGAAAACAGATATCCTACCTGGGTGGTCTACACTCTGACCACAGTCCTGGTCATAACCATCAGTGGAGACATTGTGGGCAACCTTCTGGTCATCACATCTACAAACAAGGAACTCTGGAAAACAGGTGAGGGGCTGGTTTACTATTACAACTGGGAGGGTAGGTTCTACACAACTTTATGGGTTTGGGGGGGTCTCTTAAAGAAAGATAGTTGCTCAGTGAAGTACTAAAGTAGCTCTCTTCTAAACCGGCTGTGTATTTTCATCCTTGCTTTTCAACAAAAGGTGCTAGATGGTCTCCATAAGTAAAAAAAATTCAGCCAAAAAGGCTATACTGCCTCTATTATGCAGCAGCAAGCTTATTAATGTCGAAACTGTACACTGATCATTAACTCTTCTAATTAAACAAACATTTCAGTACTTTTGATAATTCTACAAATGTCCTATTAAACGTTTGCTTCTTTGTGGTCCTCTTTGCTGAGATTCCATGAGACAGAAATTACTTTTCCATTTTGGTCATGCATCACATTTATGTTAAAACTACTTCGGAGCAGTGTACAAATCTTTTTGCTCGGGCACATGAGCAATATATGGATAGTAAGAGTAATTATTTAATGGAGACCTGTTAAAGGTTATGATGTGATTGTGGGTGAAATACCAGTGCACAGAGCTTTCAAAACGCCACAATTATTTTATGCGGGTGCGCTTTAATGTAACTGATGTATAAAGGGCTTAAGCTCATATTCATATACCCAAATGTGTTTGGGCTCCCCCCCAAAAATCCCATTGAAAGCAGTAAGGATTTCACATTTTCTCTGTCACTTAAAGTCTTTGTGCAATAAATTACTGTTTTATTACATTCAACGTTTAAGTGTTTTATTTCAGACCTCCAACATTCATGGATTTGAAATCTCTCTGTGCATCGGTTATCGGCCCCTTAGTTTGGAAACACTACTGGAGAAGACAATGACAAATGATTTACAAAACAGTTTTATATAAAAAGAAAACAGAAACTGGTCAACATAATTCATTAGCTGTCTACATGGGCATTGTCATCCCAATGATGTTACAAGGGTTAAACTTATCCCATAGTCTACATGCAATACCATCAGTTCAGCATTATTGTAATTTATTGTAGTTTGTAATCAATCCCTATATGGTCAAATAAGAATACAAGGAGAACATTATAATTAACCAGAGATTTCATTGCCCGTGCTGGTGGTAGGGGGAGTGCACTCAAAGCCAACATGTATGTCTTTATTTATATAGCACCATTAATGTACATAGCGCTTCACAGGAATAATACACAACATAAATCATATACAATAATACAAATAACAAATAATGGGAAGAAGTGCTTCAGATATAAAAGTACCGTTTAAGAAGAGGAGTCCCTGCCCAAAGAGCTTACAATATAAACGTAGAGAGGCGCCAGCCTTTATTCTAAAACTTCGCCCGGCGTATCGCTCTGAATACCGGGGTGATGACACGCTATGTTTTCCAACCGTATAGCAAAAAGGTTTCTATTGGGCGCAGAAAATTGCATTTTAGCGTTGTCTGCAATACCGTCTAGAAACTCAAGTGAGCTGTTGTCTTAAAAGTCTAATAGCAATTCAACCTACTGTACAGCCGTACAGTTCCACCCCCAATTAAATCCGAAACCATTATAATGAAACAGATCAACCGTGTGTGCCGGGCGGCGCAAATGCGGCATGAACACGGGGGATGCACGATTTATAGCGCGTGGAATACAGCAGATCCAACAACAACGGCTCGGAGAAGTTTTAGAACAAAGGCTGGCGCAGCAGTACAGAGACAGTAGGAGGATGTTCTGGTAAGTGCGCCTGCAAGGGGCCACGGTTTATGTATGAGGTGTAAAGGATCAGCGATGGAGCTGCGCTTATGCTTCTTAAGGAGATGTGTTTTAAGATGTGTCTTATAATGCATAAGCTAGTTTAGCAAGCTCAGACAGTGAAGAGGTCACACATGTCTGCTATATGCAGTAATTAGGCTGCAAAAGATGGAGATTGCCCAATGTTCAGTGTTTTTTTTACTTCTTTGTTAAGCTCAGAAGAGCTGGCCTTGCCTTTATGGATGCAAGGACAACTTTGTGATTTTTCCAGGTCACTGCTCTGGTCATATTGTATATATCCACCAACAAGATTCCCTTCTTTGCCTGTCTGAATGGAAACGTCAAGCTCTTGTCCTGTTAGTAAGTCAGTCTCATTGGAGGCGACAGGTTCTATATTCCTTAGCTGATACCATAACCCAAAATGGTACCCAACTGTTTTGTTTAGCCATAAGTCACTTTTAACATTCAAAATGTTAGAGGGGACAAATAAATATAGAGGATGTCTAAACGCTGATTTAGGCTTTACTTAAATAACATATCTTTCAGATCATCTGCCAATGCCTTGGATCTGAAAATGTCCTATACTTACTAAGATTATCATCAATAAAATATGATGTGTAACTCAGTTGCTGAGGAACACGCACACTAATGTCCATACTCTGATTTAAAAGCCTCCCTATGCCCGCCTGGCAACATATATCGGATTTGCAATAAAGTTAAACCAAATCAGGTATGCAACACCCTCTTCTCTACCAACTTTTACAGTTGTTTTAGAGAGATTAGGAATGGTGTAAAAGGTTGATGCCCAATGTGAGAAAAGCATATTACATGTATCACAGAATAAGTAACACACACCACTTTCATTGCAGTGACGGACAGAGATATAATACAATTTTTTATATAAAGTGGAACCACCTAAATGGGGATGAGGTTCTCTCTGTTTGAAACTCCGCTGTGTTTAGCTTGTATACACTTTATGTGATTATCAGTTTCACAATCACCAATGCCTCTTAATACAAGCTGCAGTTTAGAAATGAAGATGGCCATTGGGTACACATTGTATTAATCAAACTTCTTCTGATCTTGTTAAGATGTTCAGTTTAGAGAAATGCATTCTTCGTTTTTTTCTTTCTATAGCCGGGGGAAACGATAACAAGCTTTTTGTTTGCACATGGGACATCAAATTTGATCAGTTTAAAGATCTTTAATCGATAAAATGGTTATTTCAGAATTATTTCCTACTCTTTGACAAAGGGCTGGGAGCCCGAAACGCATCAGAGTCCTGCTACAGTATTTTGTGTTCCTAGTGTATACCAGCCCCTCTTCGTTTTAATTGATTTTATTATTTTTGGTTCACACTTTTGCATCTACTCCAATACATACATACATGATTTAGCATTAATAAAGTTATTTTAAGCCTCTCTTTCTCTTTAAGTAAACATGTACAGTATCATATTCCCTGTTAGCACCGCCCCTCAACTACACTTGTATTGGAGTTCTTTAAATTTACAAATACAATTTAAATACCCTCCCAGGTGTTTGAACGGGGTACACACCCATCCCTTTGGGGGGGATTTTTCATTTCAATATTATATCTCAGTGTAACTCAAAATATCAGAGTTTCCGTAGGATTCAATGACAATGATGACGCAATGTATCGTGATATGTCCCAACCTACTCCACCAAAACCAACAGACCTGGCTACATCTCTTGGTTGCATGACCATTGATCTGAGAGTTGTGTAAGGCTTGCAGAAAAACCATGTGCCTGGGACAACCTCATGTCAAATCTTGTTCTTTTCTCCACATGCAATGCTTTTGTGGTCAGCTTGGCAGTGGCAGACTTGCTTGTGGCTTTTTATCCCTATTCACTGGTAGTCCTGGCAATCTTCAAGCAAGGCTGGCGGATGGGCCCCGTGCTTTGCCAGCTGAGTGGCTTCATCATGGGACTGAGCGTAATAAACTCAATTTTACTGGGATTGCCATCAACTGCTAGTTCTATACCTGCCACAGTGGCTGGTATCATCGCCTGATCTCCAGTGCCAGCATTGTTTGCTATGTGGGGCAGGTCTGGGTTTGTCTGTGGCAGCCATCCTGCAAAATCTATTTGTGGAATCCCTACATTATGACCCCCGTATTTTCTCCTGCACTTTCACTCAGTCCCCCAGCTCACTGTACACCATTGCTGTGGTGATCTTCCATTTCTTTTTGCCCATTGGGGTGGTGAGCTACTGTTATCTCCGTATCTGGGCTCTGGCTTTGAACATCCAGCAGAGGATCAGGTCAGACAGACACCTCCAAGCCCAGATGTGGCCCTACAATATACATGGTTTTATCACCATGTTTGTGGTCTTTGTGCTCTTTGCAGTCTGCTGGGGACCATTGAACATCATTGGACTGATGGTGGTCATATGCCCATCATTAGGAGATTCCATTCCCCGCTGGCTCTTTGTAGCCAGTTACTTCACGGCATGAAATACAGTAGCTGAATAAAGCCCATGAAACAACAAAAAAAAAAAAAAAAGAACCCCAGATGATATGCATTTGCTGTGGGTCAGATTTTAGCTGAATCGCCTTAGAAACATTTGCCGTAGCCCTGCATTTCCATGACAAATTAACACCTTATCTACCATGTTTTGCCATTATAAGCAGCCATACCCATCAGATCAATCAACATGAGGCCAAAGGTTTAACCTTAATAGTAACAGGTTATGTATTCCCATATCTACCCACTGATCCGTTTAGTGATATATTGAAGACTGGACCCACTAATGGATGAGTGGGACATTTTTCCTACTTTGTAGAGTGTGGTTAGTGACAGCAAAGGAGATTACTACATTCAGTGCACACACCCAAAACTGTTTTAACAGCAAAACGTAAAAAAAAATCTGAACAAATATATTAAAGCTGTAGAACAAGCAATACCCTATGTGTGTTGGCAAAAAAAAAATCAGTTCTGTACTATGAGAATTTTTTTTTTTTTAAGGAAAAAAAAAAGAAATGCTAGAACTTTGAATTACATTTTAATGTAGCAAACATTTTTTATTTCTATAGCAACCATTTACAATGTCACATACCCTTCCTCTTCTGAAACAGGCTCTGGCGCACCCCTTTTTGAGCCCTGCCCTCCCTTTAGCAATGCACCAAATTGTATCAAGTGCCTGTCTGGGCATGATCCAAATTTTCGCCGATCGATCACAGGAGAACGGATCGATCGGCAACTTAGCTAATCACTTATCATTGTGTGGACATATTAAATGGAAAAAAAATAAATTAAAAAAAACGTCAGCTTGGACTGCTGCTTTAAAGCACAATTTATTGCTGTACCAACTTATCCCTGCTTTACCACAATGAAAAAGGCCCATTGTCAGGGGGGTTAGCCAGGGCTTGCCCAATGGTTTGGTATTTAGCTGAACTAGGTGGGTCACAATGTTTAACCATTTCTCCACCCCCAACAAATACCCAAATAACTGGGCAACCGGCTCAAAGGGAGAAGCAGCAAATAGATCTACAGCAACAGAATCCTGTTGCTATCACGCAATGAATTATTGGGTGTGGTTTTACTGGGCCTGGTGGGGATTAGAGTCTCTCACTGGTAATCACTGACGAGTTTGAATATGGCCCATGGCAAATGCTAGGGAGTAACTTTTCCAGTGAAGATTGGGGCTTGCAGACCAAAAACACTGCATGGCATACGCACAGAAAAAGTACTTTTAATCAGAGATTCCATTGAAGTCTGAGATGGCTGATGCTAAAAATCAGTGAGACGTGACATGTTTCTGGACGTAGGTTACTCATCTGACACCATTACAAGCAGAGGGGCCTGCACTGCATTGTTTTGCAACATGTTGCAGGCCCTTCTAGCATCAACATGTGTTCATTTTCTAGCAACATGGCTATACATTTAGAGCATAATTGTATGCTTTTAAAGGGATTCCCCTCATCCTTCTAAAAAAAAAAAAAAAAAAAAAACGAGTTGATCTCGTTTTTAGATTACTTCTATAATAGTTTAGAAAAATAAAAAATTATTCCAAAAATATATTATTTTTTTTCTCCAACTACAGACGCTTCAACAGAATTGCTGGAGGCAGGTTCTGATGTGCAGATTACATTGGCACATAGAATTTCCGCATTTCTAACACAGCAAGTTCAATACCCGTAAATTATTACAATTTAATTACATTAGCGCCTGACCAGACGCACGCACACGCGCACCCCCCCTCCCCCCACGCCCTGAGAAAATTGTTCGAGTGATTAGAGCAGAGCCAACCCATATCCATCATACAGTCTAATTATTAGTGTAAAACACCTGTGGATCATGTTTAAATGCTAAAAATGTAGCCCCCCCCCCTTCCAAACTCCAGCAAATTCTTTGGATTTTGGTGGCCGTTTTCCAGAGCAAATTTCATAAAGGTTTTCCAGTTTATTTTTGTACACCATATTTTGTGCTGTGAGCCCCTCTGCGACAGTAGTTTCTTAACTACATACACATTAAAGTAAATTAACAAAAGCGGTGTATGTTTTAAGCAAATATGGCTGTCCTCTCCCAGGGCAAGAATTACGAGTAATTTATTGTAAATTGGTTTACTTTTCTTTTTAGGATAGAAGTTTAGACTACTTTTCAAACACCAGGACAGGAAATCAATTCTTCCTAAACCCAGGACAAATTTGAAAAAGGATCAAGAAAAAAAAAAAAATAGGTCTTTGACTGAGCCACTTGTACTGAACCGAGGATATCTTTAAAACCGGACCTGTTGGTGGGTCTTGAGGACTGGAATTGAGAACCCCCGAATTAGCCGTTCAGAGAAATCTTGAAAACCTGGTCAGTTGGCAGCTGTGAAGGACTAGCCGTGGGGCTTTAAATGTAGTTACAATGTTAAGATCATGTGTATGCACTTTCGGAGCGATGCAAAGATTTTACTGGGGGGGCACGGGCTGTTGCAGAGGCCCCGCGCTCTTCCCCAAGGCATTTAATGCCGGGGATCGCGTGAGGCCTCCAAAACTCTCAACTTACCGGGATTCAGAAGCGTTGTGATGCGTCGCCATGGCAACGCGGCGTCATTTGTGGCGTGACATCACATGACCCGGCGCCATGGCAACGCAGCGTCAAATGACGTCGCGGGGTCACGGCGTGACGTCACATGACACGCAGCTTCATTTGACGCTGTAAAACAAGGTAAGGAGGGCGTGATCACCGGGGGGAGCAGCGCCAATAGTTTGTGTACCTCTGCTCTAACACATACTTAACCAATTAGCCTAGCATTAATAATCACTTGTTACAACTTGCTTAGGCACTGTATATGTGTTACCCTGGAAGCCTGGCCTGCTGGTAGTCCCGAGAGGAATGAACCCTTTGTTTGTGCTGCATGAAACAGAGAGGCTGCAGTGTATTGGCGTTCCTAACTAACCTTTCATGTTTCTACGTGTTTGTAAATACAGCACAATGAGATCTTACCCTAGAACTGAAACACTGCTACTCAAGAAAATGGATGCATAGAAGACAGGAGACAGCAAAACTGAGGCTCAAATTAAAAGCAGATTATTCATTTTATTCAGTGTCGATACAACTGACGACCAATTAAAGCAGATACATGTTACAGTGCTTCATGTGACAAAGCTTTCACTTTACAGAAAGACAGCATCACAATACAAGCAACATATACACATTGGACCACATCCCCATATACTGTATGTAATAAGTGCTTTTTCTTATTAGAAAAAAATAAATAAAAGTGCCTGTACCCGGCTGGGAGTTTGATGCCGGTGGAACACCCCTTACCGTCTCCTGCTCCTCATCTCCAGCTACATCACGTGACACTGCGTGGTCATGGCAAAGTGGTGCCATGTGATGTCGCATTGTGACAAGGAAATAATGCCGAAGACGAAGAGCCGGAGGAGAAGCTTACAGCACCGAAGAGAAGGTATGCGGCACTCTGAAAAATAGGCGCTGGTACTCTGTACCGGCACGTACAGTGCCATCACCAAAAAAGCACTGGCAAGAAGCAAGCACTTCTCCAAGAAGAGAGAGGTGGTGAACCGCATTGCAGAGGTCAGCATAATATTATACATTCATGTAGCTTTACTAACTGCTAATATATGGCATATTCTGTTAATTTATTTGTGCAAATACATTTTGAATCCATCTATATTGTACTCCTGCCATGATATTCTTGCATGCTAAGGTGTCTGCAAAAGCAGCATCCACTACCTCTTCCCAATGAAAGAGAAGTTCTTTATTCAGGAAACTTTCCAAGGGAACAATTTACAAACAATGACCATCAGCAGGATGATCAATCATTTTAATTAATTGAATTTACATTGATCATTTCAAATGTATACGCCTTGTAAAAATACAAAGGTTAACAATGTAAACCCTTTATCTTTTGACATATAGTAAACATTAGATAGGTTCACTTTGTACAGTGTAGAAGGAAGAATTCCTCCTTCAGGGCCATCTAATCTATGCTTAGTGAAGCATAAGGTAGTACAGAGAAGTACAGAGACAATACATTTCCAGTCCTCTAGTTAAACAATTTACCTCAAAAACATTAGAAAACTTCAATAATTACAGTACACTTGCTGATCCATACAGCTTACTTTCTCAATTAGCTTAACACGCCATCAGGGGGCAGGATTTTCCAGTTCGTTTTCATTGTACATTAGAGGGCAGCAGTCAAAGCATATGTAATTGATTAATTGTGTGCAAAACATTCGAAACAGGGGTTGTCTGGAGCTGAACCACCTCTGGGTTTAAGCTCTGTGGTCTTCCTTGTTCTTAAAGATACTTACCAGTTTAGTTCCATTATGGAATTGGAAGTGGCCACCAAATCTTGGGGGTCTCAAGGTCCTATAAGTACCCACAACATGATTGGACGGCTGTTTAAAGATCCGTGAGGAAACACTGCTAGCTAAACCAGTAAGTAAATCAGGAAACAAGGGGTCCTTAAAGTAAAAAATGGTGCAGTTAGATTGCCGACATTTCTTAAGGCAGGATTGAGGCTTTAACTCAGCATCCGTGTAAGGGTCAGTGGAAGTGTATTAGAATATATATAAAATCTCAAAAAGGGTATACTATTCGTAATGCCCCCAATATTTTATTTGTCCCTTCATGTCCTTGCTTTGTATTACATGGACTATATTCAGCAAAAGCCAAATGGAAAATACATTATTTTCTCCCGATCGCTTGCTCACTTCACTCTCTCCCTCCACCCTCCATTGATTTAACTACTTTGTTTTTTTTTTTATCCCTGCCCTCTTGGTAATATTTAATAACTATTACAAAGAGCTTCACAGTTCTATTGCTGTAGCATTCATTTCTGATGCTTTGCACAGCAGCTGCCCAAAAATAGCAAAGGGAAGCGGGGGGAATAATGATTTTGTTATTAGGGATGGGTGCATTTTTCGCCAACGTTCCAATTCACTGCAAAAAAAAAAAAAAAAAAACAGGCAAATGTTCGCATTCTCAAATATACAGAATTTCAATACATTAGCCCATATCAAAATTGTCCTTGATAAATATAGTGGAGTGAGCTAAACAATTAATAACGTGATTTGCCGGAGAGTGGTTGGAAGTAGCCTTTAAAAAAAAAAGGCAGTGGTAGTGCCCAATTTTAAGCAATTCTACATTTGTTACGCAGTGACCTAAATTTGAAAGGTTTGTACAAATTGTGCTCTAAAAGCAGAAAGAGAGAAGACCTTTAAAAATATAAATTCTGTTTTCCTTAATGTGGAAATACCAGTACAGTACGTCAATAAAAAAAGCAATGATACTCGTGGGTTACAAATAGAAAACAGTGGCAATCCCCTAACACCTCGTACATTCTTCATGGCCATTAAAACCAGGAAAGTGTGAAAAACGTGATCACGCCTATTGCACTCTACAAGGTTCATGGATTCATAGACCATCCCCGAATTGCAAGCTAAAAATAGTAGAAGAATGTAGGTCACAATAGATAAATACAGACATTTCTCAACACATTTCCACAAACATCTCTAACCTTATGTTCCCTTGGATGGGCCTTAAACACGGTTTAGTAAATACATGTTTAACTATCAGCTTTTTGCCACAAACAGGCTTTATGAAGCAGAAATCTTCCTGGGCAAGGGGAAGACTGCTTACAACATACTTGACAGGATCTACAAGCCTCTATGTACAGTATACATTGCTTCTAGGTACTCTACTAGCACATGGAAATGATCATGGCGGTAGACAGCAGTAATATCTACAACCTCAGCCTAAAGAGACCTGGAAATTGCAGCAAGAAAAAAAAAAAAAACAGCACATTTTGCTAGCTATATACTGCACAGTATTCCACAATAACATTTTTTTACACAAAGTTGTAAACTTTGATCCTCAAAATAACAATATTCAGGCTAAAAACCCACATTGACTTAAATTTAACATTAAGTCCCTAAAGTCTTCAATTATGCACCTTTGAAGTTCTACACTGTCAAACATCCATGTAAAGCTGAGAACTATTTAAAGCAGCTGTACCTGTGGTTTAAATATAGTTCACTTGGGCATCAACAATACTACTTACCAACGTGTGTGTACTGTATGTATATTCATACATACAGATTGATAATAGTTGTTAATTTATGCTAGATTCTATCACAGCTATAATCATTCAGCCTTTTTTATGGTATAGAAGTAAACTTTCTGAAATCAGTTGTGAATCAATGAAAACCAGAGTCGTTCTAAGCATCAACAAGCTCCCTAAATTGGTATTTGTGAACACGAGAATGGTAATGTCACCATGTTTTGTAATTAATTAAAGGTCTTAACTTACAAGAAGATGATTAAACACATACCACCATTTACAATACATCATGATTTCCTCACCCATACACATTTGGGCAATTATACAGCTGTTGTACTCTTCTCTCTCTGAGGGCATCACTCAAATTATGGGTTGCCATGTTGCCAAGTACAGTACTAAAAAGGCTTAGAAAAAGCACCAGGATACAATCACAGATCATAGTCAAAGATGATGAAGACGGCATGACACACCAACAACTGTTGTAATTTGTAAACTTAACATTCAGAGGCAGTTGCAGCCACATACAAGTATAAATCTAAAAAGGCAGCAAGTTGAAATGTGGCTGCATGAATGACGTTCTATTCTAAAATTGTATTCTGTTTCTCAATGGTGAAGTTGGTATGATGTTAATTTGTGCTGCGAGAACTTGTATTGCTGCCCACATCAGTACTATACAGTACATGTTTCGTAAAGGTAGGGCACATCCTAAAGGGAAGGCTAGGGATGCTGGCCATAATCTACTTCGACCAGTGTGCATGTCTGGGGGGGGGTGCAACAAGGTTTATATTTACATTATGGTAATATATGTATATTAATGATTTTGTATGTACAGCACCCCCAGCCAAAAAGATACTTCCTGTTCTCCTGTCTACTGGTGCACGTTTCCGTTTTACAGCATTTTTCTTTGAGGGAGGAGAATGAATAAAATAAAATATTTAACCTCTTCATTCCTCTAGGGCCCTGAAATACAATAAAATGAGATTAACCCGTTTTCATAAGGTCTATAAAAAAAAATTACAACGTTACAATCATTGATCCGCTATAGAAAACCTAAGGCTACCAACATAATTTCTGCTTATGAGCCATGGCACTTAATACTGCAGTTGTATCCGATAACCATTTCACTACTAGGGGAGAGCATGCTATAGCATCCTGGCACTGTATATGAGCCCTGTTTGGCTATGTAATAAACAAAACAGCCTAGGATTCATATAATGAGGTTTTGTGCACACATTCACGGTGAGTACAAGAAACTGCGTGGGGATCTCTGGAGTGCAGGGTTCATAGGCAGGTATGCAATATTCAGAAAGTGAAAAAGAAACAACCACCATCACCATGGTAACGTGACCCCACGGTGACATTTGACACTGGGTTACCATTACGATGCATCATTGGAAGAGAAGATAAGTGTGTTATAGATGCCTCGCGCATTCCCCAGAACAGCTACCCTTCCCACCCACCCCAAAAATCTAGCACCCCCAGTTTGCACACCCCTAACCTAGCATACAGTGCTTCCACTGCAGCAAAGGATTCTGGGAAATTACATGCAAATGAGCACTGTCACCCTTTGCCTGAAATCCATTTTTACATGGAACCCTTATAAAGGTACAGTAATGTTCGTCGTTAAGACAGCTTTTAAGCGCAGCATGGGAATCATATGCAAAGCCAGATAAACTGCTCACAGACATGTATCAACCTTGATGGGTCTCATCAGACTGAAGTTGGTTGTACTGGCTCTGCAATTTTCAAGGCTGTAGGACTTACCATACACATTTTAAGTTATGGTGGGTGAAAGGCGAATAAAATACATTTGGGTAAAATAAAAAAAATTTCCAAAAGAAAGGGAAGTTGTTGCAAGATGCAGCGAACAGTGGCAACCCCATAGCAAACCTTAAATTGTTGACCAATGATTGCGTCTTCCGCTCAATATCCCTTTGCAGTGAAAAGGTTAAAGAGCACTGTAGGAGGAAATTATTGATACTCTGCAGATCTCCTTAGCAGGGGAGGATCCAGTAGTACTGCCCTGATCGTCTCCAACCTCACTGCACTGCATACAGAGTGGTGTCATTAAACCTTGGTTGCGAATTTGGGGCCAACAACTCCCACAGTGTCACATATGTCCCCACCACAAAGCCCAGGAACCCAACCAGGCTGATAAGAAGGTCCTTGGCGATGACCCAGCGGCTCAGACCTTCAGAGTAATAAGTGAGGATCTCCAGCAGAGGAGGGATAATCAGCGCCAGAGCACTGCTGCTGACTGACCCCACCAGAGAGATGACCATGTCGAGGCGAGGGATCAGGATGGCCAGGACACCTTTTGAAGGAGAAGAAAAGAGTGGTAAGTTTCTAATGGTCCAAAAACAAAGAACAAGACCGGCACATTTAACAAAAAAGCTTGCATTATAATTTGGCAACGCAAGAACCAGGATAGAGTTACATAAAAAGTCAGAAGTTGAATGTGGATGTCTTCACTCGCAGTCGGTGTCATACAGAGAAACCACAAGGTTACCGTTTGAACCTACGTGCGAGGGAGCTATCTAACGATCACCTGGAATTAATGAGCCTTGCAATGTTTAGAGAAATGTTTCTTACAGTCACAGACGTTCATAGTGCAATAATTTATACTGTTATCTGCTACTATGTGCAACTGGTTGACTTAGACACCAACTTAACAATATCCAGCTAGTTATACTGTGGCATATTACAAAACAACAATATGGTCTGTGTATATGACAGAGATGGGCATCTAACAAAGGAGACTGAGATCTTTGGGTAATTCATGGTCATATGTATTTTAAACGTACCATAATAAAATTAAATTAAGTTTGGCAATTAAGGACATATGCAAAAAGTCATTTTTTATTTCACTGCCGCACATCAAAAATATTTGATGAAAATGATCTTGTTCAAGCTTGAAGGCTGTAGGTCCCTGCACTCCTGGAGAAGCCTATAAAAAGTATCTTGCAGGTTCAAACAAAGTGTAGTTATGTACAAGAAATGTTATCGCTATCAGCAGAGATTTTTTTCTACATTACTATTACTATTTTAACTAGTGTAAAGTGTAGTTAAGGTAAACCTAAAGATGCATGTTTTTGATGGCTTCCTACATAGTGTATTTGAAAATTTCGTTAAAGGTGACACACAAAAAAAAAACCAACAACCTGTTAATGTTTGTATTCACAGGTGTATAAATCACATTTAAACTCCCTGGATATTCACAAGTTGCAGTACAAGGCAACACCAAGTATGACCATCAGCTGATGCTTTGTTTACTGCTCCTCCCTACATCTCAGCTTTGTCTTCTCCCTAAGCCTTTGCTCGCCTCCTACACTTTGTTCTGTCTACGGTCTACTTTCCATCCTTTCCACTACTCCTGCTCTCTTACTTAACATCTTTATGCCTCACTAATCCCCCACTAGTGGAACTCCAACAAAACCCATATACTCCAACACTTCAAATCAATTCCGAAAACACACCTCCTGATTAAAAGGAGCAGTTCCTCTTGGCTCAGCCTTTGTTTTTTTTTAATATATTGGTGAGATGCCATGGCTTTTTGGCGCTTAATCAAATCTATGGTTCTCAAGATACTTACCAAAAAAAAAAAAAAAACCCACGGAGCAGTGGGAACTGCTTCTTTGAGGTATTTCAATAGACTGGACTTATGACAACTTTTCTTCATACTGACAGAGGCACTTAGCAACCATCAGGTTCAGGCACTACCATCCACTGCATTTGCTCCTTTCCCCACCGTCTCTGTAAGTTTCCAAACATAGCAAATACATTGAAAGCTCTTCAGAGCAGATTTTCTTTCCTGTTGTGTGATTTTATATTTACAGTTACATAGTAGGCTAGGTTAAAAAATTACATATGTTCATCGAGTTCAACCTACAGTATGTTAAATTTAGACAGATGCTCATCCCATCTCTGTATTTCCAGTATTTTTATCCAGAGGAAGGCAAACAAAAAAATTCAGTGAAACATTATCCAATGATATCTCATAAGAGGAAAAAAATAAATCAATTCCTTCCTGACTTCAAGAATGTCAAATCCGATGTTTCCCTGGATCAACAACCTTCCCATGTTTACTTATTTGGTACAGTATATCCCTGTATACCTTTCCTTTCTAGAAATATGTCCAACCTTTTCTTGAAGATATCTATTGTATCTGCCATCACAGTCTCCACGGGTAATGCATTTCATATTTTAACTGCCCTTACTGTAAATAACCCTTTCCTTTGTGGCTGATGAAATCGGCTTTCCTCCAACCTTAAGGGATGACCCTGTGTCATTTGTGCTGCCATTGGGATGAATAAGCTCCTTGTATTAACCCCGAATATATTTGTATATAGTTATCATATCCCCTCTTAGGTGCCTCTTTTCCAATGTAAGCAAATCTAATTTAGCTAGCCTCTCCTCAGAAATCAGATTTTCCATCCACTTTATTACTGCCTGACATTGGGCACTATTGCTAAGCCTGCTGTCTACAAACACTCCTAAATCCTTCGCCATCGAGGACTGTGGCTTAACTAGGAAAGAAAGAATCCCTTTGAGTGGCACTAGAGAGACCCCTTAAGTAGAATATTAAATCTTTATTGAAATCAATGAAAAAATATAACTGTTTGGACACCACTACTAAAACACAGTACAGATCTGTATTGTTTTAGTAGTGGTGTCCAAACAGTTATACCAACTGTTATATCCCTTACAATAGCTTTTAATTCAAGCTCCCCATTTTATCTGTCAGAATTCTTTCGCCAGTCTGTACTATTGTTATCTTATCTGCTCCTGCCTTTCTAATCCAATTTGAGTTAGGTCTTTAGAAGTTTACTAGTACAGTATTATCTGTATTTAATATGGGTGCCTCCCTGCTTGCCAAACTCTCATTCTACCTCCATGACCCCTAGCGATTTCCCCATTCTCATATATTCTTGTTCATTACCTCTACCTTGTCCCTCCACCATCCTTCCTAGTTTAAAATTTCCCCCCATTTACTATTGTTTACTTGGCAAAGCCTTGAGTACATTGTTGTCTCTATATAGATAAAAAAAATAATAATCTACACACATACTTCGAGGACTGTAACCCCCAAAAATGTATTGGTGCTGTTCAAAAATGATATTCTCCATTCCCACAACTCTAACATCAACTCTTGTCAAACACCAACAGAAAAAATCCATATTCCCTGACATACCGTAGATTTGAGTTTACCAAACCTATAGACCTGACATTCTGGATGCATAAATTCCCTCATCTATTCTTGGCTGGCCTTAAAAACACTGTGCTGTCATGTGACATCAATAAATCAGGGCAAGTGATGGTTCAAATGCTCTCTCTGCCCTCCCCCCACCCTACCCCCTTTCATTTTACTTTTTCTTCCAGGGGAATCCTGATTTCTGGGAGAGTTAGTTATAACTCAATTAAAAGAGAACCTAAGCACAGATAAATCCACTGTTTTGTCTTTCGACCAAATACCGTCTACATTCCTAGAGGCCATCTAATTACCTACTTTTAGGGACACTATTATTTCAATTATCTGGTAAAAATGTCACATGTTAAGAGGATAATCTTTTGACTTCAGGATTGCAACTCTCCACTACAATTGGACTCAGGACCTTGCTGTTAGCTAATCCCTTGACAGTTATGAACCGCCCTTTTCCCAGTTCCCCTTTAGCGAGGAGATGGAGGGCAGATACGGGTGATCTGGATGACAAATACTGATACAGGTGTTTGAAAACATTAAGCCTCTTTCCCTCTCAAATGACGAGACAACTCAATTTTTGGGTCCTTCACAGAACTTGCATTGCACCAACTAAACTTAAAAAATAAAAACCACTTCTTTCAAGCCTTAGCCCTAAGTGTAAACATACCAATGCAAACCTTATACTGTACATGGTTTGTGAAGTTTCCAAAAAAATGAAGAGCCTTTAGCTTAAAGTTCTACTGTACATCTCTTGCATCACTAAGGTTTATCTCACATCCAAATGTTAAAACCATGCTTTTTGGAGATTTGTCAGTTTGGATGGACTCCCACCTGTCAATTTGCCAATATAGTTGGGCTGGTTCTCCTAGACCTAGACTATTTTAACATTTTGGATCTAAATCAACACCCTAACCTCAGACGAAACAAAAGTCTGAGATGATGATGAATGAGAGATTTAAATTTGGGCCCAAGAATAAATGAAGGCTTTATATCAAGTCAATACAGTACATATAAAAGTTCACAAGGATATCATAATTAAAACCTTTTTAGTACACTACTTGGTCTCTTTATGCTCAGCTGAGACATAGATGTCCAGGGAATATTTATCTCTGATTATTCAAGCTTCATGGAACATCTGCATGAGAATGTCTGAGTGTTTACCCGATAATTGCTGTAACTTGCCCATCCTCTGGGCAAAATTTCTGATCATTAGTAACATGGCGATATGAAGCCCTTGTAAGATACCTGAAGTCCGTTTTACGTCAGTCGTTTCTTTGGTACTACTGTACTTAGTTGTTACTATTTCATTTATGTTACAAAAAATACATACAACTCAATATTGTGAGGAAGGACTCTTCTGTTTCAGGCAGTATGATGGTAGAGATTTATTTTTTTTGACAACTTTTTTTATTGGAATTTCCTCTTCAAAATAACAAAAGAAAGACAGGCAAACTAAAAACATTGGGTAGTAGAACACAACACTATGATAAACATTGCCAATAAGCACAGGCCATAAGTGAGTCACTATTATGGGTTCAGATTAGGTGTCACAGTTATCTTAAGTACTATTCTGCACCCGAGAAAGCCATCACAATCGTATTTCTATTACAGGGATCCAATATACATGTTTCCCCACTTAAAATTACATTATTCCAAATTCTTATTTATATCCATCACTGCATTGAGTCTCTCCAATTACATAATGCTATATAACCGATTTGTTCATTATGGGAGGGGGTGGCAAAATCTTTAACCAATTGTTAATAATACATTTACGTGCTACTAAAATTCTGCATATTGTTTTAACTTTACTTCTAGTTTCTCCACAGTTCCTTCTTTCTACATACCAAGATTATTAAAATGTATTATTGAAATGTAGTCCCACTATTGCAGCAGTTACTTGGCAATGACACAAGATGGAAATCCTTTAAGCATCCACTTATGATGGCTGGGGGCTATGATCTCAAGAATCCAAACACTTACTATTAAAACAACACTTTTACATACAGCTTAATCCATTTCCTGAATTATTTCTTTGATTGCAAGGGGGGTGGTCAGTCTTTGGGCAGATGCTTTCCCATAATGCAAAATGTCACACAGAGAGTCATTAGGTAATCAAGTGAAGTGGATTAGAAGGGAAGGCCAGCAGTTGGGAAACATCCTGATTGACATAGAGATTGATAGAAGGGCAGAACTGTGGTGCTGGTGCAGGGTGTGTCTGAACATGTCAGGGGTGTGGGATCATTAAAGGAATAGTAGTGTGTGTGTGTGTGTGTGTGTGTGTGTGTGTGTGTGTGTGTGTGTGTGTGTGTGTGTGTGTGTGTGTGTGTGTGTGTGTGTGTGTGTGTGTGTGTGTGTGTGTGTGTCTACACATTATTGAAAAATAAGGATTTCTTTTAAATTGCCCTGTTGCAATTAGCTAATGCAAAGCTGGTGCTAAAAAAGCTAAATATTTATTATAAAAATAAAATCACAGTGCTATTTTTTTGTATTTTATGAAAAATCTGCTGCTGCTTTTACACCACTTTTGCCGTCAGGAAATGTTGATGAACATCCCATTTCGTGACAGAAAACTTGTTGGCGGACCTGAAAAGCTCTGAGGCCCAGGGCTTGAGTCCAGTAGGCGTTGAGCGCGCAGGAAGGAGGGGATGCAACGATATTAAACTGAATGTGTGTGTTGATATTGTACAGCTGGGAAGGAGGAGCATCAGCAGAGCTATCCGGGCTCATTCAGTAAGAGGAAAAGGGAGACCAAAAAGCGCACCAGCAAAAACGGAGCAGGAAGGACCCAAAACGAAAAAATTATTAAAAGGGCCCAGGTCACAGCTGTGACGTTCGAAACGCGTTGGATGGGTCTCTTGTCACATTAAAGTGCCCTTTTAATCATTTTTTAGTTTTGTGTCCTTCCTGCTCCGTTTTTGCTGGTGCGCTTTTTGGTCTCCCTTTTCCTGTTATTGCATAATTGTAGCTGCACAGCCTGCCTACCTACCACCAGGATGTGAGTATTGCTTATTTTCAGGGGAACCTGCCGATGAGACTGAGGGTGAGTGGGCTTGTACCATCTACCACCTGTCTTCAGGAGGATAGTACCCATACTATTGCACATTAAGTACTATATTATTCTTATTAGTACCCTGGTTTAGTGGTTTGGCTTATTTTATTCATTGCACCTGCATTTGAGCGCTTTAGCCTACTTTCCATATTCCTCATTCAGTAAGGGAAGGAACATCTTGTGGAGAAAGAGGCCCTGGTTGGGCAACCCCAGAAGTCAGAGCCCGACTTCCAGGGTAGTACGGCCAGACCTCCTCCACTGGGCTATTGTCACGCTTATTGCTCCCTCATGACAGCCCTGGAGCTGTGTGTTGTGGGTGAAGGATGAGCTATTGCATATAAGACCACCAGTCTAACCTGAAAGTTAATGGCATGGCTATGTACTGTATGTAAAGTGATGTTGGTACAGAAAAAGCAAGATACAGGGAACACATGCACCTGAAATAAAACACTTTATGCAAGTTTACTATGGCTTTTAGGTCTCTTGAAAGTCACAGCGAGTGGATCAAGGTTATATTTTAGTCTTGATTATTGACCTGAATCCCTACTTCATCTTTTTCTTGGCTCTGTTTTATCAACGGGGCAGGAAGGCCATGGGATGCCTGTAAACTGCTACCTACAGTTCTGGATAGGCTGGTAATCCTACAACTATATTAAAAAGGTCAGAGGAGAAAAGGTATAGAAAAGAGTAAAAGAAAATGAAATGGCAATGGTATACAGTACAGTGGTGTGAAAAAGAAAGTACACCCTCTTTGAATTCTATGGTTTTACATATCAGGACATTATAACAATCATCTGTTCCTTCGCAGGTCTTAATTAGGTAAATACAACCTCAGATGAACAACACATGACATATTACACCGTGTTATGATTTATTTAACAAAAATAAAGCCAAAATGGAGAAGCCATGTGTGAAAAACTAAGTACACCCTTACTGCTTCCATAGGAATTAAGATGCTAAGTAGCAGACAAGTGCTGCTAATCAAATGCCCTTGATTAATTGATCAGCAAGTGTGACAACCTCTAAAAAAGCCGAAGTTTTAACAGTTTGCTGGTCTGGAGCATTCAGGTGTGTGTTAACACAATGCCAAGGAGGAAAGACATCAGCAATGATCTTAGAGAAGCAATTGTTGCTTCCCATCAATCTGGGAAGGGTTATAAGGCCATTTCCAAACAATTTAAAGTCCATCATTCTACAGTGAGAAAGATTATTCAAAAGTGGAAAACATTCAAGACAGTTGCCAATCTTCCCAGGAGTGGACGTCCTTGCAAATTCAGCCCAAGGTCAGACCGTGCAATGCTCAGAGAAATTACAAAAAACCCAAGAGTTACATCTCAGATTCTACAGGCCTCAGTTAGCATGTTAAATGTTAAAGTTCATGACAGTACAATTAGAAAAAGACTGAACAAGTATTGTTTGTTTGGAAGGGTTGCCAGGAGAAAGCCTCTTCTCTCTAAAAAGAACATGGCAGCATGACTTAGGTTTGCAAAATTGCATCTGAACAAACCACAAGACTTCAGTAACAATGTCCTTTGGACAGACGAGACCAAAGTGGAGATGTTTGGCCATAATGCACAGCGCCACGTTTGGCGAAAACCAAACACAGTATATCAGCACAAACACCTCATACCAATTGTCAAGCACGGTGGTGGAGGAGTGATGAATTGGGCTTGTTTTGCAGCCACAGGACCTGGGAACCTTGCAGTCATTGAGTCGACCACGAACTCCTCTGTATACCAAAGTATTCTAGAGTCAAATGTGAGGCCATCTGTCCGACAGCTAAAGCTGGGCCGAAATTGGGTCATGCAAATCTACAACAGAATGTCTGAAAAAGAAAAGAATCAATGTGTTGCAATGGCCCAGTCAAAGTCCAGACCTCAACCCGATTGAAATGCTGTGGCTGGACCTTGAGAGCTGTGCATAAACAAATGCCCACAAACCTCAATGAAGTGAAGCAACGTTGTAAAGAAGAGTGGGCCAAAATTCCTCCACAATGATGTGAGAGACTGATAGTCATACAGAAAACGATTACTTCAAGTTATTGCTGCTAAAGGTGGTTCTACAAACTATTGAATCATAAGGTGTACTTCGTTTTTCACACATGGCTTCTCCATTTTGGATCATAAAATAAGGAAGACAATACACATACCTGAAGTCTGCGCAAAAAAAACAACAAAAAAAAAAAAAAAACAGTTGCTTAAAAGTAGTATTGCATATAAAGGTATATTTATATAAAAAAATATATATTTTTTTTTTCCCTCATGAGGAAGGGATATAGGGTTTCCCCATGGCAAAATTGATTTCACACCTCCCCCCATTCAAAACAATAGGTGGGTTTTTATTCTGGACCATAAGGGGCAAGCGATGGGGGTCAGAATTGGCGGTATCTGTTTTTTAGTGTGCACTAGTGCCACCTATGGTAATGAGCACCCCTAGTTGCATAGGGTCCCTCAGTAACAGCTTTCTTCAGAAAGATTTAATCACCCTTAAAATAACAATTGTACATCTTTAGATCACGTGCTCAATTAATCATTTTCCTTTTTCTTTGGATCTGCTGAATTCAAGGAAAGGACTTATTTTTATCTGTTTGCTTATCAAGGAATTATGACGCCATCATTCGTCATGAAATCAAACAATTTATTTGTAGATCTGAGGACTGAAACGGTGTCATCTCTAAAGGGGTTTAGATAAAGATTAAAAACCTGCCATAGTAGGTGTTTACTTATTCATGTCGCTGCTGGATCATTGTATGCTGGGAGATAAATGGGGAAAAGCAGAGTTGCAGACATGTCTGAGACACGTGAATGTGCTCACGAGTGGTATTTTTATTTGCGGTTAATTCAGCATGAAAGCGAATGTGATCCTTTGGGTTCATGTAGTACAACAGATCACTGTTATTGTATGATGCTTGGATGCATGTGTGGTGTGTACAATATTCCCCCAGATTCCTGGGTCAGTTTGCTGGGCTTGACCCTCAGGATAAAAAGGTGTGAGCAGGCCCCTGGAGGAGTGACCAACATGGGCAGTCCCGCAAAAGCAATAGACAAAGTGAAAACCAGAGAGATCAATGGATAGGAATCTAATTTACATGTCATCTCTAGGACAGGATAATGATGGGATTAGCTTCAATTCTGACATTTGAGAGAGAGCGTAAACGTGGCAGGTCAGAGTATCCAGGTGACTTGCTTCCCACACGTAAAATGTTGCCAATACACCCACTAATGCAGGGGTGGCCAACTCCAGTCCTCAAGGGCAACCAACAGGTTACGTTTCCAGGATATCCCTGCTTCAGCGCAGGTGGCACTGAGCAGAGGTATCCTGAAAACTTGACCTGTTGGTGGCCCTTGAGGACTGGATTTGTCCACCCCAGCACTAATGCGTTCATGTGGACTGCAAACTGCCCTTCAGCATTTGCTTAGGCACAAAAAAACCCAAACCATTACAATGTGGAGGGAAAAGCAAAGATAAATAAGAGGAGAACCGAAGGCTGCAGAACAGGTCAAGCTATAATCTCTTCAAAGCTAAAGTAGCCAGAAGAAGCATGCTAACTATGTGTGTCCTTAGGTGGTAATTACAGTAACTTTGAAAAGAGTGTCCATAAAAAAATCTGTACTGTATGTAGAAAATAGACACTATAAATAACATCTCATTTTGAATGGAGGTCTCATTGTGAAATTAAAGTATTTTCAGCCAGTACATGCACAGTCGCTGGAACAGATATCTACCCAAACCCAACAGGGAGAGGTTTAGGTTAGACTAGATTGCAAAGTGAAAAGGTCTGTTTGACACACTGTATTACAAGTGGAAATCTGCACTTGTAATTGTTGGAAGGTTCCAATAATATTTTTCTGTTTCCCCAAGATACCTTTTAGTTCTTCATAGATGGAATTATAGTGTACAGAGCTTTAAAAATTGCTTTATGCTAGAATTCCATACGTGAAAAACGCTCATGAAGAACTATAATGTTTGTCCTCTAAAGCGTACCTCAACCTAAAATGAATTTATATTTCTTCAGGAGCACTACGGCCAACAGAACTTTGAACTGCATTTAACAGCTGGATGCATGTAGTCACCTTCAGTGCTTCTTGTATAGTGCAACATAATAATATTTTCGGGATACAAAACACAATACAGAATATCTATGCAAATTGAAATACTAATAAGGGACCTACAGAATCTTCATACCTACAACTACTATATTCTGGAACGGCCTACAATACATTGGAAGCCACGCCAAAACTGAAGCTGAGCCTACATGCACAGAGTAAAAACAGAGGCATAGTGTGTGCTCTCTTGGAGAAAGAGGATGGAGAGACTGAAATAAGTGGTACACTACTTCTAGCTGGGATATCCAGGCACACAGGAGCTTTCAATTTCTTAGAAAACATCTTCCCTGGGAAGCATCGGCGTCAGAGCATCAATTAGCTCTTCAGATCATCCTTTGCAGTCACCTAAACGGGGGGGGGGGGGGGGGGGTAGGGGGGATGGGGGCAGGGGGAGTGTCTTGTGACTCTTCTAGTCAAGTCAAAGCAGCAGTCCGTGCTGATTGTCTTTTTAAAGATGTCTCTTGTTGCCCCTTTAAAGGCAATGTTACAGTGCCCTGTAGACCAGGGGTGGCAAACTCCAGTCCTCAAGGGCCATCAACAGGTCAGGTTTTAAGGAAATCCCTGCTTCAGCACAGGTGGCTCAGACGTTTCATTAAGGGTGGCAACCTGGGGACCTTTATGACATACGCTGTACATCACGGGTTTTGCTAGTTATCAAGAGGGCGTGAGAGATTAGCGCTCAGTGGGACCGTCAACTGGGAAATAAACGGAAGAGGAGAACTCCACCCTTCCGTTTACATCACCGGAAGGACGAAGCGATCGAATAAGCCCTCAGGAGCACTCATCTGGAAGGGAGAACATCGCTCTTTTGTTTGCCTCATGGTCTACATCGGTTCTACTCAAAACTATTTGATCATCATCAGGAAAAGCAAAAATGATTTTTTTTTAAAGATCTGAAGATATATATTGAATATGGTTCTATTAAAAAAACAAAAAAAAACACATTTCAAACCTGTGGATTGCAACAATGATATTCTAGCAACAAACAGCCACTATCCCAGGTTTTTAGAAAACATTCCATTTGGACAATTCGGACAGGGCCACACTAAGCACAGAGGATCTAAAGTACAGTATTCATGGGTTTCCTCTTCCCTTCTCTGCTGATGACTGTTGCAGGTGGATAGAGAGGGGCTGACTTGTCAAACAGTATCTTCTCTTTCTGCACTCACAGCCCCCCTGGTTTTTATCTTTCAGTAGAGCGCAATATAGTGATAGCTAGTGCTGCACATTATAACATGAGGCTGGTGTTCACATGCCTGGAAGAACCTGGGACAGGCGAGGTCTTGTTAACAAGCATCACTGGAGAACGGAACCCAATGGATATGTAGGGATGCTCTAGTGGTCTCGCTAAAATGAGAGGGGTAATGAAGCTTTGCACTGCAGAGCGGAGAGTGGTTAAAGAGCATTGGAAGTCACTGTTCTGTGACTCGTGACATTGCGGAGCTCAGAAACGGAGAAAGATTGCAGAGCATTGCCCTGCAGGTCTATTGGGCAAAGCCGTGTTTGCAGAGCACTGCTCCGCAGATCTCCATAACACAGATGAGGTTAACGAAAATACTGAGGGAACTCTAGTTCAGAGTAGATGAAATAACATTGTTCTTGTTTCCTTCTAATTTAGAAAGATTAATGCAGAAATACGGACTATTTTTTTTATTACCCAATTCAAACCAGGGGGTCACCACAAACTAAAACCCGTTATCTGTTAGCTCAGGGGACCTTTCAGTTTCCAAGATACTTACCGGTGTAATAAGAGATGCAAATACTGCAGGTTACTTTAACAAAAATAAAAGAGCATTGATGTTAAAAAATAAATAAATAATGCCGTTTGTTTAAAAAGCTACCAATTACCATTTATAATAGTAGTTAGACAGACTTACATGTGACACACACCAAAAGCGTCCTCACAGACAGATCCACAAACAGCACCCAGTGATCCCGCACCCTAGAGGTAGCTACAGGGACGATGATTTCAGCAGCAACGTAGAACTGCAAGGCAAATGTGATAAATATCCCAAACGAGTAGAGAAGTTTCACAGATTGGTACAGCCTGCGTGAGACAACGGAGATACGTGGGTAAAGTTAGTTAGTAGGACCGACATCCTTTAGACCAGGCGTGGCCAACTCCAGCCCTCAAGGGTCACCAACAGATCAGGTTATCAATGCTTCAGCAAAAGGTGGCTCAGTCATTATGACTGAGCCACTGATGGAGCCACCTGTGATAAAGCAGGGATACCCTGAAAACCTGACCTGTTGGTTGTCCATGAAGACTGGAGTTGGCCACCCCTGCTCTAGACAAAGTAAAACGCAGTGCTGGCTCCACACTTTCTTAATTGCAAGTCCAATGTCACAAGGACATTAGCAGTCAGTCAGAAGATGACATGCCTCTGGACAGCTGTTCCTAGAGTGCAGCTGGAATACAGACTTTTAAACTCGATGATGTATTGCTAGAGTACTGCCACTAACCCATGTCTGCCAAACTTACCAACAGTTGGGCAGGTTGAGCGTTATGCTGGGCTGTATAATGGAGCCAAAACGCAGGTATCCCATGGTGCCCATACTGATGTACAGTGCTGTGACAACAGCCATTCCTATGTATAAAACAACTGGAAACTGATGTGGGATCCGCATCTTATTCTCCAACGGGAGGATCTGGGAAAAGGGGAGAACAAATTAGGAGTCAGAGAAACCGGAGTGGGATGGCAAGTCATTGTACATAGGAAAAAAAGCAGGGTTTTTTGGGGGGAAAACAGACAAGTTTGAGCAGTGCTTTAGGTTTGCTCTAAATGGCTGTAGTTGGGCTCTGGGCATCATGGTTTTCATCTATTTTCACTGTACAAAAAAGGTAGATGAGTAACAAATGGAGCGCTGTTCTCAAAAATTGTAATTAAATGGTGATGCCATGCAGGAGGGAGCAGAGAAACCCCAAACAGCAGGCAACATTATAGGATAGGTAAAGACACTCCGGACATGACAAAGGGACTATGTCCCATGAAACATAGCGCTGTTCACCTACTGAACACGTTTTCCTGCCCTACATCTAAAATGAACCATCATCCTTAAGAATTCCGCATTGTGTGTGCGTGTTTCTCTTTGTAGCATAAAGGGCTTGACTAGCAGCACAGATTCTAAGGCCCCCGTTCAATATGTTGTGATGTAGTCTTCCCAGTGCTGGAGAAAAGCTTTGTTCCATTCAAATAAATGGCTCCAAAATTTCTCCCGCCCTGGGAAGACCACAGCACATCATATTAAATAAGGGCATTAGCATCTAGCAGTCTAGCTACAGCATAGTGAATCTAACATATGATAGCTGTTATTAACCGTTAACATTCAAATTCAAGCGATTGCTTCGTAAAGGCCAATCACTGATACCACAATCACTTTTTTTTTTTTTTTTTTTTTTATTTTTTAGCACAGTATAATTAGCAAAAACATTTTTATTTCTGCAGTGACTGTATAAATTATAAGCCGTCAACAGCATAAGGAGTGATTCATAAGGTGATTCACCCCTGGTGTTTCCAGAATACATTATTGCAATCCACTTAGAAAGCATTTTGACAGTTAATTGATATTTACATGACTATATGCGTCTCCCACCCAGGTTTACCCACCTACCCCGTTCTTAAGCAGCTACCAATTCTATTGCCATACCCGCATTAGACAGCAAAGGAGTGTAATCATTCCACATACACAAAACTATTGACATCCTTATCCCATCGTCTTCGGTTACTACTGCTAATCCTACAACAACACAGTGCGCTTCATATAAAATCACTAACAGGTTTAGTAAAGTACAATCAATTAGGATATCCCAATTAGTATCCAATTCCATAGCTAGGAATCACTAGCCACTGCACCTACAGCGAGTGCACACTATTATACTACAAGCCGCGGGGAGCTTGAAGGTAAATCATCTCTCCTGCTCATTCACTAGCCTAGTTATATTACCGGTTTCACTCAGAATTAACAGTGGAAATGTAATCTTCTTTAGAGCCAACTATTGAAGCAAATAGATAACAGCATTACTTCTTTATTCTTCCAATCTTTGGAGAACAGTGTTCATTTACCCTTACTTATCTTCCTTTATCTTCACTGTGTATTGTTTTCAAGATCCACTCAAAAGTAATATGTTGATACTAAACACTCCACATATCCTGCCTGCTCCCAGTACATGCGCACAACAGCAAAGCATGATGTGTGATTCTTGTACGTTTATGCTACATGATTTTCTATCAAAACTGTCAGCCACAATTTGCTGGTCAAGTCTAAAAGCCACCAGGATTATGGAGCATGCAGTGAATTAGTCAGATTTCTAGTCATTATTACGGACATTGTAATTCAAATCGGTCTTCACCAAGGTCAGATACAGTACTTGGGCCATCATCATTTCCAATTTCATTCATTCCTTGGGAATAATCTATATCAATTCATGGCTTTACTGACCATCTTATTACAGATGATACACAATTGCTCATCTATTTTCCATACAAGCCCCTGCAATTACAACTCTTCTTCCTACAGTGAACAAAAAAGCTAAATATGAATAAAACCGCTATTTTTTCCAATGGCATCTTACCCCCTGATTGAGGCTTTCCATTTATCTGTTAGCCATTTCATTTTATGCTACAAGACCGTCATGGTTAATTTTTTTCCATGTGGTTTCAAACTGGGCATACAGTCTTTATTCAATGATATTGGCGATGTATTTCCCATGTATGGTATCTCCCGATTTAACAACCTTAACCCATTATCAGTTCAGGTTGAGATTTTATCATCTACCGCACCTCCCTATAATCAAAATCTTCCATTATAAATACCATGTCATTAATTACAAAGCATGTTATATGCTTAAAAGCCTCAAATTATCATTTTATCACCAATTGCTTAATTAGATTACTTCAGGTGTCAATCATGGAAAAAAAGTGATACACTACCTTTACTTTGTTCATCAACATATTTATGTATAAGTGGAAAGAAGTCATGTGTATGTAAAAACTGATAGTTATAGAGAAAACTACGAACTGCAGAAGAGAGCTGCATGATTTTACAGAGGTACAGGGACCATTACTGAAGTCTTTGCAGACCACAGCTTGGGAAACCCTGCAGTAAACTTGCTAAACTTATCCTCAGAGTAAAAGCCTCACATGTACAAATGCTGCCATCTGCTGCCTGTACTCCTAAATCCATCTGCACAACAGGGACACGAAGACAGATGTTTCGACCACTACAATGGATGAGGACTTTTCTATTGGTCATTACCATGTATTGTAGCAGCAGCACAAACTAAAACTACCATGGCATTCTTGGCAAGGGTTTGTTGACCTTGGACAAGGTCACTTGACTACCCTATGCCTCAGGCACCAAAAAACAGATTGTTATCTTATCTGGGCACGGACTGTCTCTATAATAATCCTATGTACTGTGTACCGCGCGCTATACTGTAATTGTGAGACCCATTGAGACAAAGGCGCTATATGAAATATAGTTATTGATGTAGAGAGGGGGACTATTTAACTGCTCCTTCAGAATTGGTGGGTATATCTATTCTTAATGTCATATTAGAGGGCAAGAGATTCACTGTGAGGCAGTAAGGTAGATACAGTGCGCACGCACGCACTAAATTTCACATATTACCCCACAAATCAAATAGACTTTTAGGCAAAACCAAAGCGCCAGAGATAGAGTGCATCTCTAGTAATAAAAGAGATAAATGTTCCTTGATGCCGACTTAAGAGTGTACAAGAAATATTCCCTCAAGATTCGTCCATATTATTATAAATTACAGTCCAGTTCAAGCCCCCACTGTGTTTGGCCAACCCCACGTCTTATGCTTTCAAACATTAAAGAAAGAGGGCTCTACAGCAGCAGAGCGCAAAATGGGGGGGCGCAAGATTATTTAGGGTTGGCACGGCGGTTGCAGAGGCCCCGTGCTCTTCCCCCAAGGCATTTAAATTAATGCCGGGGGGGGAAATCGCTTGAGGCCTCTGCAACTTCACTTACCTTCTCTTCGGTGACGGGTCGCCATGGCAACGCGGCATCAAATGTCACACCGCGGGGTCATGTGACGTCACGTTATCATGGCAAAGTGACGTCTCGTAACCCCTCTGCGTCATTGGATGCCGGAGAGAAGGTAAGGGAGGGAGGGCGCGAGCAGAGAGGGAAGCAGGCAAGGAAGCACAGCATGTTAGGCCTCGGCCAAGCTCCCCACTGGCGTGCTGAGGCTCAGGGAAAGCGGGTCTTAGACAGCGCGCCGTCAGGGGGCGGGCCAGTGACGTCACGGAGCTTGTTTGCCCTCATTAGGTGAACCGCTCACGTGATCGGCCCTGCGCTCCGGCGAGCGCTGAAATTTAAAAATCTGCTAAGACCTACACTTCCGCGCGCTTGCGGAAGCGTAGGCGAGCCCCTACTAAAGCCACTCTAATTGCGGCTGTAGTGGCTCGGTGCCGAGGGGCAGCGCGCCTCAGCGTGCCTCCGCCAGCAAGCAGCAACCCTGGACGAGGCCTAAAGATTGCACACCCCTGATCTACAGTATAATTGGTTCTCCCATCTTCTATACTTCCAGATATCAGCAAAATGTATATATTTATTAATTGCAAATTATGCAAAATGCAATGTCCAATCATCCACAAATAGAGATGTATTTAAGTGTAAAACATTTATGGGGCAGTCTGAAGTTCACGCTCTACCGAAGAGGGGGCGAGTGTCTAAGACTGATAAAGAAGTATGTGTGTGTGTGTATATGATGACTTTTCACAAAGGAACTTGTGTACTCACATTTTTCCTTCATAATGCTAGTTTTTAATTGAACCGAATCAGATTTTAAAATTATGCTTAATTTATTTAACCCTTTAGACACTTTCACATTTCACCAAGTCCAGTCCGCAGGACAATATCATCATTTAGATTTTTAAGCAAACACAGGCCTCCACTTAAGGGGGCATCGCAATACTGTACTGTCCGTTTTAGAACAACTACAATCAAATACAATTATTTTGTTTCACAAGAGCCAGACCAAAAAAAAAACAGGTCATAATAATAAGAAATAACATAGTCAGTATAGGTACCTGCGGAAATGGAGGTTAAATTGACGGGGTGAGCAGGCTTGAATCATACTTTTGATCAAAAGAAGCAACTAAATGGCTCCTTTGTTATTAGACTTGGGATCAAAATGTAGAATTTCACTAATAAATTGCAAGTCAATTTGGGAGGAGCACAGGGTTCAATGACCAAGACGCAAAACTGTGACACGCCATTAACATTTTGTAACTTCATCAGTAATAACAATGTGTTAATGATTTCACAGTTCAGTGAAGAGATCCTAAACATTGGGCGCAGATGACAATCGGTTATACAGTATAATAGGGGTAGTCGCTACTTTCTTTATTGGATCAAGCGGTTTTTCATTTATTAACTCATTATTTTAAACATTACAGGTACGTGATTGCAAATGGCATAAATATGGCAAATTGCATGCTTTCGAGGTGACCCTTCATCATGAAACAAGATGATTAGAGCCCACTCATCAATTTGCACCACCTTAAAGGATCATGTGTGAGAGAGAGTGAGAGAGAGAGAGAGAGAGAGAGAGAGAGAGAGAGTGTGAGAGTGTGAGAGTGTGAGAGAGAGAGAGAGAGAGAGAGTGTGAAAGAGAGAGAGTGTGAAAGAGAGAGAGTGTGAAAGAGAGAGAGAGTGAGAGAGAGAGAGAGTGTGAGAGAGAGTGTGAGAGAGAGAGTGAGTGTGAGAGAGAGTGAGAGAGAGTGAGAGAGAGTGAGAGAGAGTGAGAGAGTGAGAGAGTGAGAGAGAGTGAGAGAGAGTGAGAGTGTGAGAGAGAGTGTGTGTGAGAGAGAGTGTGTGACAGAGTGTGAGAGTGTGTGTGTGAGAGAGAGTGTGTGTGTGTGAGAGAGAGTGTGTGAGAGAGAGTTTGTGTGAGAGAGAGTGTGTGTGAGAGAGAGTGTGCGTGAGAGAGAGTGTGTGTGAGAGAGAGTGTGTGTGAGAGAGAGAGTGAGTGTGAGAGAGAGAGTGAGTGAGTGATGTTCCCAGGGACACCTCATTGCTGGAGTAAAATTCAAGATACCATGTAAGAAAAGGATATATTCAGACTTAATTATTCTAGGCTCGACATAAATCTCCCATTTGATCCCTGGATAGCTCTACTAAATAAAATCAAACGCGAGTGGGCCACTATTTTTTTCCTCTCTCAAATATCTTCCTAGCCACCAGATGTGTAATTACCCGACATTGGCGTAGGGTGAAAGTTGAATTTGCATTAACAAGTTATTTTAATGCAAATGGCATTAATTACCAGTTCTATGAGAAAAATAACATTGAATACGTTTGTTTATTTACTGTTGCTACTAGAAGATGTGTACTGGTGCTAGTTGGACTTTTATAAAGATGAAGGTGATCACAGATAAGCACTGAAGTCCGCAAACAATACACCATTTTCCTGCCACAAAATCGTAAGTTCCATTTTTCACACAAAAAGTACGGTGTTACAGACAGCACTCTTAAGTAGAATATAGAGTTATATAATGAACGGTGCACGGGAACAATAGGAGGGACACTTAACCCTCCCAAATCTATAAGGCAACAACAAGGTAATGTCCCCAGCCCTCTTGAGAATAAAATGAAAAAACACTGGAACATGCCAAAACATAGATAGTATTATAATAGAAGTGTACAATAAAGGAGATCTAGATACACACACACACACACACACCTAGGATATTGTCAGTGTCAATATCGTGTGTGTGTATGTATGTGTGTATGTGTGTATGTGTGTATGTATGTGTGTATGTGTGTATGTATGTGTGTATGTGTGTATGTATGTGTGTATGTGTGTATGTGTGTATGTGTATATGTGTGTATATGTGTGTCTATATGTGTGTGTATGTGTGTGTGTGTATGTGTGTGTATATGTGTGTACATGTGTGTGTGTGTGTACGTGTGTGTGTGTATGTGTGTATATATATATGTGTGTGTGTGTGTGTATGTGTGTGTGTGTGTGTATGTGTATGTGTATGTGTGTGTGTATATGTATGTGTGTACATGTATGTGTGTATATGTATATACATTCATATATATCCCCTTTATAGTTTATTCTCAAGAGTGCTGGGGACATTACCTTCGTTGTCCATTTTTCACGTTCTGTATTTGTTAAGACTTCTCCTCAGAACAAGATTCACGACATATATAAGTCTAATTTGGACAGTTCTCTGATCACAGACTTATGCAAACCACTAGGTTTTGTGGCGAGCTCTACTTAATTTATCTGGTTGCATTTTGCACCGGTCTTGCAATGTATTGTTTAGCCTCTGGCACTCAAGGGGTTAATAACCTGAATTTCCCTGTGAGATGTTGAGCCTTAGGCTTGTAATATAGCATGCGCAGGCGCACACGGCGCTGCGTGTGTACGTGGCACACGCGTTGTGTCTATAGGGCAAGCGGTGATGCACGTGGCTAGGAGTGGCGGCTATGGCGTCACAGCGTTAGGCTGCACTGTGATTGGCTCACAGCGTCACGTGGCACGGCAACACCGCGAAAAAAACACATTTCTTGTATTTCCTCAGATTTGCCGCGCGCATCTCAACTATAGCAACGTCAGGCAATTATGATTGGCGCACGCATGGTAGCGCAGGCGCGCACTATATTACAGGCCTTAAGAGAACTTTGAGCCTGTTGTCAGTCCTACCTTCCAGCTGGAGCTAGTGGGAAAAAATAGGCACTGTAAACTGTGAACTTCTGTATGAATAGTGACCTCAGACTCTCTTGGAGATGACACCCGAGTCGCAGCAAAGGGTGTCGGCCGTTTGCTGATGTTACAGCTGATCTGTTATTGGTGTTGGGTAAACTATTTCAGTATATTGAAGCATTTCCATGTTCACACATTACCTGCTCTCACAGCTCTACCTCCGCACAATCCCACTTCCCCCAACGCCAACTCCTAATAAGCAGCCCTCCGAAACACCCCAACCTTCTCACCCCCCCTGCCATATACCTACTGTAACAATATATGTCAATGTTTCATATTTTGTCTTTGTCCACCAACCCTATTGTGCTGCGCTACAGAATATCATGGCGCGTTATAAATAAAATAATAATAATGTACATTATGACACGCGCAAGACGCTCTTTAAAGAAAGTGAAAACAGTGCAATCCATGTAATCTCTATGGTGTTGGATGCATCCCTGAATCAGCGATTGGGGCAGAAACATTACTTCACTTTGGTCAGAAAGAAGAAGAAAAATAAGATATTCTAAGCTACCTAGCCAGAATAGACACCAAAGAGTAGATTGAGAGGGATATGAGAGGATTTACTTATAAACTGAAAGAGTTGTGGATGCATGGAACAAGTACTAAGAGATGGTACAGGCAAACACATAAAATTACATTTAAAAATGTATGGGAAAAAAAATTGGGAGGAGGGGGGAGAGAAAGCTCAACTGGGATTTTTAAAAAACTACTGTAGGTGTAAAGTAGGCAGTCAAGAGCAGGGGTACGTGAGATTTTTTGGAAGGAGCGTGGCAGTTAGAGGCCCCGCACTCTTCCCCACGGCATTTAAATTAAATGCCGGGGGACCGCACAAGGCCTCTGTAACTCACTTACCTTGATTCAATATATTTCTACTCAACGTTACAATGAAAGTTGTGTTCAAAAGATTTCATTTTTTAAAGTACATTTTAAATAATATCCACAGTTAGTAAATCATTGTTCCCCAAGCGTCCTAGAAAAAAAAGGTGGATAATATTGCATTGTATGTGCAACATGGTATGTCCATAAGTACCTCTTTTTTCCCCACAGTGTGCCTGTGATGCAAGTCCCTAGTAAGTTCAGGGCCTTCAGGGGTTAATCTATGGGCCATTGACCCCCCCCCCCTTTTCGCCCACTTGTCAGTGATGGAAGGTGCTGACTCATGGCCTGTGTTAGCCTATCGGTGATGGGTACATTCCATGAGCCCGCCCCTTCCTGAAGCTAGTGAGTGGGTGTTGCAAAGTTAGAGCAGTCTTGCTCTGCCTTCCAAGGTGAGAGCATGGGCTGTCAGCCTCTCCCATTGCGTGGATGAGCTGGCCCACCTCAGGCCTAAGGGTCATCAAGACCCCATACTATCGGGGCAGCACCCTCCTGAAGTCCTGGGTCGTTGGACTCCAACATCTATGCTGTAAGAATAGCTGTGCAGCATGTCCAATAAAGCTACCTGTTCACTATACCTCTGCCTGGGTGTCAGTTTCTGGGCAGGAGGGGTAAGGAGTACAGTGGTGGGGACTGACATCCATACAACAAGGATCCCATCACAGCTGGAGGCGCTGACACCATGAACACGAACCCAGAGACAACCCAAAAGCCTGTCCTGTTGTCTCTTACCACCGCGGCAGACTCGGCTCTCCTGAACCAGCAAGTACGCCTCTGCACCACACTAGAGAATTCAGTCCTTCTCCCAGATGGGGGAGGAACATGGGTTACATATGAAAAACTTGAAAGCGATTACCAGCACACGATTTCGGTAATGATTATGTGGATCAGTTATAATGGCCATCGTGAAACAGCTTCCTGTTTAGCTACGTTGGCCCTATCCATGTTATAACAAAATACCAGTACCAACTTCTCCCCAACTGCAATGAGGACACAGAGGAGCCAAGAAGACATCACTTTGACAAAGGGATTAAGAGATGATCTTAACAGCCCTGTCATTTCTTCCAAGAAATTAATCTTAGCACAGAAAATGCACATCAAGGCAGGATTTAGTACCCCGAGGCATTAGAAATACACAGGCATACATACAAGTACATACACACATCTCTATAGTACCTAGCGACTGCAATTACCAGTACAGAGAATACAGCTTTGAAGTCATCTGTAACCTCTCACTCCGGCCCCCAGCAACAATTTCGTGCACACATACAGAGTTGACCCACATGTCTAATTTCAAACTAGAGGTTAAAGAATGGGTGATAGGAGACGGGCTGCAGCTGACACCTCAGAGAAAAGGTTCAGACCAAGGAGCAGATCTTTCATTAATCCCTTCGCTGCAGGTGGGACCTGCAGTGAGTTACTGGGCATGTCAACACAGCAATAAAGAGAGGTTAATGGTTCACAGAAAAATTATTGCTTGTAATGATTTGTACAACAAGGGAGGCAGAACTGTTCCATGGAAACGTTTCTACGCGCTGGGAAACTGCGGGGAAAATGACGAATGGTAGAGGATGGGAAGGGAACTTTACAAGATAAAAAGGTATAGCTGCAGATGTAGAAGTCACTCCCTTGCTACCTAAATACAGGTGTAGTGTGTGGCACCTTAGTGTTCACCAACATCATGCCGAGGCCGGTAAGAAGTTACTAGATCCAGCAGCAGGCGTTGCAGCAACACACTTTTTCCTGCATTAATAAACAGAGGGGACAAACTGCTAGGCTGAATTCTTCATTTATACCAAACTAGCTGATATACCCGGCGTTGCCCGGGATGTAATTTTGGGGGGGCGGGCGACAGGGTTGGGCTTCCCCCCCCTTGAGAGCTAGGTGGGTGACTGAGTTGATTGAGTGGGTGGGTGAGCGACTGGGTGGGTGGGTGAGTGACAGGGTGGGTGGGTGAGTGACAGGGTGGGTGGGTGGGTGAGTGACAGGGTGGGTGGGTGGGTGAGTGACAGGGTGGGTGGGTGAGTGAGTGACAGGGTGGGTGGGTGAGTGAGTGACAGGGTGGGTGGGTGAGTGAGTGACAGGGTGGGTGGGTGAGTGAGTGACAGGGTGGGTGGGTGAGTGAGTGACAGGGTGGGTGGGTGAGTGACAGGGTGGGTGGGTGAGTGACAGGGTGGGTGGGTGAGTGACAGGGCGGGCGGGTGAGTGACAGGGCGGGCGGGTGAGTGACAGGGCGGGCGGGTGAGTGACAGGGCGGGCGGGTGAGTGACAGGGTGGGCGGGTGAGTGACAGGGCGGGCGGGTGAGTGACAGGGTGGGCGGGTGAGTGACAGGGTGGGCGGGTGAGTGACAGGGTGGGCGGGTGAGTGACAGGGTGGGCGGGTGAGTGACAGGGTGGGCGGGTGAGTGACAGGGTGGGCGGGTGAGTGAGTGAGTGACAGGGTGGGCGGGTGAGTGAGTGACAGGGTGGGCGGGTGGGCGAGTGACAGGGTGGGCGGGTGGGCGAGTGACAGGGTGGGCGGGTGGTCGAGTGACAGGGTGGGTGGGTGGGCGAGTGACAGGGTGGGCGGGTGGGCGAGTGACAGGGTGGGTGGGTGGGCGAGTGACAGGGTGGGTGGGTGGGCGAGTGACAGGGTGGGTGGGTGGGCGAGTGACAGGGTGGGTGGGTGGGTGAGTGACAGGGTGGGTGGGTGAGTGACAGGGTGGGTGGGTGAGTGACATTGAGTGACAGGGTGGGTGGGTGAGTGACAGGGTGGGTGACAGGGTGGGTGGGTGAGTGACTGGGTGACAGTGGGTTGGTGGGAGACGGTGGGTGGGTGACAGTGGGTGACTTACCTTGACCGAGTGGTGGTTCCTGGTGGCAGAAGGTTCCCCTCCTGGCGGCAGAAGGTTCCCCTCCTGGCACTGATATCCCCGTGGCATCTGGCTGAAGCAGGAGGTGGGTTCGGGAAGTTGGCGGGGGGGGGGGGGGGGGCAAGAGTGGCAGGCTGGGGCAGGAGGCCCGCGCCATGCTTCGCCTCAGTTCCTCGTTGGGAGCGAGGGGGGAGGAGCCTGGAGTTGGCGCAGGAGGGCCGCGGCACGCCGCCCTTCCCCTCCGTCCGGGAGCCGGTGCAGCCGGCGTCGGGAGGACAGTGAGCCGCTCGAGGAGCGTGAGCAGCCGCGCGTGCGTGCACCGCCAGGCCGCTGGACGGCTCGGAACACGCAGGTGACAGGGGGGCACCGGGGAAAGGGAGGGGGGACCGACACAGGGGGCAGTGGGCGGGGGGGGGAGTGATACCCGGGGGCAGGGGGGGCAATATCAGCGGGAGACAGGAGGGAGAGGGAGAAGAAGAGAGTGGCCAGGCGAGGCTGAGACGCTCCGGTGAGGAAGTGCTGTGCCTTGCACGGGAGAGGCGGAGGAGCGCTCTCGGGGATGGGGAGCTGGGGGAGCGGCCTATGTGAGGGGAGAGCCGCAGAGAGCGTGCTTTGTGTGGGAGAGGGGGGGGGGGGGGGGAGCACCGGGGAAGGGTGAGAGTCGGGAAGGGTGAGAGCCGTGGGAAGGGAGCGGTGTGTGAGGTAGAGCGCCGGGGAAGGGTGAGAGTCGGGAGGATGTGAGAGCCGGGGAAGGGAGCAGCCTGTGGGAGGAGATAGCAGGAGAGAGCGTGTTCTGGGGGGCCAATGAGAGCCGTGGGAGGGCGGGCGGACCGACGGACCAAGCAAATGGTCTCCAGACACTCTCAAACAAGATTTTTGATGATATAGATTGAGCAATATCGTAAGGATACCACATTAAAGCTCCCTCGCCCTTTTTTTTTTTTTGTACCAGGATGGAGACCAGAGTGTGTTTGTTGAAGCTGTACCACGTTTTTATTCTTCCAGGGTCCTCCTGGTTCGAAGATACTTACTGTACTGGTAAAGGTTACATTCTTTTTTTATACTCTGCATCACAGGGTCCAACAGAAAGCCACAATGAATGACATTGCAGCTTCCTACTGGCCCAAGTGACGCAGGAGATTGAAACTTCCATTGTGTTTCCCAGTGGAAGGAACTGGACTGTGCTACTTCTACCTGTATTCTGAGAACCAGGGAGACCCCAGAGCTGGGAAAAAAAAAAAAAAAAAAAAAGGGTTTTCCAGTGGCATGGAACCCCAATTTCCAAATTGGGGTTCCATGCCACTGCTATAAACAGCTGCATTAAGCTCATTACTTTATAAAATCTTCCCCTTTGTCAATGAACTGGCGTCAGTGTGTGCGCCAGCCATCGTCTTTCCTCTCTCTCCCCTGACATCACTGATGGCCTCTTCTGCCAGCAGTGACGTCTCTTCCATTATGGAATTTTGTTACAACACAAAGGATTTTTCCTATAAAAACTCTGTAGGTGCCAGCAAAGAAGTTTCACTTCAAAAACACAGGTCTGACAATGTTATGCAACCATACCCTTAGATGCCACAACCAACAGCTGACCCAGAGAGACAGGCTCTGTATATCAAAGAGTGTGCCCATGGTCCATATCAATATTAATGTCTTACCACTCCAATGCCTTCGAAAGCAAAGATAGCAGTGCCAAAGAAGAGGGGATAAGACTTCCAGCTGGAAACATAGGGCAGATGGGTGGGATCTGGGATATCCTGAAAGAAGGGACAGAGGCGAATGAGGGTTATCTAATTATTAAAGCAAACAAAATGCACTCATAAAATCATTGCTGGCAAAGAAGACTAGACCTGAGACCATCCAACAAGATAATCAAAAATTAGGTTTCATTGCATATTAGTCAGCAGAGCACGGGAACTTTGAAACACTCCTATAATGTGAACCCTACTAGCCAAGCAGAGTTGCTACCGGCACCCTCTACGGAGCTATCGCCGGAAGCAGGGGGTCCGCAGAGCTGAATTAATGAGTTCTGCTCCAGAGACCACCTGCTTAAAATCGGATGTGTATGTATGTATGTATGTATGTATGTATGTATGTATGTATGTATGTATGTGTGTATGTATGTATGTATGTGTCGATTGAAGGAATATTCAGAGCCTGTCTCAAACCTTCTTCTATACAAGTCTATGGTGATTATCCAATATGCTGTGACACTCCTCCAAATGAATGGATCTGAAATCTTCGTGAGCAAGGGGAAGACTGCTTCATAGCACATTAAATATGGGGAGATGGCGATACCCTGTGGATTATGAAATTTGTCAGGGGAAATGTACAGTATCTACTTTCAACCCTCTATCTAAAAGAGTGGCAATGAAAAAAAAAAATGTATGTTATATTTTTGCAACAACCAATTATTTACTGTATGGCGAGATACAATAAAACAGATAAGTATTTAACTATATCATTTGTCATATTGGATTTAGCATATTGGCTTCTTGTCTAGTTATATACATTAGGTTACAATCCCAGTAGCATTCCTTCTGACACACACACATACAGTATGGTTTGGTGTGTTTGGGTTCTAAGCTTGCAGGGACTGTGTGCATTTGTATTGAGCAATAACCTACTTGTTTCACTTGGGTGCTGCACATATTTAGCTTTGCTTACGGAAGTTCATATTCACAGGTCCTGTGCTTCTGCCACCTGTACACTTCAGAACATTTGAAGATTAAGAACATTTAAAATCTGTTCTTCCTCACCCTGCCAATATACTGGTAGATCATGATCACACTTCCCAGCATGGCCAGGTTTGCGAGCAGCGAGAAGATGGACAGGTAACGCAGGTTCCTGATGAAGACGAGGAGGATGAGGAATGGCAGGAATGAGAGCATGTACAGTCTAGAATCCATGGTCTCTTGCAGCACCACCGTCTCGTTGGAGCTGCAGTCATTGCTGGTGGTATTGGCGGCTTCTACCACCTACAATGACATAAGAAGAGAGTGGGGTCAGGGGGTGCTGGGGAATGTAAGAAGCCAATGGTTGTAGGGATCTCTTACTTTTCTCCTAAGTCTAGTGGCAGACCAGTGAAGTAGGATATCTGTAAATTAAAGACCAGCCCAAGCTCCGTTCAGAAGTGACAAACTATAATTAACAGACTATTATACTTGATGTTCTTTGACCATACGGTGAGCCATTTGGTTACTCAATGAGGTATTCCCTAAAAGGTAATTAAAGTCCTTTTCAAAAGGCAATACAGGATAGTACCATCAAGTAACGCCCTACCATATCACCCTTATTAGAAGTTGATAGACCATTTAGAAGTTGATTTATGGCAGAGGAGGGGAATGGAGGGGGGGGGGGGGGCAGTGAATTAGAGCGAGAGAGGAGGAGGAGGGGGCAGAGGAGGGAAATGGAGAGAGGGGAGGGGGGAATTGAGTGTTTTCAAGGTCACAGAGCTAGAACTAAACAGTGCCCACCAGGCTTTCTATATACAGTACAGCCCTACAGACACTGCATTCCTAAAAAAGAAAAAAAAACTATCATTAAGTGCTTCGGAAAATACTTTATTAAAGCAGCAATCCTGCGCTCTTTTTTTTTTTTTTTTTTTTACGCTATAGGTTCGAAGCAAGGAGGTCTTCGGAGCTCAACTGTGTTAATTTAAGCCAATTAATTAGTTAACCCACGCTGTGCTGAAAAGCTGTGTAATGTGGCAGACAAGTTTATAGGGATGCATGTTAAACTGGATAAGAAAACAAAAAAAAAGGTGACACTGTGTGCTCATTTGCATATCATTACCCAAACCCCCTGGCTACAGTGGAATAATTGTATGCCAAGAGATACTGGGGGGGAAAAGCAGGGTTGCAGACCTGTATGAGACGTGTGAATGGGAAAACAGATTATGGGGTCTGCATTATGTATTAGCATATAATTTGTGTTGCATTAAAAAATGTCTGTGCTAAAAAGTAGTACAAATCTTCATAAAATGTGTCGTATATATGAAGACTCCATACATAGGATTTGTTGTTTGAAAAAAAAAAAAAATAATAATAAAACACGATTATCGTTTGTGAAGCGCCAATATATTCCGCAGTGCGGTACAATGGGGTACAGAGTTATGTATATTACATAAACAGTTAAATACAGGTGAGGACAAACATGCACAAACAGATACAAAGAGGTAATGAGGACCCTGCTCATGAGAGCTTACAGTCTATAGGGAATGAGGGACAAAGTTGAAACAAGAAGGTAAGCTGGCTGATCACCGTTGGTTAAGGCAGGGGTGTGCAAAGTAAGGGGGGCGAGATCTTTCTGGGGGGGCTGCGTTGCAGAGGCCCCACGCTCTTCCCCAAGGCATTCAAATTTAATGCCGGGGGATCGCGTGAGGCCTCTGCAACTCAGGACTCGTGTCCATGGCAATGCGGCGTCATGCGACGTGACGTCACATGCGTCAAATGACACGGCGAGTCATGCCGCATCAAGATAAGGGCGGGGACGCGAGCACCAGAGGAGGTGTGGGGGGTGCAGCAGGAAAAGTTTACGCTCCCCTGGGATAAGGTATGGCTCAGGTTACAATATGGCCCAGTCTGACAGCTGAAGACATTAAGGTGGGTTTTTTTGGGGGGGGGAGGGGGGAGGAGGGAGAGGGGAGAAAGGGAAAAGAGAGATGACATAGGGTCGAGATTGGTCCAGCTGGTCCGAATGGGGTAGGAGGGGGAAGGGGAGTTAGATGCATGGTGAGAAGGAGAGAGAGTGTGTCTGAGGTGGTGAACCAGGTTTCTGTAATGGCCAGAAGGTTGACAGAGTTGGAAATAAACATGTCATGTACGGCCGTGAGCAGTGGCGGATTTTCCATTAGGCCCTGGCCTAGGGCGGCAAAATTTACATACACAGAGGCTGCGCTCTCGGGCCTATGGGGCATGATGGGAAGTTCCTTACCTGCAGCCGCCTCTGCCTTCCTGCTGCGTCAAATGATACTGCGACATCACACAGAATCTCGTTGTTATGGCAATGCGACATCAGCGCGTTAGATGACGTCATGAAGTTGTGCTGCCATGGCAACGAGACGCCGTGTGACGTCGCCTTCGTGACGTCCACAGCTTTAGAAGACGGAGGGCAGCAGCACGGAGGAGGCGGCACAAGTTAAGTGCCTAGGGGCGGCGGATCTGGAAATCAGCCACTGGCCGGGAATTTGTTGCAGACAGATTGTGTGTTCCATATGGCACAGGAGAAGGGTAGGGAAGGAAGAGGTGTAATGGGGATGAGGTTGGAGTAATCAGCAGTGCGTGGTGAGGAGACTTTGGGGCAAGGTGTGGGACATGACAGGATTGGTATGTGGATAGGGTGAGGATTGGGGCACATGTTGCCACAGGGTAGGAGTAGTAGTCGAGGAAGAGAGGGAGAGAGAGAGAGAGAGAGAGAGAGAGAGAGAGTAGGAGAGTTGGTGTTTGGGGTGATGGGCTTTGATGTGAGAAGCCGGAGTTGATAGCTGTAGGGTAAGAGAGGTGACAGAGAATGGGAAATGAAGCAATGGGGTTTGGGTTGTAAAAGTGTGGGAGCTGGAGGCAAAGTGCAGGTGAGAGCAGAGTAATGGTAGTTCAAAGCTTAGAGGTGGCTGGAGTCATTACTTAGTATGAGGCTATGGTGTATCCAGCTGGCCTATGCAATGCACAAACAGCATGTGGTGTGAGCCCTTGAGCTGCTGCCAGAGGGGTGCTGCTAGACAGTGTCAGGGTGTGTTGAAAGGGTTTGCTGAGGGAATTGGAGGGTGAGGTACTCATGGGAGTATGATGTGATGAGTCAGTGAATAGCGGATTGATACACTTTTAAATTGACACAGAATCATATGTTTTTTTAATTTTATAACAAATATTAGTAAATAAATTAGAGTAGTATCATTTATTACAGCCATACTGTGAAAATAATACATTTCTGGTTAACCTACATAATGACGTATGTGCTGCCTCAAATACATTTCTGGTTGAAACATAGCAACTTAATTCTGCGTTAACCACCAGTAACAGACTTTTCAAGGTTTAAGCAAAATCTTTCTTTACGGCAAAACCAATTAAATAAATAGGCCCCTATGGGTCTCGTGATGGAACATTTCGAATTACATTTAAAGTAAAGGAAAATTAGGAATTTACAGTTACATTTATAAACACCTGCCATTAGTATAAAAGCACTGCAAATGTTAAATTAATTTTGCATCCAATTTCCAACCTCAATAAAGTAGATAAGAAGCAAAAGGTGAGGCAATGAGTACTCATTTGCATATCCTTACCCAGAGTCTCTTGCTGCAGTGGAAACACAGTTTGCTGAGAGTACAGGGTACGGCAGGTTTGGGGGGGACCTTCCCGAAACACGTGAACGTGCTCATGAGGCTTCTTTATGATTACTGTAAGCATTTTTTATATCTTTAAGGAACTTGTCTATCGGATGCCCCATCATTGGACCATTTGAGCACCACTAATCTAGACCGAGCAAAAGAGCATTACCAAGATAAATGTTGGCATTTTGAAGCCATGATAAACTCGTACCTGCTTTATATTGTCAGCCAGGAACACGAAGTAGACACAGCAAAAGCCCAGCTGGGTGAGGATCAAGAAGAATACAACAATCCGCCTAAGAGAGGGGACATAAAGAGGCAAAGAGATGGGCAGGGGGTGGAGATGACATAGACCAAAAGCAGCGTTATTAGGTAAAGTCCCAGGCTGCCTTTCACTACAGTCACCTAAACTCAGACATTACAAAGGGTGACAGAAAGTGGCCACATGAAGAGGCAAAAACAGAGAGTAGGAAAGCAGGTACAAAAAAGGGGCAGGAGACATGGGTGGGTGTTGACGACATTAGTGCTGAATGGCCACATAGATTTTAATTGCAATTCTATTGTGGTCTCCCAAGCAGGTCCACCGACAGATTAAAAGTGGCCCAGGACTAGAGGTAGTCCTCGTTATCCAACGTTTCACTTTACAACGAATGGCATATCCAACGCTTTACAATGTAACCCTAAGGGTAATTTTTCGACGCCTGAATGCGTTATCCAACGCTCACTGCCACTGATTAACATGGGACTCACTTTACAACGGTTTCACTATCCAACGCTACTCCCAGAACGGATTCCGTTGGATAACCGAGGACTGCCTGTACTATATTTAACATTCAATCTTTGCTGACCAGTGCCACCTGGTGGTTACAAAGAGTACACACGAATGTTATTATGCATAAATTACCATCACTATTCCTTCTCTCAGTGACCTTGAGCTTAACAGCCACAGATGTGGAAAACCTCTACTTAGTCTCAACTGCTAGTAACCGCAACGCCTCATGTTACAATTGTTTTAATAATTAGGCAAGTGTGAGGATTTTATATCCTATCATTTTGTCAGCAGGTTGGCAAATAGTCGGTACTGACAAACAATACTCGGTAATAAACAGATCGCAGCTACACAGGGCTCAGAAATTAGGCACATGGTTAATTCTGAAAGCCATGTAGCCCAAGTAAAAGGCAAAGAATAAAACTGATGGTACTACTGAAAAGAGAGAGAAAAAGGGTCTGCTTAATAAGGTTCAGGATGTGCTTTAAAACAATAGAATTCTATAACTATGAGAAGCTTAAAGCAGCAAATAGTGAAAAATCATATATATATATATATATTTATTTTTTTAATAAATCAGATCTGTATTATTAGATAATACTGTCTGCATTTTTTTTTTTTTTAAGTGAAACTGCTTTGCTGGCGCCTACAGGGTTTTCATGGGAAAAAATGCATTGCCTTGTAATGAAATCCGTAACAAAAAAGTGATGTCACGATGCTAATGAGCCTGCGCCCCGATCGCACATGTGCAGAAGAGGAGCTGGCAGGCCACCACGCATGCGCAGTACCGCCCTTGTCCACCAAGTACTTTGACACTCCCCCCTCTTCCAGCACGCGTGCGCACTGACGGCCGCGGGCCTCTGCACATGCGCGCCAGCACAAGAGTGGACTGACCGAGGGGGGAGGAGAGGAGCCGGGAACGCCGGGCAGGGAGAGACAGAGTCGCGTCCCCCGAGATCCGGTGCTGAAACAGACACATACAACCAGAGACACACACACAACCAGAGTCACACATACACGCAGAGTCACACATACACGCAGAGTCACACATACACGCAGAGTCACACATATACGCAGAGTCACACATACACGCAGAGTCACACATACACGCAGAGTCACACATACACGCAGAGTCACACATACACGCAGAGTCACACATACACGCAGAGTCACACATACACGCAGAGTCACACATACACGCAGAGTCACACATACACGCAGAGTCACACACAAAGAATTCAGATAGTATAAATATATTAGTGCCCTGCATGTGCGTTCTAAGTCACACTTTGTGTTTGGTAACTGAAATTGTGTTTGTTTTTAATGAAAAACCATCACAAATACAATTTCTGTGACAAAAGACAAAGAAGTTTCACTTAAAATGCGCATGCTCGACACACAGACACACAGACACACAGACACACAGACACACAGACACACAGACACACAGACACACAGACACACAGACTTTTTTTTTTCATTTCTAATGCCATTTTTAATGATTTTTTATTGTACTGATCATCTATGGTTGCTACAGTAAACATTTAGACATTCAGATCCTCTTTTGAAACAGGCTCCGACACACCTTTTTGAGCTCTGCCCGTTGGCAACCAAGTATCACAAATATATTTCTTGCTGTGTTCCAAACAGGAGGCTGAGTACTACAATGAAAGCTGTAACAATAATGTTATACTTTGTAATATAGTATTACATTGTGGTGCGGTCTGTGATGCTGCAGCTGCAAAGTAGGAAGGCGGCCATTTCATTAGGTACACATGCAGGATTTTGACCAATTTAGAACAGAATCATCAAACGATTGCTAGCTTAGGCAAGAATGTACATTGTCACATGCTTTAATAAAGAATACACATACATACAGTGATTGTAGTATTGTTGCTTTCATACTCTAACATTGAAGCATGTTAATTGTAAAGCGGGGTGGGTCCCAAACGCAATATATTATTTGAAGGGAGAATTAAATTGTGGGGGCCGACAATAAAATGACTCATTCTCATGCAGCCTGTTCATTATCGGAGGAGAGGAAATGTATCGTGCTGAACATGAAAAGCAGCTTCAATACATACAACTAAGTGCTGTAATTTACAGAATTGATGCAACTTTTCTCCAGAAGCACGGTATATTGCCAAGGGATGTGCTCACTCGCTATTATGTAAAAGGCCCAGTGCAATTACACCAAAGTGATTTGTCCTTTACTCTGTTGCGCTTTGTTCTGGAGGATCCTGACGGGCTTTGATCAGGCTGGACACCGCCCTGCAATTTGTTAGACAGGGGCTTTGAACCTTTGGATTACATGCTGAGCTCCAATACTGCACGTCTGAAACTGCAATACATTGCAGGCACAGATCAGACCCACTGTCAACATACTAATTGTCCACCAAGATATATATCCTACTTCTGCATTACACACCGTAAACAGTATTACCTGTTAATCTGCTCCAAGTTATGTATCCCTTAGAGTATTTTTAATGCCAACAATAAGTGTCGCCAACCCAGTCAGTTTCAGATATTATTATTATTAGCATGTTCTTGTATAGCGCTGCTAGTTTTACGTAGCGCTTTACAGAGACATTTTTGCAGACACAAGTCCCTGCCCCGTGGAGCTTACAATCTATATTTTGGTGCCTGAAGCACAGGGAGATAAAGTGACTTGCCCAAGGTCACAACGAGTCAACACCAGGAATTGAACCAGGCTCCCCTGCTTCAAACTCTCAATGCCAGTCAGTGTCTTTACTCACTGAGCCGTTCCTTCTGATAAGTACTCACTATAAAGACGCATATAAAAAATTGCACTTTAAAGATATTTCTGTCGAAATTGTGCTTCCCTAAGAATTTACTCTGCAAATGTCCCATCATCTCGTCCTGACAACCTACAGTGTACTCTCTGGAAGTCTCCCATTAGTAGGTATGTAGGATACCTACAGCTTAGACTTAACTTTGGAGACCTTGAGATACTAATTATCACCATCCTCAAGTACAAAGAGAGCTACAGAAATACTACCTACTGCGCTACTTATCCCAAAACGGTAAATGAAGAGCTACTGTTTTACATAATTGCTTTAGAGCATTGGCTGGGAGTGAGAAGTGCCTTTTCTATTAGCCTTTTTGGTCACATTCATTAGAACAAGAGCTGGCTCGTGCAATTATGCGAGAGGCTTTCTTTCTAGCTGCCGATACTGGCAACACAGAAGAAGAATACAGAGCCACGTACCCGCACTCAATAAGTGGGAGATTAGGGAACTGCACCTCGACCCATTTACTTACTGAGATCACTGACACACTCACAAAGCCTCTAATTGGCAATCAAGGACAGCAACTTGCTGGTCATATAGCCACTTAATAAAACCATATTGCATCTCTGAACTGCAGTATTCCAATTCCATGTTTGGATGTCGGCCTATAGTCCTACTTATTCCACCACTTGTACAGCAGGGGGCTGAAGGCTCCCTATACAATCTGTTTTCCGAAGGGCTTTAGTATCATAGCACTTTAGATATGTACATGCAGCTGGTTCTCAAGCAGAAAGAGACAGCAAAATAATCCTAAATACCTTCCCCAGATTGAATGTGTTCGCAGCCACTGGCTGGGCGTGGACTCCATGCCATACATCACTGCATCTCCATAGTCCACAAATGGTCGCTGGTCCCTAGGGAAAGGTGAAAGTGTTAAACAAAGCATTACTATAGGGGCTACAATTGGGAGTTATGGGTGCTGAAGGTGATCGCTGATAGGGAAATGTGTAAAAATATGATTGTATGTCAGGGGTGGAGGCGTGGGGCTCCTGCTCTCCCCCCTCTGCTGTTACCGAACCATTCCTATTCCTCCATCTCTTGATTTTCCCTCATTTGAGGCTCACACTGTCCAGATCTTCTCTCCTCTCCCTAGGAACGTGGTGTCATCTATCGCCCACCTACCTCTACTCATCCCCCTTCTTCCTTTCTCTCTCACTTTGAATCCTGGCTCTCTTTCTTTCTCTCCTCAGATTCCCCTGTTCTTCTCCTTGGGGACTTCAATTGCCACATTGATGACCCCTCTCTCCCTTGGGCTTCCCGCTTTCTTTCTCTAACCTCTTCTTTTGGCCTTCAACAGTGGACTGCAGCCAGCACCCACAAGGATGGCCACTACTTAGACCTGGTTTTCACTAAAAACTTTTCTCTCACCGATTTCTCCATTTCCTCTCTCTGACCATCACCTCATCCTCTCTATCTCGCTTCTCCCCTTCTCCACCTCCATCTACCCCCCGGTTCTGCAGAAACCTGCGCTCTATTCACTTACCTGACTTTGAGTCCACTTTAAGCTCCTCCCTCTCCTCTCTCAGCTCTGCTACAGACCCTGACAACCTGGTCAGGAACTACAACTCTGTCTTGTCCTCGTCTCTTGATCTACATGCCCCGCTTTCTCTCTGCCGCACTCGCCCTTCTAACCCTAGACCCTGGCTAAATTCCCACACGCGCATGCTGCGTTCCTCCACTCGTTCCTCTGAACGCTTCAGGAGGAAGTCTCACACTCTCGCAGACTTCCTTCACTACAAATTTATGCTATCCTGTTTCAACTCTGCCCTCTCGCAAGCTAAACAAGCCTACTTTTCTTCACTAATCAACATGCACAAGTCTAACTCACGCCGACTGTTCTCTGTCTTTCATACTCTACTCAAACCACCCTCAGCTGCCTCTCCTTATCCATCTCCGCTCAGGACTTTGCTGACTATTTTAAGGAAAAGGTGGAATCCATACGTCAGAACATCCCCTGTTTCTTCCTCCCATCCTACACCTCTTCCTAACTCTCCTCCTGCCTTCCTTGACTCTTTTTCCACTGTCTCAGAGGAGGATGTGTCGCTGTTGATCGCCTCTTCTCCCTCTACCACTTGCCCTCTTGACCCCATTCCCTCCCATCTCCTAAAAACTCTTGCTCCTACTATAATCCCTACGCTCACACACATTTTTTACTCCTCCCTCTGCTCTGGAACCTTTCCATCCTCCTTCAAACATGCAACAGTCATACCATTACTCAAAAAGAGCAAGCTTGACCCTACCTGTCTTTCTAACTATCGACCTGTCTCCCTCCTGCCTTTTGGCTCAAAACTCCTTGAACGTCTTGTATTCTCTCGCTTGCTCCATTTTCTCAACACCTCACTGCTCACTCCACGGAAACAGCCCTCACTAAAATAACTGACGACCTCCATGCTGCCAAAGACAGAGGTCATTACACTCTGCTCATATTACTCGACCTCTCTGCAGCATTTGACACAGTGGACCACCCTCTTCTCCTCCACATTCTCCATACTCTAGGTATTCGGAACAAAAAGCTCTATCCTGGATCTCATCCTATCTCTCCCATCGTACTTTCAGTGTCTCTTCTGCTAACACCTCCTCCTCTATTGATATCTCTGTGGGGGTACCCCAGGGCTCTGTCCTGGGACCTCTTCTCTTTTCTCTGTACACACTCCCTCTAGGTGACCTAATAACATCTTTTAGGTTTAATTATCACCTCTATGCCGACGACACACAAATATACTTTTCAACACCTGACCTTACACCTGCTGAACAAACCAAAGTTTCTGAATGTCTCTCTGCTATATCATCCTGGATGGCCCTCCGACGCCTTAAACTCAACATGGCTAAAACAGAGCTCCTCATACTTCCTCCCAAACCTGGCCCTACTACCTCCTTCCACATTACTGTTGGAACTACAATCATTCACCCAGTAGCCCAAGCACGCTGCCTAGGGGGTCACACTCGACTCCTTTCTCACATTCGCCCCTCACATTCAAAACATTTCTAAAACTTGTCGCTTTTTCCTCCGCAATATAACAAAGATATCTCCTTTCCTCTGTTGCTCGACTGCTAAAACTGACTCAGGCCCTCATTCTCTCCCGTCTTGATTACTGTAACCTCCTGCTGTCCGGCCTTCCTGCCTCTCACCTGTCTCCCCTACAATCTATCCTAAATGCTGCTGCCAGAATCACTCTACTCTTTCCTAGATCTGTCTCAGCATCTCCCCTCATGAAATCCCTCTCCTGGCTTCCGATCAAATCCCGCATCTCACACTTCATTCTTCTCCTCACTTTTAAAGCTTTACACTCTTCTGCCCCTCCTTACATCTCATCCCTAATTTCTCGTTATGCACCATCCCGACTCTTGGGTTCTTCTCAAGGATGTCTTCTTTCTACCCCCTTTGTATCTAAAGCCCTCTCCCGCCTTAAACCTTTTTCACTGACTGCCCCACACCTCTGGATTGCCCTTCCCCTCAGTACCCGACTAGCACCCTCTCTATCCACCTTTAAGACCCACCTTAAGACACATTTGCTTAAAGAAGCATATGAATAGCACTGTCGATATTCTGAACACATGATACATAAAGCTTGGCCCCCTGCAGACGCACTTACCAGAACTCCCTCCTACTGTCTCTGTACGTTCTACCTACCTACCAATTAGACTGTAAGCTCCTCGGGGCAGGGACTCCTCTTCCGAAATGTTACTTTTATGTCTAAAGCACTTATTCCCATGATCTGTTATTTATATTATCTGTTATTTATTTGATTACCACATGTATTACTACTGTGAAGCGCTATGTACATTAATGGCGCTATATCAATAAAGACATTCAATTCAATTACAGATCTTGATTAAATATAATATTAAAAAAAACAGTGATGACTGATAGATATCATGTTTGACAAATAACTGATAGTTATTGCTTATCACTGGAATCAGTCTAGGAAATCTGACAAATCAATGCAGCTGCAGAACGATAGGTCACAACACATTGCACTCGAAAACCCCTACTAGCAAGGGCAATAAGGAACTTTTATTATGGTTTAATTTCGCTTCCTACTCTAGGATCATTCGTGGTTTAAAAAGGTCCATTTTTAATGTATTCTAATGTAGCAAGCATTTTTGTTTCTATAGAAACCATTTACAAAGTTACATCCCCTTCCTCTTCTGAGACAGGCTGTGGCTCTTGTGTCCTGCCCTCCCTCTAGCTGTGCATGAATTGTATCTAGTGCCTGTCTGGTCACATGATCTTCCACACAGAACTTTGCATCATGGGTACTATTTTGCAGCAATAACCAAATTAAATAACCCCTGATTCGGCGATCAATTACAGGAGAACAGATCGATCGGCAACTTAGCTAATCACTCGTCAGTGTGCAGATTGTATTGATGCCCATATTGAATGGAATAAATAAAATAAAAAAGGTTTTTAAAATGGCAGCTCTAACAGAAAGCTATTTACGAGGCTCAAACTTTTTTGAGCTACACAATTCAGCCCAGTAAAGTTATCGAAGGGGTCAAAAAGTTAGCCCAGAACATACAAGAATGTAAACTCAATGCAGCAGTATAATATTCCCGTTATCGGAATAATGGTGACAGCTGCAATAGTTGGTACTGTTGCAATTTTGTATCAGCAGTAACTTAATAGTGTGTTTGCTAGTTTGGCATTTCATTAAATACAATGCTGGCTGACCAACATCCTATCAAATACCCTATTATAAGTAGTTAGAAAAGGATAGAGATTAGAAATAGAGGATAGGATCCCTAACCAGCATTTCGCATCTACTTTTGAATAGCTAGGTTCTAACTTTGTATGCTATAGTTGGCGAGTAATGCTTTGTAGTAGAGCAAATACAGTATAAACAAGCACTGACTGAACGATAACAGCACAGCTAACAGAATGTGTGCTACTGTAACTACCCGCCAAGGCACCATATGGAGCTACAAACACCCTGCCCAACGGACGGACTTCGCGACGTTAGCCGACTCCCGACGCATGTTTCACATTTACCCACTTTGTCAAAAAGGGGGGGGGGCGAGAGATGGTAAATACATGATGGTTGGTGCTCAAGAAATAAAAGGGAGCTGGAATATTCAAAAATGTCAAGGAATAATCAGCACAGTGGGGGCTTTTACTGCAATGGGATTGCCTAAATCCCTTGAAATCACATGTATGAGATATGGAATAAAGCAGCAACACTCCATGCTTACAAAATACTAAGCACGTTTATTACTCACATGATTATGCGAGTAACAAACCTTGTTGATATTTTAGAATTGTGGAGTGCTGCTGCTTTATTCCATATCTTCCCCACCGGGTATTTAAGATCCAATATTCACTTCTCTCCATAGTCCTGATGAAGAAGATCTCTGCTGTCGACTATGCTATTTAATAAACGGGAGTTTTGTTTAATACAAACTTTTGAAGCTGCACCCCCCTTTCTTCCCAGTCTCTCGCGCCTTCCCCCCACCTTGTATCCGCGGCAAATGAAGTCACATGGCCACCCGCGTCAATTGACGCCGCATTGCCATGGCGACGCGTCACAGCCTGCTGAATCCCGGTAGGTGGAGTGTTGCAGGGGTCTCACGCGATCCCCCGGCATTTAATTAAATGCCTGGGGGAAGAGCGCGGGGCCTCTGCAACCGCCCACGCCACCCCCAGCAAAATCTCCCGCCCCCCTGGGGGGTGCGCCCCAGTTTGCGCACCGCTGCTTTAAGTAATCATCTACGTTCTTACATTTTTGTATATATGGCCGTACTGTATACACATGCCTTAGCACTCTATACTTGCAAGTTAGGGGTGCAGAGTTTTTCTATTTTGGAAGAGCCGATATTGAACCTGGCTTTTGGAAATATCGGTTGCTGAAACCCCGATTTTATGATGCATACTGTATCTGTGACAAATGTCGCTGCTAGTATGCAAACACTTTAGGTCATTATTACGAGATTCTCACACTTGGTCTTCCATTGCAGAAAAACTGCCTTTTGCTGTGCTGCTTGTTATAAATAATAAATTAAGATTTCACAAGCTAAATGATACCGTTGTTCTAGTATGTTTGAGGTACACACAGCACCCTGATGTATTGCAATGTGTGGGACCAGTAAATGAGCTTTGTGCAGTTGCTATTCATGTTCATGTGTAAATCAATCACGTTTTTTTAACAATTTATAAATGTAATCTGTTTCCTTTGAAAGATTAAATGCCCCATAGATTAAACTGTTCACCCAAGTGCCTTCTGTGTAAGGCCTGGTCTCCGCTGGCTACCGCAGCGCCCGCTGTGCGGAAGCTGCAGGGACGAGAGCCCTCCCCTCAATGGCGCCGAGCCCGCAGCGAGGGGGGGCCGCAGCGCTGTGGCGAGAGTTGCCCCTGCTCTCAATAGAATTGAGAGCAGGACTCGCGACGGAGAGCTAAACCACGTCCCCCGGCGGTTCAGCCAATGAGGGCGAACCTGCCGGGTGACGTCATGGCCGCGCCCCCGTCACACGCCCTCCCCCCCCCCGGTCTCTCTTCCTGCAGCTCACTGCAGACCGAGGAATTGGCTGCGGGCGCGCGTGCAGCGGAGGTACTGGGGACTTAGCCTATGAGTGAATACATTTCCATTTGCTTGCGGTCTGTTTTATGCTCATCTTATCTGGTAATTCATATTCTAACTATGCTGTCACCATTACCACAAACAACAAAAGGGAAGAATTAACATATAACCTGTATATACACACACACAGCATCTTACAAGCAGGCTTATCTCAAGAGATTAGATAAAGGTTGTAAAAACACTCCAAAACATTTGGTCACTATGAAGTCAGGGAACAAACGCAACAATAACCAAAAAAATACACAATAAAAATTGGACCAGTTACAGTGTTTTTATCAAGGTTATGTACTTGTACCCTCGCAAATGCAGAGAGGACTTTTTAATGGTTAGGTTTTATTGACTATTATATAACAGTGTAGATCAGCATAATGACAAAGCTATTTATTTGAACTCTGAGTTAGGAAGGAATGCACCTCGCAGAACCCAGAGCTCCCGTCACTGGTCTCACCTTTGACAGAAGTGATGAGCGCACTTAACCAGGAGGTCCATGCAGTGAACAGCGATGATGCCCATCACTACCAAACTCAGAGGACCCAACTGCGAGAGGGAAAGAGAAGGAGCCGATTAAACACATCTTCTATTACAAAACAAATGCTAAAAATGGTAGGAAAAGGGTTACATTGGTGTATACTTTCCCATTTATTTAAATGTCACAGTGTGAGCAGGAGAATAAATCTTCTGGAATGATTATTATGAAGTATTGTCCGATTATGTCCCTTTTAACATAAATCAGCCTAAGGCTGATCCCCAAAAATTCCTACGCAACACAATCTGCACCAGAGGTTAAATAGGGCTCATCCTTGTTCTCATGCATGATATATGTTTCTCGGTACTCTTTAATAGTTGGAAGAGTTAACTTAAAGGTACATACAATATTGCCAGCCAGCAAATTTTTTCTGTTTATTTATGCTAAACGATTGGAAGATTCACAATGTAGAAAAAAGGTCATTTATTGACTAAAGAGTCCGAGTTGCATCCAACGTGTCGGTGCACATCAGGGATCCCTGATGAAGATGCATGTGCGCCGAAACGTTGGATGCAACGCTGACTCTTTAGTCAATAAATGACTTTTTCAATAAATGACTTTTTTGCTATGTTGTGAATCTTCCAATTGTTTGGTGTGCTTAGCTCCCTTTGCCTATTGCTACTCCTTGACAAAGGACTCTTGCGGTTAGCACTCATTTTTTCACTCTCCATTACCCTAGATTCCCTTTTTATGAGCATCCCAAGTTGCTTTACCTGATTCTCCTCTTTGTTTACATTTATTTATGCTAACCACATCCTGATTCTAATTTGCTTATATAGACACAAGATGCATCTGGCTCTGTGCAGTGCCTGCAGCGTTAAGTTGTTAGGTAACCTTGTTGCTTAGCAGCATGTTCTCATAAGCAGAATTAGCTGGCCTTTTGATGCTGAAAAAGATTAACCAGTCAACTACAGTACGTGTAGAAAAGAAGAGGGAAAAAAATAAAAAAAAAATAAGAGGCTATGGGGCATGAACCTTCAAAGCAAAAAAACAAAACAAAACAAGAAATGTCATTAACATTTCAGATGTAACCTCATCTTCATTTGTGGTTAGCGCACTGGACTTTGAAGTGACAAAAACAGCTCTGAGCCCCTTCCAGAAAAAGACTTTAGTAATCCAGTTTCCCTTGCTTCACATGGTTTAAGATAAAGCCTCCTAAACCCTATATATTTTCAGCAAGAACTACTTAATTTGTGCTGCTCTTAAATAATAAAAAGGGTGCAGAAGCTAGAGCAAGAACAAAGACCAACGCTGTTGGATCTTACCTAAATCACCTTGTTTCCTCATCGCCTCGTATAATAAAGATCAGATTGGAAGGTAATTTGGATAGGGAGTGTGTGTTGCTATATCAAATATACTATACAACATTAATATATTTTATTTAGAAAACATAGCAAGGTCCCGCATTTCTAAACATGCATTCACACCAGATCATCAACCATTACCTAAATAACCTACATTGTACTCATTGCAAGAACCTAACAAACATCTTGTAATCCCATTCCGAGCACCATTACATTACAGGAAGGAAAAAAGCCTCTAGAGAGGAATGTGGAGCACAGCACAAGGACAGACAGCAGGACCAGCATATCAAAGGTTAACTAATTTATTGGTATAGGGGGGGGGGGGGGGACCATAAAACCGGACAATCACCACTCTGACGCGTTTCGGGCTATGCCCTTTGTCAAAACTCTTGACAAAGGGCATAGCCCGAAACGCGTCAGAGTGGTGATTGTCCGGTTTTATGGTGTCCCCCCTATACCAATAAATTAGTTAACCTTTGATATGCTGGTCCTGCTGTCCGTCCTTGTGCTGTGCTCCACATTCCTCTCTAGAGGCTTTTTTCCTTCCTGTTCTGCAATAAAGTTGGAGGCACGCCTGCATGGATCCCCTGCTGATCTACACTACTCTACAATCAAAAAAGTGAGTGGACTTTGATATACCTACTGCTCTCTGATACTGTCACTGTCTCTGTTCTGTGACTTACCTTAGTGTGGTAGGAGAACAGGGAACTTTCAGCCTATGGCGCTATGTTCCCCTAATACCCTATAAATCCCACTATTGTAAGCCATATAGGCAGTCACATACTCATGAACAGTCTATAAGGTTGACTTGGATATATATCCTCAAGAAGCAGTTTGTCCTCACTAATAATTCAAGCAAAGAATATGTATCCGTGACATATGGGACCTGTTATATAATATACCTGTTCATATATCTGTTGCACCTTTTTGGACGGAAGTCCTGTTTTTCTACACAATTACATTACATTACATTACAGCAGATTTCCTACCACAATCCCTGCATTCTTCACGGCCAACGGCAGACCAAGCAGTCCCGTTCCAATGTTTCCCTTCAGCAAATGAATCAAGGTCTGGAACCATCTGCAGTAGGAAAAACAGAGAACGGTTTACGGGTCAAGATGCCACTGGAGAAAACAGAAACAATGTGTTCCAGGACCACTGAAATAAGCATGTTTCCCACCTGCAGAAGATTGTCCAGTTGGTATTTAGTATGGATTACAGGTCTCATAGGAGTGGGAACCTCACAAAATTCAGGGACAACATTGCAGGGTAGCATTGTATTTTAAGAGTATCGCATTTTACAGTGGGCATTTTTAAGTGAGTAATGTAGTTAGACTGGATCTTCCAACAGACTCTTTACATAAGGCATAGGTGAGCTTATTTTACCGCACTATTATCTCATTCTTGTTAGCCTGCACATTTAATCCCCCCTATACACTTTATTTACTGCATCCTCTCCCAACACTGAACTGCACACAATTGCCTCTCCCATCTTCCACCCCCCCTCCCCTCCACCAAATCCCTCTGCAAACCTTAAACAGACCCCAGCATTGCAAATGCAGCAAAACATTTTGGCAAGGAAAAGGCCCATCTCTGCTGTTTACTCTGCACACACTCACTTGGCTCACAGCAGCTTCATGCAAAATGACCTACCTTTGAGATCATGAAAAGCTACATACTACTCCCTCCTGGCCCACACCCAATATCATACACCCTGGATTACTCCAAAGCCTTGCACTACTGTATCTACCGAACGTTGGTGGAGAACTCTGAAAACCAGCACACCAACCACTATTCATTCTAATGGCAAACATCACAAATTTACAACTTGCAAACAACTACTCAATTTCTATTTATACTGTTACCCTCTTTAGCAGGTGATATTGAACGTAACCCAGCCCCTCCCTTTTCAACTCTCTGTCCTATACCCCTGAGAAAACCCCTTTCAAATTTCAAAAATGTCTGTCGCCCATATAAATATCCGGAGTCCGCTGCCCAACTTGGATGAACTAAGGGCATGGTGCCTTATGCATACACCCAAAGTCATCATTCTCACAGAAGCATGGCTAACGCCTAAAACCCATGATGCAACTATCGCCATTCAGGGATTCTCCATTTCCAGGAAAGACAGGTCATAGAGAGGAGGGGTGTTATTTTATATTGCAGACACCTTACAATTTACGCTCCTAAATTGTCCCCCCCCCCAAGCCCACCCTCTCTTGAAATCCTAGTTGGCAAAATCTGCATCCCCTTTTCTAAGCCTGTTCTTATTGCTGGCATCTACCACCCCCTTAAAACCCCACTACAATCCCTGACTGATATCACCCAGTTTCGTGGCTCAATTTCCCCTCTGAATGAGAAGAGAGTGTGCTGCTAGTTCTTGGGGATTTCAACTACAATTGGCTCGACCCCAAAAACAAGAAAATCCAGATAGTCATGGTTGCCACGGTAACGTGCCGTCAAATGACATCGCGGTCACGTGACGTCACACGACCCCGCGGCATCATTTGACGGCGCGCGAGGTAAGGAGGGGGCGCACAACAAAGAGCAGGCAGACGGGGCGCAGCAAAAAAAGTTTGCGCGCCCCCGACTTAACCTAAGGCAACTAATTTCCCAACCCCCACAGACAAACATGAAATCTCACAACCATTCCATGCTAGAATGGATTCTCTCCTCCAGTCCCAGCAGAATCCAATCCTCTGGCTTCCTACCAGACATTTTCAACGACTAATTGAGCGACCTGTGCTGAAGCAGGGGTATCCTTAGGTGGCCCTTGAGGACTGGAGTTGGTCACTCTTGCCATATGGAAATAACATTGTTTGGACAGAGGCAGAAGGATCCCACTTCCCACGCTCCCCACTCACGTAGTGGTGGTACCACTCTGCTCTCCCAGTCTCTCATACTGTCGGGATCTGGGAAAGAGGCTGCTGATGATTCCTGGAGAGCTCTCCTCGCTGGGGCTGGCATCAGTGGAGCTGTAGCCACTGTGCGTGTCATTTCTCAACCTGGTGGTGGCCATGGTTCCTGGGGGAGCAAACAGATCTAGTCACACCTATGACTGCTTGAAACCTAGGACTCTAGGCTTAACCCCTTTGCTCCCAGAGGGGATAGCAAAACATGGATTCATTAATCCTTTCCCGTTAAATGTCCAAGCATGTTTAATTAAGAGAGTGTGAGTATATATATATATATATATATATATATATATATATATATATATATATATATATATATATATATATATATATATATATATATATATATATATATATATATATATATATATATATATATATATATATAAACTGTATGCTATATATTTGCTTTCCTGTGGAGGATTTTTGTCACTTTTTTCACTCACCATAACTCAGTATTATATATATATATATATATATCCCTCATTCATTTACCTGCGCTGCTAGGACATGGGAAAGCATTGCTTCGATAACACATTACTTAGTTCTGAATACAGAGCATTGATTTGGCACAAAGACCTGCAGAGCATTGGCTCAATAACCCTTTCCTTTACTTAGACTGCAAAGCATTGATTTAGTCACTTTATTCTTTCTATAGCCCCTCAAAGTAGTTGTTCATCGTGAGTTTTACCTGGGATCTGTAGCGTTCTCTTATGTACTTTCTGGCCAGAAAGCAGGGAGCGTCCCAACTGTCATGGGGTAGAATTCAGATAGTGCCTGAGAAAGTGAAACCGTCTCTTAATTGATATTTGATTCCACAACATTTTTCTTACTCATGAGTTTATCGGGTTATTCATCCTACTAGGAAAGTGCCGATCAGGGCACTATTGCATATTCAGGTCAATGGGAGTTTCTGTGCAATAGTGACCAGATTGTCACTATTGCAGTTTAAGCAATAACCTCCTATGGCCCAAAAAGGAACTTGGTCAGCAGCAGTACCAACCTGGTACTTATCTACTCACACAGAAAACAATTGCGTAGATGACACTCACATATAACCCCTGCTTACATCCATTGCTCACCCTACCCCTTTATAAATTAGACAATGCAAAATGACAGCGACAGTGTGAAAAAAAAAATGCAACCACTGTTTATGCTCAAAATGTCTTCATTCTGCAACTTATCTATGGCTGACCATATAAAAAATCCCCCTACTCACATTGCACCTGAGACGCGACACAAGTAGCTTAAGCTTTTTTGGTTACGGAACCCTATAATTATATTGTGAAATTATTCGGAACCCCAATCCGCACTAATAGGGAGTCTTAGATCAGATGCAGTGTAAGGAACCCCAACCCTCTCTAATAGAGTGTCTGAGATCAAATGCATTGTAAATTCTTCTGTATTTAGTTAAATTTTCAAATGACCAGAAAATTGCAAGGAACCCTTTAAGGATGCCTGTGGAACCCCTATTGAAAAACACTGTTCTACAGACAAATGATTCCACTGCTCACATCCGATCCTTGTTAAAATGATCCCACAACTCATACATAAAATCAACCTTAATCCCATGATCTCTCCTCTAAATACTTGCATGCCATCCACCAACCCCATAACACAAACTAAAGTATCACTCTTAGTTGGTTCCCCTACTAACACCGGAAGTAAGAACTATATGGTGCTGAGCCAGGCAGCCCCAGCGCGCAGGTCTACCTTGTAAGCCTCTGCACCATCTCTTTATGCCCAGGACACCACCAGGACTGTTTCCTCTGCACCTGAATACTGGATGTACTTACCCTTATATGTAAGTTTTTATTGTTACTACTATTAACATGTTTTAATTAAATCTTGACCCTCGGTGCGCTTTTGTGTTTCATTCCCTACTAACACATCAACGTTACTCGTAATTTGCATTGCTCCCACTAAAATATTACGTTTCTTTACATGTTCCCACTGCTCACTCATACATCACCCTTACTAACGTGAACGAGAATGATTTCACCTGCACTCAAATGATCCCCCCTACCATTCACCCTTTACTCACCAAATTTCCCTCCTACAACCCACCTTTCACACAATCTCCCTCCTACCACTCCTCACGCTTACTTCAACCACTCAACCTCCCCCTTCAACTACTCTACTCATCAAATCCCCCTTCAACCACTCACTTCTCACCCATCCAATCCCCCGCCTACCCTTCAACACCCCTCACCTACCCAATACGCCTCCAACACTTCGCCCCAAATCACACAACCCCCCTATCATTCACATCACCGAATCGTTCCACTCCCCAACCTACCACTCACACAATCCCCCTCCTTTCACTCCCCTCTCATCCAATTCCACTCCTACCACTGACCCTTGTACACAGGAAACGTCATCCGTTCTGGGTTTTTTTCTTCTTCATGAAGCTCTAAGCAAATGTAATTTGTACCAAAATGGTGCTGCATACATTCTTCTTGCCTACACCTCTCCCCCAACTACCACTCATGTTCACCCTTAGTCACTCAACCCCCCTTCTACCAGTCACCCTTAGTCACTCAACCACCCCCCGCCTACCACTCACCTATAATCACTCAATACCCCTCCTACCACTCACCTAGTCACTAAATCCCCCTCCTAGCACCTTAGTCACACAATCCCCCCTCTTCTCACTCACCCTTAAGCACATAACCCTGCTGCTCACTCACCGCTCAGCTGCCGGCTACTTCCTGCTCTTTGCCGGCACCTTCTCTCCATGCCCACAACACATTACCACAGGCACGTGACTCGCCTGTCAGCTGACTGTATCCTTAGCAACAGACGGCTGTGTTTTGTTTTTTTTTCATCACATGTTTTTATGTAACAGTAAAACTTTATTGTACATCAAACATCGAACAAACATAAACTAGCTAATCCCTGATCTGCATGTTTAAGGATTCTTGCCAATACAAGCTTCCCTCCCTGTGTTTCTGTGAGAAAGGCCCTGGAATACAAAGTAGTTTAAATATACTGAGCAGGCTGGTTTATTTTTTTTTGTATTCCTTCCTAGTTAGAGTTAACAATTGTGTTTGATTCCTAAAGTCAAATAGCAGTAATATTTACCTCCAAGCACACAAAAAAAAGTTATTTTATCCTCTGGTCTGGTCTCTGAGATATGTTGCTGTTCAGTTGCCTATGTTTTCGTTCCCTCCAGGGAAATTAAAATGGCCACCAAATATCGAGGGCCACGCAAGCCAATAGGAAGACGCTTCCTTATTGGGGAGGATTTAGGGTTGCCAGGTGTCCAGTATTAAACCGGACTGTCCTGTATTTGTATTCTCTGTCCAATAAAAAATTAGAGGGAATACTGCATATGTATGCGGTATTACCGGTCTGGACATAGTGACCTGACCGGCTTGGGGGGCAGCAGCAGGGCTGTTGATAGGGGGCGTTCCTTTGACAAGGCTACTGTAAGCTCTAAAACAGAAGAGTCCAGAAAACAATATAATAATATAAAAGACAGCTGAGGTAAGCAGCGAGGAGAATTCAATACGGTGGTGTTGTGTGATACACGATGGAGAAGGAATCTGTGGACAGTGAACAGACTAACAAGGAGTTCCAGTGGAAAACGCTACCTGGGAAAATGCTGTAGCACTCCTGGGTCTGAATAAGGTTGCATGTATTAGTTTTTTGTTTGTCCCTTTTTTCTTTTTTATGTAGTCTTAATAAACTTTTTTAAGCCCTTGCAGTTGGTGAGCTGATGGTGCATTTTTTGGACTTAGCGATTCATTTTTTCAGTCTTTCTTACCTTGCTGTTGATAGGGGGCGTCCTGGGCAGGAGAGAGAGAGTGACAGAGAGAGACATCTGTGGGCGCCATCTTTGAAAATCCAGGAATTAAACAATAACTAAACCAATCAATGGCACATATACAATCGGTCCATAACCTACATCAGGGGTGCGCAAACTGGGGGGGCTTTTTTGGGGGGGCTTCAGTCCATGCGTTGTAATTTCACGCCCCATTAGGGGCGGGGGCGTAGTGCAGGAAGTTTGTGCACCTCTGACCTACATAATTCACTTGGTAGGTGCACACAAAGGCCCCTACTTATTATGCCATGAAGCAGATTTCTCATTCCTCAGAAACATTTCAGCTCCATTCAAACAGGTTATCCAGTGGAGAATATCTGATACCAGTGCCGGAGCACATCACTCATGGAGTTTGTCAAGGGATTATCCCCTATCCTGAAGTACGACCTCTAATTTTGGGGCACTGCTGGACCCTCTGGCTGCAAAGAAGTTACATAAAAAATGGGAAAGAGAAAATGTAGTGCAGCTGAATATAGCATTTTCTATAGAAATAGTTTGCTGTTTGTCTTCTAAGGGTTTGTCCCCGCATGTTACTGCAGCGCCCGCTGTGGCAGACGCTGCAGGGACGAGGGCCCTCCCCTCAATGGCGCCGAGCCCGCAGCGAGGGGGGGGCCGCAGCGCTGTGGCGAGAGTTGCTCCTGTTCTCAATAGAATTGAGAGCAGGACTCGCGACGGAGCGCTAGGCCATGCCCCCGTCGGTTCAGTCAATGAGGGCGAACCTGCCGGTGACATCATGGCCGCAATTTCCCCCCCCCCCCCCCCACCCACGCCCCCCCGGTCTCTCTTCCTGCAGCTCATTGCAGACCGGGGAATCGGCTGCACACGCCGCCAGCCTCGCGGGCGCGCTTGCAGCGGAGGCACTGGGACCTTAGCCTAACACATGATCTTCGTCAGACTCTGGCACAGGCTCAGATCTCTAAATCATCTCTCTTGTACCAACTTGTCTTTTCTTGCCACACTGTGTGGGATGAACTGGGGACCCACACAAGTCTATTCGGCTGGCTGCATGACACCTCACTGAAATGCCTCCCTCCATAGGCTACCATTACATTCTTGCACATTTCTGTAGCAAGGACACATTTGTAATGTGCTCTTTTTCTTCAGAGGCATCTGCACTTGTCTTAAAATAAAGCGAAGCAGCTTCCTTGCTGAAGCACCTGTTGTTTGAAGTTCAAAACGCAGTTACAATGTCTGTTTGTCAAGTTACTTTATTTCTAAATGGTTAGATATTATGAGATGGAGCGGCTCAGTGCGTAGAAACGCTGACTCTGATAACGACAGTGAGGGCGAAGCAGAGGAGCCTGGTTCAATTCCTGGTGTCAGCCGCTTGTGACCTTGTGTAAGTCATTATCTTCCTGTGCCTCAAGCACCAAAAATCATCAATTGTAAGCTCTATGGAGCAGAGACTGTGTCTGTAAATATCCTATATGCTGAGCACTATACTGTAATTCTGAAGTGCTTTGAGCCCCAATGGGAGGAAAGTGCTATATGAAATAAAATAATGACGTTAATAATAACAATAACTTTAAGTCTTATTAACGCCTGTGCTGACAGAGTGGTCTGCAATGCATTGCAATAACTATGCTTTGCAGGACCCTCAGATACCAAGGGGGTTAAAAAAAAAAGCTGTGTGTGCTGAGCACGTGCATAGTAAGTGAAACTTCTTTGACTTTTGTCACAGAAATTGTATTTGTGTTGGTGATGTTTTAATTAAAAATCAAAATACAATTTCAGTTACAAAACGCAAATAAATTTGACTTAGAATGCACGTGCTCGGCACACATCCCATGTATTAGCTATTTGCACTAAGTGTGAATTCCTTGTGTGTATGTGTGTCAGTGTGTGTGTATGTCAGTCAGTCAGTCAGTGTGTGTGTCAGTCAGTGTGTGTGTGTGTGTGTGTGTGTGTCAGTCAGTGTGTGTGTATGTGTGTCAGTCAGTGTGTATGTGTATTTGTGTCAGTGTGTATGTGTAAGTCAGTGTGTGTCAGTCAGTGTGTGGGGGTGTGTGTCAGTCAGTGTGCGGTGCGGGGAGGGGTGGGTGAGTCAGTCAGTGTGCGGGGAGGGGTGGGTGAGTCAGTCAGTGTGCGGGGAGGGGTGGGTGAGTCAGTCAGTGTGCGGGGAGGGGTGGGTGAGTCAGTCAGTGTGCGGGGAGGGGTGGGTGAGTCAGTCAGTGTGCGGGGAGGGGTGGGTGAGTCAGTCAGTGTGCGGGGAGGGGTGGGTGAGTCAGTCAGTGTGCGGGGAGGGGTGGGTCGGTCAGTCAGTCAGTCAGTGTGCGGGGAGGTGTGGGTGGGTCAGTCAGTGTGCGGGGAGGTGTGGGTGGGTCAGTCAGTGTGCGGGGAGGTGTGGGTGGGTCGGTCAGTCAGTGTGCGGGGAGGTGTGGGTGGGTCGGTCAGTCAGTGTGCGGGGAGGTGTGGGTGGGTCGGTCAGTCAGTGTGCGGGGAGGTGTGGGTGGGTCAGTCAGTCAGTGTGCGGGGAGGGGTGGGTCAGTCAGTCAGTGTGCGGGGAGGTGTGGGTGGGTCAGTCAGTGTGCGGGGAGGTGTGGGTGGGTCAGTCAGTGTGCGGGGAGGTGTGGGTGGGTCAGTCAGTGTGCGGGGAGGTGTGGGTGGGTCAGTCAGTCAGTGTGCGGGGAGGTGTGGGTGGGTCAGTCAGTCAGTGTGCGGGGAGGTGTGGGTGGGTCAGTCAGTCAGTGTGCGGGGAGGTGTGGGTGGGTCAGTCAGTCAGTGTGCGGGGAGGTGTGGGTGGGTCAGTCAGTGTGCGGGGAGGTGTGGGTGGGTCAGTCAGTGTGCGGGGAGGTGTGGGTGGGTCAGTCAGTCAGTGTGCAGGGAGGTGTGGGTGGGTCAGTCAGTCAGTGTGCGGGGAGGTGTGGGTGGGTCAGTCAGACAGTGTGCGGGGAGGTGTGGGTGGGTCAGTCAGTCAGTGGGTGTGGGTGGGTCAGTCAGTCAGTGTGCGGGGAGGGGTGGGTGAGTCAGTCAGTGTGCGGGGAGGGGTGGGTGAGTCAGTCAGTGTGCGGGGAGGGGTGGGTCAGTCAGTCAGTGTGTGGGGAGGTGTGGGTGAGTCAGTCAGTGTGCGGGGAGGGGTGGGTCAGTCAGTCAGTGTGCGGGGAGGTGTGGGTGGGTCAGTCAGTGTGCGGGGAGGGGTGGGTCAGTCAGTCAGTGTGCGGGGAGGTGTGGGTGGGTCAGTCAGTGTGCGGGGAGGTGTGGGTGGGTCAGTCAGTGTGCGGGGAGGTGTGGGTGGGTCGGTCAGTCAGTGTGCGGGGAGGTGTGGGTGGGTCGGTCAGTCAGTGTGCGGGGAGGTGTGGGTGGGTCAGTCAGTCAGTGTGCGGGGAGGGGTGGGTCAGTCAGTCAGTGTGCGGGGAGGTGTGGGTGGGTCAGTCAGTGTGCGGGGAGGTGTGGGTGGGTCAGTCAGTGTGCGGGGAGGTGTGGGTGGGTCAGTCAGTGTGCGGGGAGGTGTGGGTGGGTCAGTCAGTGTGCGGGGAGGTGTGGGTGGGTCAGTCAGACAGTGTGCGGGGAGGTGTGGGTGGGTCAGTCAGTCAGTGGGTGTTGGTGGGTCAGTCAGTCAGTGGGGGGGTGTGGGTCAGTCAGTGTGTGGGGGGGGGGTGGGTCAGTCAGTGTGTGTGTGTGGGGGGGGTGGGTGGGTCAGTGTGTGGGGGGGGGGGGGTCAGTCAGTGTGTGGGGGGGGGGTCAGTCAGTGTGTGGGGGTGTGTGTCAGTGTGTGTGTGTGTGTGTGTCAGTCAGTGTGTATGTGTGTGTATGTGAGTCAGTGTGTGTGTATGTGAGTCAGTATGTGTGTATGTGTCAGTGTGTATGTATGTGTGTGTGTGTCCTGCCCCCCTCTCTCCTGACTCTCCCCAGCACACTTGTCCTCCCCCCAGCACACTTGTCCTCCCCCCAGCACCCTTATCCTTTCCCTGCACCCAGACCCTTTCAGCAGTCCGCCCCCCCCATTCCTACCAGATCGCGGCACAGAGGAGATGGAGGCAGTGTCGGCGGGGGGAGAGGGAGAAGCGCGTCATCGTCAGCTGGAGCCGACTCGGAGGCTTCTGATGGTGCTGTGGGGGACGTGGGGGACCCAGCGCACTCATCACCCCCCTCATCACCCCCCTCCTCCCCCCCCCGTTACCGGAGCAGTTCTATGCCTCGGCCGGGGCATGCACCGGGAGGAGAGGCCGCAGGAGATCAGTGCCTGCATAGAGCCCCGGGGAGCAGTGTGGGCTTCAGTGTCCCTGTGAGGAGATTCATGGCGTCTCGAGCGTCGCCATGACTACCGGGCATGCGCAGCATATCAATGGGCGGGGAACGGGCGGGGAATCAGCGGCGCCGTCACAACTGCGCATGCGCGGCATGGCAGCGGCCGTTAGGAGCGGCGGCTATCGCCGCCGCATATGTCACGGTGTGTGGGGGGGTGGGTGATTAGGAGCGATTAGGAGCGGCGCCGGCGGCTATCGCCGCCACCGCCGCATCTGATTTGTGGAGCGGGTGTGATGTCAGTGTTGGGGTCGGGCTGAGCCAGAACACAGCCCGGCCTCAACTGCCAGCACTGACGTCACATCCGTTTAATTTCTGTCTCCACAATTCTTTTTTGCCCCATCACGAATGAGGTGCCACTAAGGAAGTTTCACTTCAAAAAACTTTTCTCCACCACATGTTGTTAACAAGCAGAATACTGACACACATTAAAGAAAAAGGCAGCAGTAAGTAAGAAGGTTTATTCTTGGTATTGTTTGTGATCAGACATTAAAGATTAGAAAGCAAACAGTTTGAGATGAAACATATTTCTTAAGGACAGATCCAGTTATTCTATTACAGGGGTTCCCTCAGCTCTCTTACTGTGACCCCATCACACTGACCTATATCACACTGCTGTGTATCCCACAAGCAAAGAGAGACCAATGAAAGTGAGACCACAAGGCCATCCTCATTAATATTTCTACGTACAATCTCACATATTCCTGGTGTCTCCCTACTGCACTGCCCCTCCATTAACTGCCCCCAATACTGAGGCAGAAACAGGGTTGGCTTAACGTCAGCAACCAAATCCCATCAGTGTAACCCAACCTCTGCTGTGCCTTATTGCTATTACACATATAGCATGTAAAAGCCCCACCAGATCCGTCATAAAAGACCATGTGAATAGCCCAAAAGTAACTCTCCGCTATTAAGTTAGGTATGAAAAAGTGAGAGAGAAAAACTATTTCATGGAAGAATAAATCATTAAAAAAAAAAACCTTTTTGTTCTCTACAAAAGATCATTTTTTTGTTTTTTTTGTTAAAAATAAACATTTTAAAATGTGATGGCCGGGCCATGCAACAATGTCCTTGAGCAATGACATGTACCGTACATGTGGTAAGTGAATCTACATTAGGGATATGCCTGTCTGTGGCATTAAGGGGATGGGGGTTCATCATTGCGGGAATACGCCGTCTCCTTCCTCCTCTTTCCGCTTGCGCGAGGGGTTTTTTTTCACCACCACGAGAAGGAAGACTGCAGAGAGAAGGTGAATTTAGCGCAGCCGATCTCCTGGTCCGCATTGCTCAGGGTTCCAGTCAGGCGGTAATTGCCGTTGGCGAGCCAAGACGGGAGAGAGAGATCGGGCACATTTATACTGGTGTCCGGCAGAGAGTAGGATCCCTAAGAAAAAAGGGGAAGATGCGTGTCACGGAAAGGGACAGTTACAGTACACATAGCAGGTAAAAAATAAAAAAGGAGAGAATTGAAACAAATTATTTTAAAAGCAGCAATCTCCGTTTGTAGAACCTCCTTTGTTTTTACAGCATGAGAAACTGGGGTCCCCCACCCCCCGTACTGAACCACGCTATTTTTAGCCCCGGGGACCACCCAGTTCCTGAGATACATATGAGTAAAGGTACCACTGATAGACTGTTTTTAAAATCGCCTGCTTCACGTGGCCCAATAGGAAGCCGCAGTGGATGACACTGCAGCTTCTTATTGGCCTGCATAGATTTATACCGCCATTTTGTTTCCCCTGGAGGGGGACTGCAACACACTACTTTTACCGGTAAGTATCTTGTGAACCAGGGGGTCCCCGGTGCCGAGCCGTGCTATTTTCTCCCTCATGCATAAAACGTGGCATGATGGAAATGAGTAGACAACCAACAATGAGGATGAGTGAATGAGAAGTGTGTGTAGTTATGGATGAGAGGTGGGGACTCCAGGAACATCTGAACTTACTGCTTTGAAGGGGCAGTGGCAGGGTAGGCCGTAGGTACGCAGAGGCTCAGGACATGGCTTCCCTGGCTCAATCACCAAGTCCAGCAAGTCACAGACATTGTCGTAGGTGCAGCTGCCGATGTTATCTACGCAGGGAACCCTTATCCACTCACCCAGTAGCATTTTCTCTGCAGTGATGTTGATCTGGAATATACAAACAGAACTACATGAAGCACTAGTCACAAATATGTACCTGTAAGGAATCCACTACTGGCTTTGACTATTGCCTTGCAGACTTGTGCAGTTGCAGGCTTCCTCTGGCAATCTATGGCACAGGTGCTGCCTCTCATTGCAGCTTCTGCCCTGTGCTACTTCATTGGAGGAATTCTCACACACCCTCCTCCTGTGATTGGATCTCCGCCCTTTATATTCTAGGCGTTGGCTCTGAACCAGCGCCGAGCATAAACTATTCCTACCTCTATGTTACTGTCTCTGCCACAAACCACCCCAGGCCTCTCTCCTAGCGTTCTTACCTTCCAAGTTCCTGAGTATCCAGAGGCCTGGTCCTGGACGTCTGTGCTGAAGCGTTGTTGCCAGCACTGGCCTGCTGCTATCTCCTTGCAGTGGCCTACCCTGGACGTCTGTGCTGAAGCGTTGATGCCAGCACTGGTACTGCTGCATTCCCTCCTAGCAGTAGCTACCCTTCCTGTCCTGTGGCCTGCCGCTATTCTCCTGTAGTGGCCTATCCTGGACGTCTGTGCTGAAGCGTTGATGCCAGCACTGGTACTGCTGCATTCCCTCCTAGCAGTGGCTACCCTTCCTTTCCTGCGGCCTGCTGCTATCTCCTTGCAGTGGCCTGCCCTGGACGTCTGTGCTGAAGCGTTGATGCCAGCACTGGCCTGCTGCTATTCTCCTGCAGTGGCCTACCCGGGACGTCTGTGCTGAAGCGTGTTGCCAGCACCGGTACCTGCTGCATTCCCTCCTAGCAGTGGCTACCCTTCCTTTCCTGCGGCTTGCTGCGATCCTCTTGCAGTGACCTGCCTTGGACTTCTGCGCTGAAGCGTTGGTTCTACCCGACGCTGCCCTGCGGTGAACTTCGGCCAGCCTGCTGTCTCCTCCTGCTGAGATCGGCGTCATGGGCCGAGGCCGCTCCTCGCGCAGAAGCCACCCCCGCGCTCACGCTCCTAAGCTGAAGCGGGGAAATCCTGACTACCTGTTGCCGAACTCCTGCTTCCATAACGACGATGCTGCCTTCTCCAATCCTGACCCTGCGATGTACGACTACGAACTGCGCACTCCGGATCAGTCTGCGTGGACTCAGGTCGGTGATTATATAACCCCACCTCAGCCCCGCGGTCCGGTCCCGGTTTGTGGCGAGCATCGGCGTAACAGTACCCTAGCTCTGACATACAAAGCTCTCAACGACCCTGCCCCCCCCTTACATCTCAGCCCTCATCCCCAAATATAGCTCTAAACGTCCCCCTCTCCTCACGCCGTATTACCTCCTCTCACTCCCGCCTACAAGACTTGTCGCGTGCTGCCCCTTCTCTCTGGAATTCCCTACCAGGCACCATCAGACTCTCCCCCAGCTTTCAGACATCGAAAACTGCCTGAAAACTGCACTTTTCAAGACAGGCTATCTGACATACCTCTAACATCAAACTCCCCCTCCCCTCCACCCCCATTGGGACCAGCTGTGAGGCTGGACCAATCTCCACGCTCTGCAACACCCCCTAACATCCTCACCTTCAAACCTTAATGGGATCAGCTGTCGGGTTGAACCATACTCCAACCTGAGACATTCTCTATCCTGATGTATACTCCGTCTCACATTGAGCAACCACTTTACCTTTTGTTCCAACATTGCCCCTTATTTCCTCTAGCTTGTAAACTCTCACTGGCAGGGCCCTCATTACGTCTCTGTATCCGTTCGAACACGTTTGTCCTTATTATATACAGTATGTATGTAATCCTGTTCATGTATTTATCACATCTCTGTATCCCCTATGGTACCGCGATGTGGAATATGCTGGTCCTTTACAAATAAACACTAGTACAATGTAACCAAATATTCTACAATTCAGAGTGAATAACCCATTTGTCTAGAGATGCATTATTTGCTCAAGGTAAAAAAAAATGCTGCTCAGTTGCTCTCCATACCCACTTCAATACCAGCTTCCACTGTACTTCAAAGGAATCCAATGGATCAGTGTTTTGAATAAGAAACGCGCGTTTCACAACAGTATGGGTGACATCATGCAGATTGTTGGCTTCTGAAGTGCCTGTACTTTACTGTATTGCTCTTTATCTATTAAGTGTTTTTATGTACTACCTGTTGAGATTTTTCATTTTTTTTTTATATCCTGTTTTTCCCAACAGGAATTCTATTTTTTAATATTTCAGATAGGGTTGCCAGGAGGCGTCTCCAAAAATACTGGACATAATAGTGAAAGGTGTAACGCACCCAAGACACACACACCTCTGTCCCCGCTCCATGCTGTTTCCTCCTCTCTTTGGCCCCACCCCCAGGGCTCCTGGCACCTCCTCCTGATTGGCTGCATTACCCAGCAGCAGTCAATAAGGATGGAGGAAGCTGCCCAGCCCTCTAGCAACAGCCCTGCTCTCTCCCTGCTCGGGGAAATCCCGCTTCCCCCCAAGCCGGTCAGGTCACTATGTCCAGAGAGGTCATAAACGGTATACACCTACATGTCCAGTATTACCGCTCATTTATTACTGGACAGAGTGTCCAAAAACAGGACAATCCGGCTCAATATTGGACACCTGGCAACCATAATTTCAGATGATAGCTGCCAGAATCACTCTACTCTTTCCTAAATCTGTCTCAGCGTCTCACCTGCTGAAATCACTCTCCTGGCTTCCTATCAAATCCCGCATCTCGCACTCAATTCTCCTCTTCACTTTTAAAGCTTTACACTCTTCTGCTCCTCCTTACATCTCAGCCCTAATTTCTCGCTATGTACCATCCCAACACTTGCGTTCTGCTCAAGGATGTCTTCTCTCTACCCCCTTTGTATCTAAAGCCCTCTCCCGCCTTAAACCTTTCTCACTTTCTGCCCTGCACCTCTGGAATGCCCTTCCCCTCAGTACCCGACTAGCACCCTCTCTATCCACCTTTAAGACCCACCTTAAGACACACTTGCTTAAAGAAGCATATGAGTAACACCGTGGCTAATACTATACACGATACATAAAGCTTGGCCCCCTGCAGACGCACTTACCTGAACGCCCTCCTACTGTCTCTGTACGTTCTCCCCACCAATTAGATTGTAAGCTTACCGGAGCAGGGACTCCACTTCCGAAATTTTACTTTTATGTTTGAAGCACTTATTCCCATGATCTGTTATTTGTATTATTTGTATATTATTCTGACTGACCCACTGATTGAGCCACCTGTGCTGAAGCAGGGGTGTCCTTAAAACCTGTGCTGGTGGTGGCCCTTGAGGACTGGAGTTGGCCGCCCCTGATCTAGAGTGTTAGCTCACATGAACAGGACCCTTATTACCTTCTGTACGTGTTTGTGCTCGTTTCGCCTTATTTGTATGTGTATGTCATTCTGTTTATGTAATGAATGTCACTCTGTATCACCATTGTACCGCGCTGCGGAATCTGTTTGCACTTTAGGCCGCGATTATAGTTGCCCCGTGTGCGACATCACGCGCCCCTGCACTGAGGACGGGGAGGGGTGGCGTCATGTGAGCAGATTACTCTCATTGGCTGAGCCGTGCATGTGACCTGGCCATTGTGCGGCAAAGACAAAATAATTTGTCTTGCCGAGAATCCCGCGCGCGGTCGTGCTCTCTATGGGCAGCCTCTATGAGAAGAGGCGTGTTTGCGCCGCGCGTGCTGTCATTGCCACAATAAACGAGGCCTTACAAATAAACAACAATAATAATAAGTACTCATAAGCCACAGCCACTGCAAATACTGTATACAGCCACGGCAAATACTGTATACAGCCACGGCAAGTATACAGCCACTGCAAATACTGTATACAGCCACGGCAAATACTGTATACAGCCACGGCAAGTATACAGCCACGGCAAATACTGTATACACCCACGGCAAGTATACAGCCACTGCAAATACTGTATACAGCCACGGCAAGTATACAGCCACGGCAAATACTGTATACAGCCACGGCAAATACTGTATACAGCCACGGCAAATACTGTATACAGCCACTGCAAATACTGTATACAGCCACGGCAAATACTGTATGCAGCCACAGCAAATACTGTATACAGCCACTGCAAGTATACTGCCACTGCAAATACTGTATGCAGCCACTGCAAGTATACAGCCACTGCAAATACTGTATGCAGCCACTGCAAGTATACAGCCACTGCAAATACTGTATGCAGCCACTGCAAATACTGTATGCAGCCACAGCAAATACTGTATACAGCCACTGCAAGTATACTGCCACTGCAAATACTGTATGCAGCCACTGCAAGTATACAGCCACTTGAAATACTTTATATAGCCACTGCAAGTATACAGCCACTTGAAATACTGTATACAGCCACTGCGAGTATACAGCCACTGCAAATACTGTATACAGCCACTGCGAGTATACAGCCACTTCAAATCCTCTCTGCACTAACTAAATAAGACTGTACTGAAAAGGTTAAACACTGCATGCTGTGAAATAATTGTTCTGTTCTATTTGCAATAAGTGTTTTGCCGCTGAGGAAGCACCCGTTGGGATATGAAACGCGTTAAGGCTTGTGGTTTTTCTGTCTGCTCAGAGGTCAAAATAAAGCTGATGTTTTGAGAAGGAACCAATGTTTCAACTTCTTATTCTGGCAAAGCACAACGCTGATCGTTTTTCTGGCAGAATAAATGTTTCAGGCATGTATTTTCAAATCTTTAACCACATCCTACATTAAATGGCATCTTACTGTAGGTTGTTGCAACTAAAACACATTAGAACAGGGGTGCGCAAACTGGGGGGAAGATTTTCGGGGGGGCGCACAGCGCTTACAGAGGCCCCGCACTCTTCTCCAAAGCATTGTAAGGTCCCTTACCTTATCTTCAGCGTCTTCTGGCGACACGTCGCCATGGCACCGCAGCGTGAAATAATGCAGCAGGGGTCACATGACGCCGTGTTGCCATGGCGTGACGTCAGAACACCGGAAAGAAGGTAAGGTGGGGGAAGGGAGGGGGCGAGGAGACCGGGCAGGGGTGCGCAGGGAAAAATCCTTGCGCACCCCTGCATTAGAATATCTGTCCAATGGAATCTTCTCATGTATTCTTCAAGTTATGCACAGTATCCTTTTACCGTTAGAACTGCAATATATGCGAGTGAACAGTCAGTAATAGATACAACTAAAGCTAATCCATTAACAGGAATTATAATTCAGCATTAATTCTACGTCAGGATTTTCTATGGGACGAGAGCATTGGTTCTGCAAAGTCTTTGGTGAAAACCCTGTGTTTTCCGTGAATCAACAAACCTCTCTGCTGGGTTTATCAGAGGTCAGTTAGTTTGCAAGGAACAATACACACAGAGAAGTGGAGTAGGAGGCAGTGTGAGAGAGATCTAGATAAAGTACTGGACACGACCAGATTCTGATCAGAACTGTTTTACAAATATTTGACTCTGGATTAAGGCGGCACCTTAAAAACCTATAACGCACAATACATCATGATTCAATAAACTTTTCCTTCTGGCGTTAAAATGGTGCTGAAAATGTACTGCTGCTAATAGGAGGTAAGGGTATTTAAGTGCTTTAAAGCAGAAATATGCCTGTTTAAGGAGCCCTGCCTCATTATTACCACTGGGACCTACAAATTTCAGTCTATACTTACCCCCAATGTCCAGGAACTTTCAACAAATAAAAATAGGCAGTGGCCTCCACTGACCGAGAGGAACACGTTACCCTTTTTCATTAGTTCACCAGCATGGAGTTGATGACAGACACTTTTTGGCAGGATTTAAGGGGGTGAATGTCTTTGGAACCAGAGGTTCCCGGTGCTAAAAGAGAAGTGGTCCCTCTCCAGGAGATCCTCCGGTCTCTGACTCACCTTGAGTGGGGGAGCCAAGAGTACACCTGTGGACAGTACGGTGGAGATTTCCACATCCCCTGGGATGGAAATGGGGTCCGGACTAACAGAAAGACTTTTGATCTTGCCAGGAAGGGTTTCTCCATCACAGTTGGACCAGGAGAAACCATTGACCTGTATAGGAGAGAGGACAGAGAGGGAGGGTTAATCAAAGGGAGATTTACACCTTTATCTATGCAAGTCACTTAACACAACAGGCTGTAATGTTCAGTGGTGGCTCCTTTCCAAGGTCGGGTATATGTTCTTATTTTCAATCTCATGTCTATGAATTATGACTATTGCATTGTACTGTTGCAGGACAGCCTGTAGGCGAGGTCAGACAAGAGTCCACGCATGCATTTTTAGGGTAAACCAAATGTTGAGTGGTTTTATTTCTCCACAACACAAATAAACATTTGGGCACACTGTCCCTTTAAGGCAAAACAAGACTCATAATAAGAACACCTACTCCCCATAGGGAGATGTTGCTAAACATTCCAGGCTCTATCTATCGGGCTGGCTGGCTTTGTCCAGTTCCCAACCCCTAAACATATACCACAATAGTCATGGAACAATATTAAAGTCCTTCTGGAATAGGCACTTGCACAGGACAGCTCTGTAGTCTGAGTCAGCCACCTGCTACAAGCAGTAGCCTCCTTATCAAGCTGATTGTCAGCTGTCTCAGCTTACTTCCTGATTGCCCAAGTATTCTTACTGGTTAACCTTCTGAGTGCTGGATGAAGGACTCAGATGTATGTTTCCCAGGCATAGTTATCAGTACCTGACTTCACCCTGTCACATGCACGTTAGTGAATGACTCCCTCTGTAGAAGTAAATTAAACACATTGTCATGTTTGGAACAGGCTGGTAGCGCGTCCCATCTTGAATGAATGTTGAAAAGACCTAGAGATTTTCTTTAAAGTTCAGTACAACTTAATTTATAAAGAACTCTCTTTTTAGTCTATTAAAAAGGTATCCAACAACCTGTGACAAATCTACACTGCTCTGAGACCAATGCACCTACTGAACTCTGAACTTATAATAAAACACCTGATTACTAGAACAGATCAGATGCAAGAAACATCCCAATTCTGACTATAAATTCCAAAAACAAGCATTATAACTGTATATTTTTAAATCCACACCTTTTTAAAGCTCCCGAAAGGTTTAATCTGCACAACTACACAACTTCAGGGATCCGATTTCCCCACAGGGCTGTCCAGTAAAACTTGCTGTTGGCATCATGGGGGGATATTGACCAACGCCTCCCTGATACAAACTGAAACATCAAACAGCCCCACATATATTCAAGAAAAAAAAAGCTATAAAGGCAGTAGGGGCGGAACTACACACTGGTGGGGCCCAGGTGCAAGTAAAACAAAAAAAGGCCCCCTCTCCTCCCGGGGCCCTACCTGTAGAGCGGTAACAGCGAGGGAGCAAGCCCACCCAGGCGGTGATTGCAGAAGTTGCGCCCGACTGGATGGGCCGCTGCCAGGTAAAAGCCCAACATCACAGGTAAGGCCCAGGGAGGGGGTATAAGAGAGGGAGCCAGTAGAAATATCGGAACACTGTTCCGGCGGCTACAATAAGTGCCAGAACTGCGTTGAGGATGGGCCCCTAAAAGGTGGTGGGCCCCAGTGCCGCCTGCACATAGGGGAGTTCCGCCACTGTGAGGCAGTATTGTTATCGGCAGCCAGCAAATCTGGAGGCAATATTAATCCTGATGGCGAGACTGGTATGGAGCGACTGCTGAAGCGGATGGACCCGGTTTAAAATCGCAGTGGCAGCTTTTATTTTGACCTAGTGCAAGTTGCTCGATCTCCCTGTGCCTCGGGCTCCCAAGTTAGTATTTAAGCGGTGTGCAGCACTGCATACATTTCCATTTTTTATTATTATAGAAATAGCATTACACCTTTACAGCAGCATGTCATGTCTGAGGGACAAGATTCTCTCCCACCTGGCAACCAAAATACCTGCACCGTACAGAAAACGCTGCTGTACACTGATGTAAAGCGTCACTATACACTTCCAGCCAGGAAAAAACACCTACACATTTTAGAAGATGAGTCGTAATGCGTTGCTGGCTCCTTACGGCGCTGAAAGGGTTAATGTAGCTCAAATGCCTACAGGCTCGGGATATGCACACCTCTTCTTGACCAGGTTTGTCACACTGGACACACTGTTAGGTGGTTAAACCAATTCAAACCCAGATATTTTTTCAAACGTAGCAAATAACGAAAAATGTTGGACTGAAACACAGAGCCGGATAAATGCCACATTTTAAATAACATATAATATGTGTTTTGCATTCCCCTCATATCCCCAATTATTCCTATTTTCTACAACTAGCTGTCCCCCCTGTTTGTTTGTTTTTAACCCCTGACCCTTTCTTTTTTATACCAGGATGGGAACCAGGTGGTACCCGCAGCCGTATCTAGCTATTTTCCCATGATACAGTACTTACCGGTAAAAGGTGGCCCTATTTCTGTCCCCTCCAGAGGAACCAACGTAGCATTTTAAATCTCAGCCAACAAGAAGCTGCAACATCCTCATACGGGTGATGTGGGCAAGGAGCTGCAGTATTGGCGGCATCTTTACCGGTATGTATTTCGGGAACCGGAGGGTCACAAAAGCTTAAAATTAACGCAGCCATGATGTCACCCGGCATGCTCGCCCTCATTGGCTGAACCGCCGGCGGCGTGACCAGCGCTCCGTCGCAAGTCGTGAACACAGATTTCCTGTCTTCAGAGAAATCTGGTCACGCAACGAGGCGGGCAAGGTAGGTAGCAGGCCCGGCCCCATTGGGGGGGCAGTTCTTGTCCCTGCAGCGCGCGCTATGGCGTGCAGGCACCAGGGACTTAGCTTAAGGCTGCGGCCACAGTGGCGCTGAGCGTGCTCATGCTTGAGAGCGGTGACGTCACCAGCTCTCTAAGCAGTGCGTCGGGTGTCCTGCCTATTTTGCAAGCGCGGGGGGCATTGCAGGCAAGTTGAGCGCGCTTCAAAGTCAGTTTGTCTGCTCAAGTGCCAAGCTTGGGTGAGCGTGCGTGCCCATGCATGAGCGCGCACCGCGTGAGCGGAGACAATTTAAATTGCAGGAACTAAACCCGGCAAGCGCCGCGCGCTCAGCACTAGCGTGAACGCAGCCTTATACTGATCATTACACTCTGCATGCCCTAGTGGGGACCGGCAGATGTCATGAGAAGCAGGGAGTTTGGGGTTAGCCTTATTGCAGCACTGAAATGATGGTATCTAAAAAAAACTGCAGTCACCGTCAGAATTGCTTCACATTACAGCGCGTTCATTTTCAGCGGGTGCCCCTAGCATGCAATATAGTGATTCATATCCTCTCACGTGACCACTGAGAAGCCACTTACCGTAGTAAGCTTCCAGGCGATGGGGTTCTGCGGCACACGTACGAATGCTTCAGACCTAAAATGTCCTAAGACACCAAAGGCAACCAGAAGGCAGAAAGAGACCTGAGCCATGTTTCAAGTTAATGCCTCAATGAGGAAGAGAGAATCTTGCTTCCTCCTGCACAGAGACTGGTTTGTTATTCCTACCCTTCTCCCCTTATATATACTTATCCATATACAGTATATATATACACACACACACACACACACACTGCAAACAGTGCAGGCGCTTGTCTACAGATAAGACCTCTGGCAGTATTAAGCTCAGTCAAAAAGGGCAAAACAAAGGCGTAAAATCAGCCACATTCTGCCGTTTCAGCATCAATCCCTTCCTGACAGCTGCCAGCCAGCCAGCCAATCAGACCGCAGGCCTGCCCAGTATTGTGTGTTGTCCTGGAGGATTATGGGAGTGCAGTCATGCAACGAGGGCCGGGTGGGGAGGAGAGGAGATGCTGCCCTCTGCTGTACCAACATGAGGCGACACCTGTTTCTAGTAAAGCCAAAATATTCTTTGCACAATCTTATTTAGAACATTAAGTAAAAAGGACAATTCTGTTTATTGCATTGTTTTTCATTCTCTCCCCAGTGCAGCCCCCTCTGGCAGGGAGGGGTAAAGTGAATGTATATGTTTTCTTAATTTTCCTTTTTAGGGCAAAACATAGGAGTTCCATAAATATACACATAATAATATTCATCTGGAAGTGTGTCTCTAGGCAAAACCAAGAGGTAGATAGATATGCTGGATTTAAAAAAACATGTACAGTTACATTCATATATAGATATCTAGGCAAATCAGTTCAAATATATACATTGAAATTAAATGGTGTATCTTAATGTAACTTTCTTGGAAAAACAGTTTAAACAGGATCAATACGCACTGTCTGTTTCTGACATATCTTCTCGCAGTGCCTGTTATTGCTTATTTGTGTGTACGTATATATATATATATTTATATTTCATATTAAAAAAAACTCCCAACTCAGACCATTATACTCACAAGGTCATGGGAAAGGCAAGTTATGAATTTATTACACAAATGACATCAAATATTTATTATGAGGGAGATAGTACATGTGTTGCAGGTTGTGATACCTTTTAAGGAACAAATATCAGAGTTCTTCACAAACGAAATGATAATGTATAGAGCGTTTAGAACCTCACAGGTCTCTTCTTCAAGTGTACTGACGCAATGTAAAGTTATTTTGTGTGAGGTTTTGTCAGGAAAAGAAGGGCCGGGGGAAGCTTCAAACACTTTGTAGCCAGACATTGCAACATAAAATGTTGCTGGCCCAACTGAGGGTTGGCAGGTGTCCAGTATTGAACCGGACTGTCCTGTATTTGGACATTGCCAGTAAAAAAATCAGAGGTGATACTGGACATGTATGTGTCCGGTATTACCTCTCTGGACATAGTGACCTGACCGGCTTGGGGGGCCGTGGGATTTCACAAAGCAGAGAGAGAGAGCAGGGCTGCTGCTAGAGGGCTTGGGCAGTTTCCTCCATCCTGATTGGCTACTGCTGGGTAATGCAGCCAATCAGGAAGAGGTGTCAGAAGCATGTGGCAAAGGAGAGGAGGAAACAGCATGGAGCAGAGAGAGGGGTGTGTGTGTGTGTGTGTCTCGAGCGCGTCACACCTTTCACCATTGTGTCCAGTATTTTTGGAGAAGCCAACTGGCAACCCTAACCTAATGCCAGACAAAAGGTTAAGGGTTGATCCTGTAACTCATAAATTACAGTTGAATCATCTTTAGTGAACTCCACTGCTCCACCATGAATCCCAGTCTCCCTTAGCAGCCTGTATTAAAGTTAGAATATCACAAAAAAAGCTTTCAGCCATGTAACATCACTCCTACAATATCAGTGCTTGTTTCTTAAGTCAGGTGCCCACACTTGAAGGAACAAAGAATGCAGCATCTATTCCAAATTTCCAGGGAGTTATAAATCAGTTCATATGAAATAATAATGTTATCTATTTTTAATAAGCCCCAAAATATGATTATACATAGAAAAATACTAATACGAATGGATACACCTACAATGATATACATCATCAGAATCATAGCGAAGAGTGAGCACATTCACATGTCTTAGACAGGTCTGCAACCCTGCCTTTCGCCATTATCACCTAGCGTACAGTGCTACTACTGCAGCAAGGGATTCTGGGAAATGACATGCAAATAAAAACACTGTGCCACCCTTTGTCTCAAGTCCATTATTACATTATTACTAAACCAGAAAAAAGAAAAAGTGCTGGAATATAATGCATAAAATACATGTGTATACTCAATGTGATAAAAATAAAATCAATCTAAAACAAGAGTACAAAGAAGCTCACATCTATGTGTGAGGTAGACAGCATGATAACACTGACTGAACAAAGTCAGGAAACATACAAAGAAAACATAAATACAGACCGGCGCCTTGGAAAATAAAGTCTAACAAATATCCAGATACACTGGCAAGAGCTACAGTATGCTCCTTGTGGGACAGTCCTGTTCATCCGGATCAACCTTGTAACTTCGTGGAAGGCATCGGAGATATATGGAATAAAGCACAAAGATATTACATAGTGTATACTGCTGTAAATATAAGACACACTAACATATAACACTAATGTTCATTATCTAGGGGTCTTCCCTGAAGCAGCCACAAACTCCCTTGATTGGGGCCTATCTGGGACCTAAGGGGGTTTATCTGGCCTAGTCTGAGTGCCACTGACACTCAGACCCTACCTTCCCCTTCTCTGTCCTGGCTCCAACTCATGCATCGCGCACGAAGCGCGCCAAATGTAGCCAACTGTTGCAGGGAATCCTGACTGAAGCCTGATTGGGCATTCTGGAGAATGTAGTTCCCCTGCGGAGTATTATCCAACATGGCCACCGCCAGCTCTTGTAATGGCCACCAGGGTGTCTCTGCTCCTATGCGCAAAGCCTCAGTGTGCATGCGCGACCAATTCACTATGGCGGCGCTCTGTACCGGCGTCCGCCCCGAGCATCGGCGCAGCCTCCCTAGCCACACGCGCCCCCCTATCGCACCTGCAGCACTCCCAGACCCGCAGCTGTAGCCCCCACCGGAGGTGTCCCAATAGCCATCCCCCTCCGCAGCCCGGAGGTAAGAGGGGGACCTGGCTACAAGAACATATATATTTTTCTACTTATGAGTACTTATGTGAAAGTATGAGGACAAAAACTGATGTCCCGTTTGGAGACAGTGGAGGGGATGAAAAACGCATACCAAATAATTAATTGGAACCGAACTGCGTAGGCCTCTTGCCACTGCTGAGGCACCAAGCCAGAATCATAGTATTTTATGCAGATTGGAAACAAGTGTCAAGGGTTAGGAAATAAATCTGTTATCATATTGGAGCAACCCATTAAGTTTAAATGAGAGATTAAAAGTCGAGATAGAACCAAGCAAACAATGTTTAGCTTCCACGAGCCAAGGGCAGAGCTGTGCAAAGATACAGGGAACACATTCACCTGAAATAAAACACTTTATTCAAGTTTACTATGGCTTTTAGGTCTCTTGAAAGTCACAGCGAGCGGATCAAGGTTATGTTTTACTCTTGATTATTGACCTGAATCCCTACTTCATCTTTTTCTTGGCTCTGTTTTATCAACGGGGCAGGAAGCCCACGGTGGGTAACTCTCTCATGGGATTTTCGGTGGACAAATGAAGGCCATGGGATCACTGTAAACTGCTACCTACAGTTCTGTGTAGGCTGGTAATCCAACAACTATATTAAAAAGGCCAGAGGAGAAAAGGTATAGAAAATGAAATGGCAATAGTATATACAGTATGTTACTGCATTGCCAGGGGCAGAATAGTGAATTGTGGGTCCCAGTGCAAGTACAGTGTATTAGTTGGGCATGGGCTGACAGTTACAGAGGTGTTGAGGGCATCTAAACATAACCTACGAAGGGCCTTGGAGTGGATCTTGGACTGTTTTCACCAATTCAAGTTTCAGTGCACATTTTTACACTGAAATGTACTTGTTTGAAAAGATATTGTAAATGTATATGATACAGATGTTATAAATGTCATGATAAAAAATATATAATCATTTACAGGTATCCAAATTGACATTACAAATACTCTTGTGGCCCTTCTACTAATTATTCATTTGGGATCCAGACCTTTTGGAAAACTAGTTTAAAGCTGCAGACCAAGCAATATCCTACGTGTGCGTTTTTTTTAAAAATAAACCAGTTCTGTACTGTGAGAAAATACATTTTTTTAAACAACTCTGAATGACATTTTTAATACGTTATAATGTAACAAGCCTTTTTTGTTTCTATAGCAACCCTTTACAAAGTCACACTGACTGCAGCATACTCCTCTGCAGCCATTTAGTGAACCTCCGAGCCAAATCTTCGCCGATTCGGATCGATCTTCAACTTAGCTCATTACTTATCATTGTGTGGATTATATTGATGCACATATTAACGGAGGGCATAGGGGGGGGGGGGGGAGCAGCTTGGACTGCTCTAACCTTCCTTCTACTAAGAGAACAGAAAGGGTTTAGACAGGTTATCAGCATTTTCAGGGCAGTGGAAACTTTTTGCCCCACTAACGCTGCTTAAAAGCAACGGAAAATTGTTGGCAAGCATGGAGATGTTAGCAAAAGTGTTATCTTTATTAGAGGTAAGCAAACTATTACTTTTAGCGATAGGGCCAAGGGGCACCTGATATCGCAGCTTAATTAAGACGATAAAAAGCCGGGCCAGTGTTAATGTTTATATACCGTACTGTGCTGTTACGCAGAGGACAAATCACCATCCTGTAATACTTGCTGCAACATTTACAAGGGGTTTGAAAGTCACAGTGAGTCCAACCCGAATGTTTTTGTTTGACTAATGTATTCATCAAAACAATCGTTTCTCATTCTTACTAAAGGACCCCTTCATCCAAACCTGAGACTGTACTTCAGAATATCCACCGTTCCTCCCAGTTCTACACACTAGAACCCCGTTTCAATATAGTAAGAAGTGTGGTAATGCACACTTAACACACTTAACTATACACTAACTTCCATGCAACAGAAATTGATGCATTGTATAGGGTGGCCAGGTGGCCAGTATTGAATCAGACTGTCCTGTATTTGGACACTGTCCATTAATTTCTCCGAGCAGGGCAGTTCAAGGGGCTGGGCAGCTTCCTCCATCCTGATTGGCTGCTGTTGGGTAATGCAGCCAATCACAAGGAGGTGTCAGGAGCCTGGGGGTGGGGCCAAGGAGAGGAGGAAACAGCATGGAGCAGACAGAGGTGAGAGGGTGTGTGTGTGTCTCTTGAGCGCGGCTCACCTTTCGCCATTGTGCCCAGTATTTTTTGGAGAAGCCAACGGGTAACCCTAATTGTTAACTGTGAGCTACCCCACGTCTTACTAAAAAATACTTGCCATATTGTGTCCAGCTGGGTAAGCTTAGGCTACACCAGCTGATCAAAATCAGAAGATGTCAGTGCGACTTTCTGCCGGTGACTCCATACTTGTCGTTTTTATGGTCTCACATTTCCCAGGATCCAAGGGGTGTCCCCGGTGGTCAGAGGACCCGATATCAGCTCTGGGTTTCCCCTTTCTCCCTCGCTTCAGGTACATAAAAAAAAGTAGAGGAATGCTATTTTAATAGAGGATACATGAGAGAAATTAGGGGGTTGGAGGGAATGGTTAATGGTAAAGGCACCAGCTTTAGGGCCTGTTTCATTAAGCTGCGATCGTGCCAATCGATGAAACATCGCTACTTAAGACAATGTGAGTTTTCCTACGATCGCACTATGATTGGCACTGTGATTGGCACTGTCAGCGATCACAGCTTATAGTGGGAGATACCAGCATAAATCTTAGTGCTCTGTGACCTTGGGCAAGATAATTTATCTCGCTGAATCTCAGGCACTAAAATTTGATTGTAAGCTTTATGGGCCAGAGACTTATATGCCAACAAAGTTCCATGTAAGCACTGTATATAACAGAGCAATTAGAGGACAAAAATTGTTTGTTTTTTTTAAATTATTATTAATAATAATTGTGATTAAAGCACTGTCAATTAACTGGAATTGGGCAATTAATATCCTGGTGTACACTCATTTTAATACAGAGATAATGGCCCATATTTATTAAGCCGTGTTATTTCATAAAATCACCTGGTGCTGGAAGACACTTTAGGGTCCATTGACTTTAATGGGCCGTGATGTGTCTTCCAGAACCAGAAGGTATTTTATGAAATAGCACCGTTTAGTAAATATGGGTCAGAACCTCTACAAGGGATAGTCATATGAATAACTGCACCTGGGAGCTGATAATCTAACAGTGCGTGAGATACAGAGTGATCTATCCCTGAATCATACACAACTGGAGCTGCTGCTTATACTCTTCTGATCTCTGATGACTTCTCTTTCCATACATGTTATAAACCAGCATTTTTATTCTCCATGCTTTTGTTGCTATTTGTGTATGGTGATATCACTGGGCGTGTGTCAGTGTGTAAATGTGTAAATGTTTAAATGTGTCTGTCTATATAATAATAATAATAGTATGTTCTTGTATAGCGCTGCTAGTTTTACGTAGCTTTACAGAGATATTTTTGCAGGCACAAGTCCCTGCCCTGTGGGGCTTACAATCTATGTTTTTGGTGCCTGAGACACAGGGAGATAAAGTGACTTGCCCAAGGTCACAAGGAGCCGACACCAGGAATTGAGCCAGGATGGGAATGAACCAGGCTCCCCTGCTCCAAACTCTCAGTGCCAGTCAGTGTCTTTACTCACTGAGCCACTCTCTCTCCCTATATCAGTGTGTATGAGTATGTAAGTGTGTCTGCATTATTAGTACAGTATGTACTGTACATTAAACCCTTCACTGTCAGAAAGGCCTGAAACACCTTGAAGTGAGAAGTGTTTCAGGCGACTCTTACAGCAAACAGTTTAAGGGGGTCACTTGCTACCATATAGCAGGTGCACAGTAACAGTTGCTTAGTACTGCAAATGACCCTTTATGGGGGAATGTATCAGAGACTGATGCAGACAATATAATATGGTTGGGCTAATAACAGCAGTGTAGATTTTTCTTCCAATGTGGGTACTGTTCCGTACAATTTTTTTGCCCTACAACACAACAATTTGCATTATACATACAATATATCTTTACATAGACTTTGAAACTGGATATCTTCTTGCCGCACTGTTCTAATAAAGTCTGACTCCAGATATTATAGTGTAATAACATAGTGGTTTATATTATAAATATTGCACCCGAGGAAGGGAGATTCCCTGAAACGTTGTGCGTTTGCAACCTGCAAATAAACCACTTTATTACACTATAATGTCTGGAGTCAGACTTTATTAGAACAGCGCGGCAAGACGATACCCAGTTTCAAGTCTAACTATGTGGCAGAAGATCCCAAAGACTCTTCAACTGCCTGCACCTTACAAAGATAAAGAACACCCACTACAATGATCTAAAAGGAGTGCAGCAAGATCTAAAACCTTTATTTTACAGTACATACAGAATTTGAGGGTGTTGGCAAAATTCTACAGCAACAGGACTGGGAAACCAACGCTAATATGTTCTTGTGTGTGCATTCAATAATTTTGTAACGTATCAAAGTAGAAAGTTCTCCTGGGCGCCATCAATCACTTTAATATAATTGCGAATATAATGATCGTCTTTAGATGTAGATGACCTTTGTGTCACTGAGCAAACTAGAATTATTTAGTACGTCTTTGATGCCACTGAAAAATAGGCAAGAAGACAAACAAACAGCACAGTAAAGTTCAGGCACTTGTGTCCTTAAAGACTCCTCATGGAAACTTGCAGTACTTGTACTCAAAATTGAATACAGTAGCTAACAAGGCATCAAACGACTGAATAGTACCAAGTGCTATTTTGTAACGTGTGCTAGATATGTATAAAACTGTATACTGCAGTATATATGTCATTATTATTTTATTTTATAGTACAGACTATGGACACCATACTTTCTGTATAAATACACTAACAAGTAGGCGAAAGATAGAATGCAGGAATGGACATCGCTTACATGAACACTCACACTGGGAGGTAATACTTATTATCTACAGCAATTACAGTGAAAGTGGGTTCTTTTTTTTTAATGGAAGTAACTAGAATTTTCTTTAAAGAGCTTGCAAGGCAATCAGTTTATTCTTCAGATAAAACTTTGAAAGTTTTTATACATTCACAGATAACAACAACTCCAGAACGTCGTGTGTGTGTGTGTGTGTGTGTGTGCCAGTGTGTAAATGTAGTTCTTTGAAGTCTCTCTCCCACACACCAGTGAGGTATGACAACTGCGTACTGTTATCAGTCCCTCTTATGGATTAGAGAAAGGATAAATATAACCCTGTTTCCATTGAAATCTTTTCCAGGCTCTGATCTTCCAATGCCCTTGGCCAGTCTTGCAGGAACTAATTTTTTGGGTGGGGGTGCTGCTGTACATATGAAATCAATAACATACATACATTACCATAATGTAAAAATGTATTAGCCCAGAGGGGGCGGGGGCTATAGCACCAAAGCACCCGCCCTCCGCACCCCTAGTCCCAGCCCCAGTGCCCTTGGCAGCTACTGCCCGCATGGATGACCTTTCACTTCTGGCAGTCAAACATTCCAGTGGAAAAAAGTGACGTGTCAACTTGTGTGACTTATAGACAAGTTTGGGGTGGTTATCTGGTGCATGGTGGTGAAAAGACGCACAGGATTTTTGTTACTATACGCAAGATTGACTTGGTTGTTCTGAGATTACCTTGAATGATGTCGTCCATATTTCTAACTCAGTGTTTGTCAACAAGTCGTCCCCGGGCTTCCCTAAAGGGTTCCCTGCAATTTTCAGGTCATTTGCAAATCATATCAAATGCAGAAGAATTTTCAATGCATCTGATGACAGATACTCTATTAGAGAGGGTTGGGGTTCCTTACAATGCATTTGATCTCCGATGCGCTATTAGAGAGGGTCGGGGTTCCTTACAATGTAACCGTTCTCAGACGCACTATTAGGCCTCGGGCATGGTCAGCGCTTAGGCGCTGACCCGTGCGGTGGTGCGCTGCAACTCGGCACTGAGCCCCTGCAGCCGCAATGAGAGCGGCTTTAGCAGGGTCTCGCGCACACTTCCGCACTCCTGTGGAAGCGTGTGTCTTAAGAAATCTTTCGTTTATGAGTTCGCCGGAGCGCAGGGCCGGTCACGTGAGCGGTTCGCCCAATGAGGGCGAACCAGCTCTGTGATGTCACTGGCCCGCCCCCCAGACACGCCCACAGCGGCGCGCACTCTAAGGCAGGGAAAGCACCGCTTTCCCTCAGCCTCAGCGCGCCTCCGCACGGCTTCAGTCTCTATGGACTAAGCCTTAGAGAGGGTTGGGGTTTCCTACAATGCATCTGATCTCAGACGCCCTATTAGAGAGGGTTGGGGTTCCTTACAATGCATCTTATCTCAGACGCGTTATTAGAGAAGATTGGGGTTCCTTACAATACATCTAATCTCAGATGCGCTATTAGAGAGGGTTGGGGTTCCTTACAATGCATCTGATCTCAGACGCACTTTTAGAGAGGGTTGGGGTTCTGCAGAATTTCACAATATAATTATAGTGTTCCTTAACTAAAACACAAGGTTAAAAAACACTGTTTACTTGTATGGTCATTCCATGTACTATTTGTTTATGCATCAACAGAAATACTATAAAGCTATTTAATAATAAAGAATATTACAACAATACATAAAAGTAAATTGCACTGTGGATGTAGCCATTCTGTGTATGAATACAGATTGCCTGGTAGTTGGTGTGAGTGAAATGAGACCAGGGCCATCTTTACAACATTAGGGGCCCCCAGCAAAGCAGTGCACGGGTCCCTGCCTACACTGTCGCTCCCAGCCTCCCACGCGCTCACTAGCAGCAGCAGGCACCGGAAGTGCTGCACTGCTAGGCTGTGAGCGGTTGTGACGCGAACCGTGATGCCGGGCGGGCAGAGAGCGAGTGGAGCCGGGGGGCCGGGCCGGGGGAGAGCAATGGTGGGCGCGTGGGCCCCCCCTATGCTGTGGGGCCCCTGGGCAACTGCCCAGCGTGCCCATACGTTAAGACGGCCCTGAATGAGACGTTAGTTCTGTTCACAATGTATTTTGCACACATAGCGTTGCCCTTAAGGCCACGGTCCCAGTCTGCACTATAGCACATTGCGCCTGGCGGGGTGGTAGCGCGTGGAAACCGCGATCTGCGGTCTGTTGTGAGATGCAGGAGATTGAGACAGGGGGAAGGGGGCGTGGTGGGGGTTTTGCAGGGGCGTGACCATGACCTCATGTGGCTGGTTCGCCCTCATAGGATGAACCGCCGGGGGGGGGGGGGGCGTGGCCACCCCTCTGTCGCAAGTTGTAAATACAATTTTGGTGTCTTTGCAAAAACTGGTCGTAGAGGGCGCGCAGCCAAATGCGCGCCAAGGTACATAGTGGGCCCAGCCCCATTGAGGGGCGGTATTTGTTCGTGCAGAGCACGCTGGGGCGTGCGCTGTAGAACATACTGCGGACCTAGCCTTACTCGCCATAAAGAATTTCTTATTTTTTTTTTATCATTGCAAAGTAATTTTATGCCGTTTTTAGCAATCCCACCCTTTTTCTAAATTCTGCCGTTGGTGTATATGTGACTCCCTGGGACGTTAATAAGGTCGTTGTCATTTACGCTCCTTAAGACAACAGAGGTTGCCATGGTAACAGCGGCTGACAGTGTGATAATAAACAGGTGAAAACTCAGCAAAAAATAAAAAAGCGAAGATTTTGCAAAAAAAAAAAGAATGAAAAGTTAAAAATAGATCAGCACAACATAAAGTATCGTTTTATGTTATGACTGTTTTTTGGGGAGGTTGTTGCTCCAAATTTAAGTATTTTCATAAGTTTAAAAAAAAAACAGATGTTGATCACTGGAGAATGTCCAGCTAGGTCTGGTTTTGAAATTTGGGAATGTTGCCCAAACCATTAGAAAATGTCAATGGAGTCACTTCTCATATTAAAGCAGCAGTCTAACCCCGTATGGATATTTTTATTTGTTTTACCCGTACTACCCATGGCCCACGACATTTGGAGACCCCCGGCTTCCCAGATAGTGGGGGTTTTTTTGTGCCGGTTTTGACCTTTACTCAGAATGCCGGACTTTGCAGACTTTTTAAAGGGAAAGGTGGAATCCATACATCAGAACATCCCATCTGTTGCCTCCTCCCATCCCGCACTGCTTCCCAACTCTCCTCTTGCCTTTCTTGATTCTTTTTCCGCTATCTCGGAGGAGGATGTATCACTGCTGATCTCCTCTTCTCCCTCTACCACTTGCCCTCTTGATCCCATTCCCTCCAATCTCCTAAAACCTCTTGCTCCTTCTATAATCCCTATGCTCACACAGATCTTTAACTCTTCCCTCTACTATGGTACCTTTCCATCCTCCTTCAAGCATGCAACCGTTATACCATTACTCAAAAACAGCAAGCTTGACCCTACCTGTCCTTCTAACTATCGACCTGTCTCCCTCCTGCCTTTTGCCTAAAAACTCCTTGAACGTCTTGTATTCTCTCGATTGCTACACTTTCTCAACAACTATTCTCTTCTAGACCCTCTACAATCTGGCTTCCGCACTGCTCACTCTACTGAAACAGCCCTCACTAAAATAACTGACGACCTCCATGCTGCCAAAGACAGAGGTCATTACACTCTGCTCACATTACTCGACCTCTCTGCAGCATTCGACACCGTAGACCACCCTCTTCTCCTTCACATTCTCCATACTCTTGGTATTCGGAATAAAGCTCTATCCTGGATCTCATCCCACCTCTCCCATCGTACTTTCAGTGTCTCTTTTGCTAACACCTCCTCCTCCTCTATCGATCTCTCTGTGGGGGTACCCCAGGGCTCTGTCCTGGGACCCCTTCTCTTTTCTCTTTAGACACTTTCTCTAGGTGACCTAATCACATATTTTGGGTTTAAATATCACCTCTATGCTGACGACACACAAATTTACCTTTCAACCCCTGACCTTACACCTGTTATACAGACCAAAGTTTCTGAATGCCTCTCTGGAATATCATCCTGGATGGCCATCCGCCGACTGAAACTTAACATGACAAAAACAGAGCTCCTTATACTTCCTCCCAAACCTGGCCTTACTACCTCCTTCCACATTACTGTTGGAAATACGATCAATCACCCAGTAGCCAAAGCACGCTGCCTAGGGGTTACATTTGATTCCTCTCTCTCATTCTCCTCTCATATTCAAAACGTTTCTAAAACTTGTCGCTTTTCCCTCCACAATATCACAAAGATACGCCCTTTCCTCTGTTACTCGACTGCTAAAACTCTGACTCAGGTCCTCATTCTGTCCCGTCTCGATTACTGCAACTTCCTGCTGTCCGGCCTTCCTGCCTCTCACCTGTCTCCCCTACAATCTATCCTAAACGCTGCTGCCAGAATCACTCTACTCTTTCCTAAATCTGTCTCTGCATCTCCCCTCCTGAAATCCCTCTCCTGGCTTCCGATCAAATCCCGTATCTCACACTCAATTCTCCTCCTCACTTTTAAAGCTTTACATTCTTCTGCCCCTCCTTACATCTCAGCCCTAATTTCTCGCTATGCACCATCCCGACTCTTACGTTCTTCTCAAGGATGTCTTCTTTCTACCCCCTTTGTATCTAAAGCTCTCTCCCGCCTTAAACCTTTCTCACTTTCTGCCCCACACCTCTGGAATGCCCTTCCCCTCAATATCCGACTAGCACCCTCTCTATCCACCTTTAAACCCACCTTAAGACACATCTGCTTAAAGAAGCATATGAATAGCACTGGATAATCCTGGACACATGATACATAAAGCTTGGCCCCCTGCAGACGCACTTACTAGAATTCCTTCCTACTGTCTCTGTACGTTCTCCCTACCTACAATTAGATTGTAAGCTCTTCGGAGCAGGGACTCCTCTTCCTTAATGTTACTTTTATGTCTGAAGCACTTATTCCCATGACCTGTTATTTATATTATTTGTTATTTATATGATATGTATTACTACTGTGAAGCGCTATGTACATTTATGGCGCTATATAAATAAAGACATACAATACAATATTGGCTACTGGAGTGAAGCAACACTGGCCATATTGTCTCCCGGATACGTTTTCTTGGTGGACGAAGGGGTTAAATATCTTGAGAAACTGGGGAGGATCCCCAGAGTCCAATGTACTGCAGTTTAGCTCCAGGCAATCCCCCCTCTTAAATAATGCTGCACCCCTAAGCCAGGTGACAACCCAACAACTTTTTTGTACTTAAGAAAGTCAGAGAAACACTTACTGGAAATGTTTCAGTAGCCAAAAAAAAAGTGGTACTGCTGCTTTAAGAAACTCAGCACAGAGCAAAGATGTTAAAAGTAAAGTGTTAAAACAGATACAGTATGTTGTGATAGAAATCAGTACAGTAACCACAACACTCCCTCCTGACACACTTGCTCACTTGGAAGGAAGCCCTTCCTACCAATAAATACACACACATAAAGGCCATATTGCAGCTAATACAAGAGCTGATGCTGACAATCTAACATTACTTTGTAGGTGGAATTCACCAGTTTATTTTAAGCACTCCCCTTCTTTTGCAGGAAGGGTCGTTACTTTGAGATCATTACTGCGATAATCTTCATTGTGTAAACAAAGAATCGAGAGATTCTGATTCGTAGGGACTCACTGATATTACACACACCGGTCCTGTATTTGGACACTGTCGAGTAAAAAATTAGAGGTAATAATGGAGATATAATGTGTCTGGTATTACCTCTCTGGACCTAGTGACCTGACCGGCTTGGGGCCGCGGGATTTCCACGAGCATGGAGAGAGCAGGGCTGTTGGTAGGGAGCTGGGCAGCTTCCTCCATCTTGATTGGCTGCTGCTGGGTAATGCAGCCAATCAGGAGGTGTCAGGAAAGGAGGAAACAGCATGGAGCGGAGAGAGGTGTGTGTGTGTCTCGAGCGCGTCGCACCCTTCACCATTGAGTCCAGTATTTTTGGAGAAGCCACATAGCAAACCTTAACTGCACGGAAACTCGACGAGTGCATAAATTGCCGGAATTTTCTGTATATCACCAAGAGATGGGACTGTAGTGCTGAACCATACAAGCATTTGTCGTGTGTCACTGTTGCTCCATGTGGTGGATTAGAATGAACGGGAAATAACGAGCCATATTTCATCGTGCCTCTGTTTCACTATTTTAGCAGAGATGTTAACATTTAATGAGATTTAAGGATAGTGGACCAAAGAATTGCATTAAATTGAAAAGTGCTCACATTTATTAAAGTTGGTGGGATAGTTTATGCTATAAATCAGCAAGTCCTACACCAGGTCAGTGAAACTCACTGAACATCAGTGAGAGCTGACATCTCTGGTTTAGTCTTGTTGTGAAGGAAATGTTACGATAGGTCATATATTGTTTCTTTGTCACTTTACGACACTGCACCATGCAGGACCTGGGCTGCCATCTCAGTCCTAATCCTTACGAAATGTCTATGTATCCATTTAAGGTTTTAAAATTCGGACGATGAGTATAAAGTTCACACTGGCTAATAGTGACCATGAAACCACTTCCCATGTAAAATGTGGAGATTGTCCATCCACCCTTTCGCATGAACTATCTCAGGTTCTAAACATAATCTGGATGGACTCCTCAGGATGATCAGAAGCCAAGGGGAAACTTTACTGTATGTAGGACCAGCTTGATGAGCTATAGGTCCCTGTGCTACCATATTATTCTGATGTGATGTCTTAAAAAGTGTAAGGAAGAAACTAATGAAATCTAACAAAATGTAATGTATGGAAATCATGCAAATATATACATCTTCGTTCCTGCCATACTCATGTAACCATGCTGTAAAATGGCTGCAGTCATCTCTCCTGCTGACAGTAAGGCCTGGTAAGTTATGGGCATGCCAGCAGTAATTATGGAGGTTTGCCCTCACACCCTGGTGAGGTGCCCTATGTATGGATGGGAGTGGTCACAGGCTCTGACTCCCTGGTTGGTGATGTAGAGTTGTGTCAGCCCCCAGAAGATACATAAGGCACAGCACTGAGCAAAAAGTTAGTTCAGTTCTGTTCTGTCTAGTCTAGAAGTTATCAGAGGAAGATCAGAGTTAGAGTATTATAAGGACTATGAGACTGTGACCAGGGACCTGGCACAGGTGCAGTATCCCTTCGGGGATAGGGAATCCCTACATTAGGAGGACACACCTTTCAGAAGGGAAGTACGGTGAACAATGGAGGGCTGAATACACCCCATTGTGGAGGGCAGCTGGCCCACCGTACAAATAAAGCATGTCCCTGATTAACAACACTCTCGTGTGCAAGTGTGGAGTTATTGCACAGAGAGGGGCACCACAGAGGAGTTCCTCGCCAGGACCATCCCCGAGTGACCGAAGGGACCCTGATGAGGTGGAGGCGCTGCACTGGATCTAGGTAGGACTCATCACACTACCTCAGCTGCCTGTCTGGGTTGGCAAATCCCCATACACCATCATGCGGGAGACTCAGGAGTCCTGTAGCCAACAGGTGCACCACCAGACACTACACCGTAATGGGGACTGGTTAGACCACAGGGGCCAATATGAGATTGGGGGGGTCAGACCGGTTCACAAAACCCGTTACACTCAGATTCATACTCCTAGTCAGATATTGAACCAAATTGTATTAGCTGCAGACATGGTGCACAATGTTTCGGGGTAACCCCTTCTTCAGTTACAAAATACAGTGGTATTTATCCCAAAATATTGTGCACCATGTCTGCAGCGGATACAATTTGATTCAGTGTCTATATGACTATGAATCGGAGTGTGGCAGGAACCAAGATGTATTGAATTGCTTGTGGTAGTTGTTTGGACTCCCGCCAATCTCCACCAACAACAGAATTGACTATGATTGTAAGCGAAGGCGTGTGTTCACCATCAATTATTCTTTTATGTATGGAAACATGCCAAAGGGGACACTATGTAATGGAATCCTGGGGTTGCACAAGCAGATGTATGAAGTGTTGCCAACTAGACGCATGTGACTATTTCTGACATTTGTCACATCTTTCTCAATGCATAGTGTGATTTGTAGTCCTTTTATTCTATTTACAAAAGAGAAAATAAACCCTGGAGTTAATTTAACCCGACCTGTCAACCTGGATCTCGTTGGCCGTCCTAAAGCAGTAATAACCTGACTTCAAAATTCCAGTAACAGACTTCGCCCGTCTTGGTTTTGCAGCACTCGTTTTATAGTTTCTTGTAGTTCCCTGCTTGCATTGGGAATGGGATGCAAGATATACATCCAGGACTGGATGAGCATGGTCTAGGGGAGGAGGCAAATTCCCCTATATTAGGGTTGTGTTCCAAACACACTCAGCTTTGAATTGATATAAATGGTTCAATAAACCTGAAAACCTCAACTGGAGGAAGCTTCTCTTGTAATGTGAAGGATGACTCCAGGAACAGCTTCAGCCAATTCAGTTTTTTTTTTAAATCTCCCAATATGTTTTAAAAACCTGTTTTAAAAAACGTGTGGCATTAAATGGAAACCCTATTACTTGTAAGACAAAAGTGTTTGTGCTACTATACCTGCTGTGTGGCAGAGAGAGGTATACATACAAAAGGCTATAGGTACCTTGTGCACAGTGATGGGACATGGGCACCGCACACAGTCTTGGTTACACTCTCCCTATGTATTTGCAGAATCCACACAATCAAATGCACTCAATCCTTTCTTTGTTTAAGATGAGAGACTAATTGTGGTTAGAAAGAAGCAGAAAGACTCGGAATTTAATATTGTTCCAAGAAGTAAAGTGAAAAAGTGCCTACCCAACTCAAGCTACCGACCAACTAAGACTTAATACTTATCACAATTACTCCTTTCACTCCCTCTCACCCATGTATTAATAGTATTTACATTATCATCCCTTCTTCCCTATAGCCACTTAATTTACATAACTAATATGTATCTATATATTATCACATTGTATCTGCATCGCATTACTTAGATTGAAAGCCCATCAGGAATTAGTCTCACACCTAATTTACAACTTGTGATATTACATTTTGTAAAGGGCTAAGTAAATACACAGCTTATAATAAATAATATAACACTGGAATACTGGTTGTACTATAAAAAAAAAACCAGGGAGATAAGAAAAGTATGTGAGTTCACAGTGCACTCTGTGCTAGGCTCCAAATATACAACTGATCTGGGGTTATTTTGACTACTTAGGAGTATGACATCCTAATACTATGCACTGGAATATACATGCAGCTGTCTCCTAGGCCTCTCCAGTGTTCTCATTACAGGCGGGTGCTTCTATTCTGGTGTTTACGGTCCCAATAGTTTTGCTTAGTTCAGAGCAGGCTGCAGGTTTAGCTGGGGTGTGTGTGTGTGTGTAAAGAGAAACCTAGAGGCAGAGGCAGCCAGACGAGAAGGGGGCCGAGATGGGACCAATACTACACTGGTGATTGCGGGCTGAAGAGCAGCTATGGGCTGCAGAACCAGCAGGATGTGCTGCCCAAGAGCCTGGAACAAGGTAAAGCAACGGAATGGGTGCTGGAAAAAAAAAAGTTGTGTTTTCATGCTGGGAGCTTTGCTATTTGCACAATAGGAGGAAGCTGTGTAGAGGCACTAACTTCTGCTTAACCCTTTCACGGGCAGAGGGGTTCTCTTGTGATGGGGTCAAATGATTACCCCCTAACCTTGTTCACTCTCTCACTAATAATATTAAAAAAAAAAAAAAATAGGGTATGTGTAGATTGGGGATGTCATTGGGTAACCCAATGACCTTAGGTGGGGTAAGGGGATGGTCCTAATTCTCTTTGGGGTTTTTTGTTTAGCCACTTCATAGTTTTAGTGGTATGACGTCACACTCTGGGGGTGAGTGACAGTGATCTGTTGAAGGTGACATAGGTCAGCCTATGGATAACCCATGGTCAAAAGCTATGGGTAGTCATCACTTGACCCCGGCTCAGGACAATAGGTATAATCTGCTTCTGGAGTAACACTTTAGTAGGAGTCTGCTTTGTCCTTCTTGGTGTCAGTTACATGGGGAGATAGCATGATTAGGTGACAGCCATTGGCTATTAAAGAGTTCATGTACAGGGCATAATCTCAGACAGGGGACAGGGGGGGTTATAAATCTCCATTGTCCAAGAGATATAATGTAAGAACAGAAAATGTGAATGTCTATTAATGAGAAGCTTGTGGTACTATTTTCCTCCCGTTGCCGTGACTTCTTGCACAGGCAATACGTCTTATTATAGAAAGCAAAGAAGGGGAGGTATTTTTTTGTATTCTGTAGTAAACAAGCCTTTCCCTTCTCGGTTTTGAATGAACTTCTACCACATATTGAGTGGTGCAAGCAAAGTCACATGCAGGATGTGTGTAAAAAGCAATAAGATGACTTGACCTTGCATGCCAACCTGTGTGCCAACCTGCTGTCACTGTACTACCCCTTTTCAGACACAGCTGTGTCACTTGGAGCAGGTCCTAGTGCAGTAGCTTTTATTGATCAGCTATTGCAGCATTGACCTGCAGGACTCCCTTTTCATGCCATGAATTAGTTTTTACATACATGCATACCCTGTGGAGTTGCTGTATGTCCTGCTTACAGCACCCCTGCTATAACAGCACAGCACATCTAAACCCTACCCTGCAACATTCCCTGATTTCTCTTTATGTATAGCTTTATTTATATAGCGCCCACAGTGTACTCAGAGCTTTGCAAAAGAGACAGTACAGTACAGGGAATTATAATACAATAAGTGCAACAAAGTCAGACAATATGAAAAGAGGTCCTTGCAACAGTGAGTTTACAATCTTAACTATATACACATGCTCCAAAATTAATGCACCTTTCTGTCCTTGAGCATCTCCTGTAACTACAGCACTGACTTCCAACACATACACAGCTCTGTTACTGCAATTCAACTAAATGGCTCTCTGCTGTTGTAGTACTGATTCAGACTTGCAAAGCTATGCCACTATAACTCACTTCTACCCTTCCATACTCCTGTCCCATGTCATGCACTTGCAGCTCTACCACTGCACTTCCTGTCGTAACCACACACACTTCTGTAACATTGACCGTGACACCCACACACACAGCTCTTTCTCGGCATGTTAGTATTTCCGGGCCACAGCCACGGCCCTTAACACTCACATACAGCTATGTATATACAGCTATACTTACTCATATACCGTATACCAACTGTATGTATCACCTTCCTGCCTAGAAACAGCCCCATTATTCAAGTACTGCCCCATTCATATGGCTGACTTAATACACCTCCTTCCCTTGAAATATCCGCTGCTATGTTACTAGATCTAAACCTCCATGCTTTCTGCCGCCACACCCCAGGCCTGACCTGCTGCTACGTAATACTGATGTTCACATAAAGCTCGACCACTGCCTTTCAATACTGCCCAGTAGCACACCCTGATATTGAAATCCTTGTCCCTAATAAACACCCTAAATCCTGCCCGGCAAGCTCTCACTGCGCATTTAGTACTTAACCCAGGCGTACATAAAGCTTTGGCACAGCTGTTCAGTCCTGCTCTTCACTTTTCAGAATCTTGCTTTATCAAATATTAACCCTTTCACTCTGAAGGTATCCAAGAACAGCTCATTGCAGCACTAATAACAGCAATGCTTTATTGGCCCACCCAGCAATGATGGGGTTAATACAGTTCGATACACACAAAAGTGATGGAGTAATACAGGTAGATACACACAGCAGTATGTATGTATGTCTTCATTTATATAGCACCATTAATGTACATAGCGCTTCACAGCAGTAATACACGTGACAATCATATAGATAACAAATTATATAAATAACACATAAAGGGGAGAAGTGCTTCAGACATAAAAGTAACATTTTGGAAAAGGAGTCCCTGCTTTGAAGAGCTTACAATCTAATTGGTAGGTAGGAAGGACGTACAGAGACAGTAGGAGGGTGTTCTGGTAAGTGCGTATGCAAGGGGCCAAGGTTTATGTATGCAGTGTAAAACTATCACTCATAGAGCTACTCATATGCATCTTTAAGCAGGTGTGTTTTGAGTTGGGTCTTAAAGGTGGATAGAGCGGGTACTAGTCGGGTATTGAAGGGAAGGGCATTCCAGAGGTGTGGGGCAGTCAGTGAGAAAGGTTTAAGGCCTCGTTTAGGGTGACAGAGACAGGAGGTGGAGGGAGCGCGTCTGGGTGTGCGCGCGTCAGTCTGTTGGGCGATGTGTGCTCATCATCCCCAGCAGATCTTTTCAAGCGTTCAGTAGGCGGTTCTATAGACCTGAGGTTAGGGATGGGTTTTGCTCTTCTCACTACACTTTCCGAATGATTTGATTGGCTGCCGAAGTACCAGTGACGCTGCTGCAGCTTGAAAAAAACAACTTGAGTTGTTTATGCAAACTGTAGCAAGCGTCAACTCCGTACTTCGGCGACAGGGTAGCTTCTACCCTGACAACTGATATTTACTTTAAATACTTTGCACGTCGCGAAGCAGGCACTTTGAATGAGGCCTAAGGCGGGAGAGGGCTTTAGATACAAAAGGAGTAGAGAGAAGACATGCTTGAGTGAAACGCAAGAGTCGGGATGGTGCATAGCGAGAAATTAGGGCTGATATGTAAGGAGGAGCAAAAGAGTGTAAAGCTTTAAAAGTGAGGAGGAGAATGAAGTGTGAGATGCGGGATTTGATAGGAAGCCAGGAGAGTGATTTCAGCAGGGAGACGCTGAGACAGATTTAGGAAAGAGTAGAGTGATTCTGGCAGCAGTGTTTAGGATAGATTGTAGGGGAGACAGGTGAGAGGCAGGAAGGCCGGTCAGCAGGAGGTCAAGGTAGTCGAGACGGCCATCCAGGATGATTTAGCAGAGAGACATTCAGAAACTTTAGTCTGTACAGCAGGAGTAAGGTCAAGGGTTGAAATGTAAATTTATGTATCATCAGCATAGAGGGGATATTTGAAGCCAAGAGATGTGATTAGGTCACCTAGAGAGTGTAGAGAGAAAAGAGGACAGAGCCCTGGGTACCCCCACAGAGAGATTGATAGAGGAGGAGGTGTTAGCAAAAGAGACACTGAAAGTACGATGGGAGAGGTAAGAGGAGATTCAGGATAGAGCTTTGTTACGAATACCAAGAGTATGAAAATGTGAAGGAGACGAGGGTGGATGGTCCACAGTATCATACGCTGCACAGAGCTCAAGTAATATGAGAAGAGTGTAATGACTGTCTATGGCAGCATAGAGGTCATTTATTATTTTATTGAGGGCTGTTTCAGTGGAGTGAGCAGAAAATCGGAAAACAGATTGTAGAGGGTCTAGGAGAGAATAGGTGTTGAGAAAATGGAGCAAGCGAGAGAATACAAGATATTCAAGGAGTTTAGAGGCAAGGGGCTGGAGGGAGACGGGCCGATATTTAGAAAGACAGGTAGGGTCAAGCTCGCTGTTTTTAAGTAATTGTATAACTGTTGCATGTTTGAATGACGAGGGAAAGGTACCAGAGTAGATTGAAGAGTTAAAATGCATGAGCGTAGGGATTATTGTAGGAGCAAGAGATTTTAGGAGATGGAGGGAATGGGGTCAAGAGGACAGGTGGTAGAGGGAGAAGAGGAGATCAGCAATGACACATTCTCCTCTGCGACAGCGGAAAAAGAGTCAAGGATCGCAGGAGGAGAGTTAGGAAGAAGTGTAGGATGGGAGGGGGATACAGAGGGGATGTCTGACATGGATTCCACCTTTTCCTTGAAATAGTTGGCAAAGTCCTGAGGTGAGATGGATGAAGAAGAACAAACAGCAGAGGGTGGTCTGAGTCAGCATGGATTCGACTTGTGCATGTTGATTAGTGAGGTTTAGCTTGAGAGAGGGCAGAGTTGAAACAGGATAACATAAATTTGTAGTGAAGGAAGTCTGTGAGAGAGTGAGATTTCCTCCAGAGGCGTTCAGAGGAATGAGTGCAGGAGCACAGCATGCGCGTGTGGGAATTTAGCCAGGGTCTGGAGTTAGAAAGGCAGTGAGAAAGCGGGGCATGTAGATCAAGAGAGGAGGACAGGGCAACGTTGTAGTTCCTGATCACGTTGTCAGGGTCTGGAGCAGAGCTGAGAGAAGAGAGGGATGAGCGTAAGGTGGAATCAAAAGCTGGTAGGTTAATAGAGAGCAGGTCTCTGCAGAAATGAGGGGAAGATGGAGGTGGAGAAGGGGAGAAGTGAGAGAGAGAGTGTAGGAGGACGTGCACAGAGGTATGCAAGAAAGACTTGTTAAGGTGAAATTAAATAAGGCTTTTATTGCGCCTGTTCCTTTAACATAAGAAAAAACATCCAAACATATTCAAAAAAGGGGTCAAACAACGCTTTTGTTCCACTTGGGAGTATTTCTAGTGAAACCTATGCAGTCCACAACTTCCTTTAGATAAGCATGTCTCCCAGCCTCAATCATATATCTTCATATGTGCAGATATATCAAAAGTCTTATAAAGGAAAGTCTTATCTGTTTCTTGTAGTTGGAGGGAAAGTCTTCTCTGTTCCTGGGTTGCTGCCTTTTTCCACAGGCTATGTCAGCTTTCAGGTTTAGAGGTTCTTTCCCCTGTGTCTTGCAGGCTGCGTGCTGTTTCTCCTGGCAGGCTTCAAGACATCTGTCCCTATGGTCAGTCCCACAACTTGTGAGACTCAGGAACAATCTCACTTCCTGTCTCAAAGACAGGCTTTTCTAAGAAACCTAATCAGGCAGGTGGTGTTGGTTAATTGACTACCAGCAGTTAACCACCACACTGCTGGATTAGAGGCACATTTCCTGAACAGGGATAACTCCCCTGTTACAGAGAGAAAATGAGATGAGGTGATGGTCAGAGAGAGGAAAAGGGGAAATGGAGAAGTTAGTATGATGATGCTCGTCTCCGATCAGGAAGTGGACCCTCATGGCTGAGGTAGGGATGCCAATTAACCGACCAGAGCTCAGTTAGAGTATCCATGGTCGGTAAGCAGGCAAAGGTTCAGGGCAGGCGGCAGTGGTGCAGAATCGAGGTGACAGGCAAAAGGTCAGGGCAGGCGGACGGCAGCGAGGTCGGGGTCACGGTCCGGGATCAGCAACAGGAATTCCAAATGAACTGGGAAGCCACAGGGATAGGCAAGCCAGAGGGACTGGCAAGCCACACGGAAAGCTCAGGAACGGGGAAGGCTCAGAAACTAGGAAGGCTCAGGAACTAGAGCCCAGGGTGGCCAGGAATACAATGAAAAGTATACAATGCTCAGACAGGGGCTGGAAGTTACTGGCTGCTATTTAAGCCCTTGAACAGTTGCAGCCATTATAGCAGGCTGCCAGTAATCAAAATGTTCACAGCAGCCAGGCAAGGGCGGGTTCCAGCCAAAGCCTGGACGGAAACCCGTAGAGTCAGAGAGAGAGAAGTTTTAGTGAAAACCAGGTCAAGGTAGTGGCCATCCTTATGGGTGCTGGCTGCCATCCAATGTTGAAGGCCAAAAGAAGAGGTTAGACGGAAAGCGGGAGGCCCAAGGGAGAGAGAGATCATCAATGTGGCAGTTGAAGTTCCCAAGGAGAAGAACATGGGAGCCTGAGGAGAGAAAGAAGGAGAGCCAGGACTCAAAGGGAGAGAAAGACAGAAAGGGGGTTAGTAGAGGTAGGTGGGTGATAGATTACCGCCACGTGGACAGGGAGGAGAGAAAATCTGGACAGTGTGAGCCTCAAAGGGAAAAGCAAGAGAGGGAGGAATAGGAAGGGTTCTATAGCGGCAGAGAGAGGAGAGCAGGAGCCCCACACTTCCACCCCTGCCATCAGGGCGCGGAGTGTGGGAGAAAGAAAGGCCACCATAAGAGAGGGCAGCTTCCAGAGCAGAGTCAGACTGAGTGAGCCAAGTCTCAGTTATAGCAAATAGAAGCAGAGAGTAAGAGAAAAAGAAGTAATGCACAGAGAGGAACTTCATAGAAAGGGATCGAGCATTCCAAAGGGCACAGGAGAAAGGGAGAGGGGAGGGTGACAGGGGATGGGTATGAGAATAGAGGGGTTGACACCAGAAGGAGTAGAAGTTGCATGTGGGAGGCGAGGATAGCAGGATGAGCTCATACAGAAATAAGGCAGGGACCAAGATCGGGATAGATATCTCCTGAAGCATGGAGGAGAAGCATGGATAGAAAGAGAATGTGTGAGGTTGATTTGTAGGGGTTTGTTTTAGTGCAGGGGGTATAGCTGTGTAGTGTCAGAGGGCGCAGGTAAGAAAGGAGCTCTTGTGAGCTGAGAAGTGGTGAAGGATGGAGATATATGAATAGCGTTAGAAACATAATGAGACTTGTAGAAAGAAGCACGTATTTTTAAATGAGTGAAGTGAGGTCAGAGCAAACATAAATAGTAGCGGTGGCGGCATGGCAGCAATTGTTTAGTGCTGAGATGTGCAGTTTGGGATAGATAATATCCTCCTTTCCAGCGTAGTTCAAATCCAGCAGGTGTTGCGCTGTCTACTTGATTCACTGCTCTTGAACTCCCTGTTCAACTCCACACTACATGATACTTAAAAATATGCTACTTTAAATATGGACTGCAAAAAAGCTAAGGCTGCATGGTCTGTAGTTATATAGCTCTAAAAAGTCACCTGCCTGAATTAAGTTCAGCCCAGCCAGCTAAATTATCACATGTGAGGCACATTAAAACAAATGGTATTTCTAAACAGGCGGTTGTGGTGTACTGCCTAGGTGTAAGGCCTCGTCCAGGGTTGCTGCTTGCTGGCTGAGGCGCGCTTCCGCTCGGCACTGAGCCCCTACAGCCGCAATTAGAGCGGCTTTAGTAGGGGCTCGCCTACGCTTCCGCAAGCACGCGGAAGCGTAGGTTGTATCAGATTTTTACATTTCAGCGCTCGCCTGAGCGCAGGGCCGTCACTGGCCCGCCCCCTGACGGCGTGCTGTCTAAGGCCAGAGAAAGCCCCCGCTTTCCCTGAGCCTCAGCGCGCCTCAGCACGCCAGCGGGGAGCTTGGCCGAGGCCTTGCAAGTTTAATTTAATTAAGAGACACATAAAGGGGTGATTTGGAGACAGAATTAAAATATGATTTTTAGCAAGTACTTGTTACAAGTTGAATTGACTAAAATAGGCACAGCAGGAGTAATCACAAAGTGATGGAGTAATACAGTTAGATACACACAGCATCGATGGAGTCATACAGTAAGGTACAAACACACTCTCGCTCTGCTGCTGTGTTCTGTGCTATCCTGACAGCACAGGGCCTTTGCACAATTAGTCTTCAATACTTCCCCATTACAAGGTAGCACAAGGCTCGTAAACACGGCCTCTCCTGACATTACAAGTGGGGTTGGCATGAGACGGGAATTTCTTTCTCAGCGCGGCACGTTATACATTCCTTCTAGGGATCTGTCCTTGATATCTAGCCTGACTCCGGGTCTGGGAGGGACTCTCCAAGGCTGTGACAGGACATGGGGAAGGAATATCCCCATTTAACCCTTCTACTGCCAGAGGGGCCAGCAAGCCATTGAAACATAGAAACCAACGAGAAAGTCAACTGGATACAGCTGTCTAGCAGTGAAGATGTTAAACAAGCTTTTCTGAACCCAGAGGTCTCATTCTTACCTTCAGGAACAACCTGGTTCTGTAAACATTGAATGTTAATTGCCCCTGCATTTTATGGGGAAGTAAAATGGCTGCCAGCAGCATCACTGTCCACGAGACAATTAAAGGGAATGGCAGGTGTCAGGACAATGTTAATGTTATTCATTCTATCATTGCAATGATGTTGCTGGTATTCATCAGCCTGAAAAGACCCGGACAAGCGAAACATTCCTGCCCATACTTGCTAAGCAGTGCTATTCCACAGGACACCAACCGGTGCTGGTAGACACCTTACCACCCATTCAAGGGAATCGGCCATACAGTATCCAGGGGCCAAAAATGTCTTGCTCCACTTAGCAGATATGGGCCTACATTTTTTAAGTACTGTTGGAGATAATGTTTGTTTATTTATTTATAAAAATGTGTTACCAGGCAGTAATACATTGAGAGTTACCTCTCGTTTTCAAGTACATTTGACGCTGCGTTGCCATGGAGACGCGTGGACTGAAGCCGGTAAGTAAATTTACAGAGGCTTCGCGCTCTCAGCGCAGGGCCTCTGTAACCGCCGCGACCCCCCCCCCGCCCCAATAAAGTCTCGGGGCGCGCCCCCCAGTTTGCGCACCGCTACAGTAAGGGAAGGAGGAGCGGCAATGAAGTTGATACGATGTCTCATATCTGGTGGTCTTTTCCCAAACTTGTTCCAAGATCTTTGATTAGATCAAAGAACAAACCCATCAAACAATTTCAAGAGATCCATCTACAGCATTATTTTATTTAAAAAAAAAAAATCCCAAAACATACTGTACCTAAACGCTTCCAAATATTGACGTCACACATATTATTGTCCACCAGATGCGCTATAGCTAACTTCTGTAAGCAAAGAAGTTAATCTTATGGAATGTCTCACAAATTTGCTAAATGGATGTTTTGATCAATTCTGTGAGATTTGGCTCCCCTGGGAATCGTCACAATATGTCAGAATTTGATCATATAAATATGTAAATGTATTTGATCTGAATTGCAAATTTATGATCAAATAAAAATGTATATGAATAGTACCATTGTCCCCCTCATCCTTCCTTTCCTCATCCCTATTATTTTTTGGGGACCTTTCCCATTCACCTTTTATAAATTATGAAAATGTATAAAATAAATAGTTTAAAAAAAGCAGTTTTATTGCTTCTTTTTTTTAACCGGATGCTTCGTTTTTGTGGATATACAGTATAAGGATTTGAAATATTAAGTGTCCATGAGGTTAAAATGAAGCTCTCCGTAAAGACCAGTGCAGTCTAAAAATTACTATGGTAACCCTACAAGATAGAGATTAAGAAAATCCTGTTTTAACACTAAAAAAAGCTATGTAAAAAAAAAAAGCTCCGCTTAAGATACTAACATTGTATGAATTAAACTCATATAGGCTTTTTCATGAATGGCACACCGTGAGCACGTGACTTGTGTATGTGATAAGGGTTAATATATCTTGCTATTCAGCTGTGACTCCCTTATCTCCCCCCAGGGTCCCAAAAATGAGCAATAGCTCACCCTAAACCGTCACACTATACCTCAATTCGCTGCCACCACCAAGAATAATTTCAGGTCTTACCTGCAGAGTCCTCGGATCTCGGTTTACTCGGGAAAATATATAATTTAACACAAAACAATGTAGCAAAATGTGTCCTAAAATGCGGCTACTCTCTTCGAAAGGTGTTAGATTCATTCCCCAAAGACAATATATATTACATTTTAAATTTAATATACAAAAATAGTACAGTGCTTGGTTACAGAAAAAGAATGTTATAACAAACATACAAAATAGAAATGCAGACAGTTCATAAAATAAACAGAGTAAAACATCAGAAAGCCTAAATACGTTCCCACTTATTAGACTCCTCCGAGAGGTCTCTAAGTATTAGGAGAATCCACATGTTATGGAATAACACTGCTCTTGTTGAATTCTAATTTCATATCCCAAATACAGGCATTTTATAAAAAAAAGACCTCAGTAATGGGTACAGAATGAGCTCACCCTCTTGGGCGTGCCCTTAACACCTCCCCCCCCTCCAACTCAAAATAGCTCAGAGTAACAATATCCTATAACCCTTTCCCCCGTAACTCGTAGAATAATGTGACCCACTTTATCACATTCGGATGATCAAAATACACGTTTAAACATCTATTTTGATTTGCTAATTTGAATCTTTAGGGGGCAAATGGATATCTTACATATGCAGCTCGGGCAACCTGTCATTTATGGAATCAATTTAAACAGCTGCACTTACGGGCCAGAAATATATCTAGCCCACCAGATAAGCACCACCCGTTACTGATTACTGAAGAGGTTGAGCGAGGGCTAATCTCTAGTCTGCGCAGAAATATACATTTCATATTGTTGGGGGGCACAGCACATGTGAATTATGTTGCATTTTGTAAAACTGTAAGGCGCATGCAAAAACGTTGTCACCTTTTGTCCTTCTCTGGCTCGGGAGGGACAGTAATCTTTTACAATCAGCCTTTGAGGACGGGTTTGAGCAGTGAGGCCTACAGTATGTATCCTGTCAGTTCACTATCCTTTTCATTGCTTAATTACCCCACAGACATCAACACGAAATAGGCCAGGATCATTCTTAAATACCCCTGAGAAACACAAAGAAACAGGTATTTTGAAATATCCTGTTAACCCCTTGCTGGCAGTAATATTAAAATATTGAATATTTGAAAGGCATTATCGTGACGGGCTTCTGGGCGGATTATCCCTTTGAAGTCCAGCAAAGCGCGGTCACGTGACCACGGCGGCCCTTTACACAGAAACGGAAAGAGGAGGAATCCAACTTTTCCATTTGCCTTCACGGCAGATAGTGTCCCGAGGGTCCATTGGAACACAGGATACGACTTAAGCTGAAACATGGGCATGGCGTAGCCACAATGTCACGGGACCCCCTCCCCCCAGTGGCGGATTTAGAAAAATGCCGCCCTTAGGCACTCACCTGGTGCCGGCCTCATCCTCCAGCGCTGCACCGTCCCGTTGCCATGGCATGAGTGATTAGTGCTGGCCGCCCGGGCATGCACGATCAGTCCTTGCTGGCCACGCATGCGCACTCGGCGTTTGGTGGCCACGCATGCGCAATCGGCGCTTGCTGGACGCACATGCACGATCGGTGCTTGCCAGACGCCTGTGCGCAAGTGCTGATTGCATATGCCGTCCCCAAATTCTGCCGCCCAAAAATGTTGCCGCCTTAGGCCCAGACCTATTGGGCCTAATTGAAAATCCGCCACTGGGACCCCTGGTGTCGCAGACCCCATGATGTAGGGATCACCTCTTGTTGCCCCTCAAAGGTTAAGCCATTACCAAAACTACCTTTGCATAGCAATAAATATGTAAACGAAACTTCACAAATGGACACAAGTACGATAGAGGCTGGTTGGGGTGTGTTTCCTGGTCAACGAGGCCATGAATAGATATTTTATTCCAGACTGTAGCCTTTGGTGCCATGATGGGCATTTACAGTACTCTTGCCCATTTTTTTTGCTATGATAAATGCAGCAGTTCCTTACATTGACAGTAATGCAATTATCTAAGCTGCCGATCGATCGGTTCTCCCGTAATATAATATTATAACACATAATGAGAATAAGCGCTTCAGATATAAAACTATAGGAAGGGGGCCTCTGTCCCAAAGACCTTACAATCTTGAAAAATATATATACAGGAGGGCCCCGGGTATACGGCGGGTTCCGTTCAGGGGCCCGCCGTATGGTGAAAATCGCCGGAAAGAGGATCCGGCGATTTTCAGGTGTTTGCATGCGCAAATCGGCATTTTTGTCGTTCTGCGCATGCGCGACCTATGGTCTGCGCGCGCAAACTGCAGTATGCGCGTGCAAACTACGGTCTGCGCATGCGCGCCGGGCGCAACCGCTCGTTCTGCGCATGCGCGATTTAAGATCCAAGATGGCGACCCCCTTCTCGGTGCCGCCGTATCGGCGGATCGCCGAGAAGCGGGAACGGGCTGTATATATTTCACATAGCGCTTTTCTCCTAATGGGACTCAAAGCACTTCCCAATTACAGTATAGTGCGCAGTACGCAGCACATAGGAATCTTACAGACACAGCCCCTGCCCAGATGAGGCATATGTTTTTGGTGCCTGAAGGAGATAAGGTGACTTGCCCAGGGTCACAAGGAGCTGACACCAGGAATTGAACCAGGCTCTTCTTCAATCTCAGTGTCATTGATGATATTTAATGTCCAAACTCACGGAGCCACTCCTTCTCCCTAAGTAGTACGTGGGAAGAACTTACAGAGACAGTAGGAGGGGTAAGTGAATTTGCAAGGGGCCGAGGTCAGTGCATATGAGATGTACAGTATCAGCCAGCAGAGTTACCCATATGCTTCATTAAAGAGGTGTGTTTTAAAAGTGGTCCTAATATGTGACTGCCTATTTCAAAAGAGGAAGTGCTGGGGCTTAATAAATAGTTGTTATAGCAACCCAAGTAGCTTAATACACAAAAAATAATTACAACGTGCGTGTGTGAGGGGAAGGATGTAGTAAGTATTATCTAATACTACACAACTGATTTATTTAAAAAACAAAATATATATACAGTATACTGTATTATGAATTAAATGTTGCTTTTAGTATCTTTTCTTCACTGAAATGGCAGTGTTTACATAAACCAGGGGTCAGGGTTTCACAATATTCACCTGCTTCAGCACAGGTGGCTCAGTCTTTGCTTGAGCCACCTGTGCTGAAGCAGGGATATCCTGAAAACTTGACCTGTTGGGGGATCTTGAGGACTGGAGTTGAGACCCCCTGGTGTATGTAAATACATTGCAATTTCAGTGAAGAAAAGATACTAAAAGCAACATTTAATTCATAATACAGTATATACTGTATATATATATATATATATATATATATATATATATATATATATATATATATATATATATATATATATATATATATATATATATATATATATATATATATACCGGCTAACACGGTACTGATACCTCTACATGTATATATATATATTTCAAATAAATCAGTTGTGTAGTATCTTATACTATATTAGTGAAAGCACTGTATGTTTGCCTGCCTGCCTGCATGCCTGCCTGCTGGATGTCCGGTGTCCCTAGCGGCAATCTCATTGGTCCCTTGGCCCGCCCGCCCCCGCACACCTCTCATTGGCCTCACACACTCACACCACCCCCTTGGCCCGCCCCCCACACCTCTCATTGGCCTCACACACTCACACCACCCCCTTGGCCCGCCCCCCACACCTCTCATTGGCCTCACACACTCACACCACCCCCTTGGCCCGCCCCCCACACCTCTCATTGGCCTGAGGCGGAGTGACGGGCCAAAGGTCCAAAAAAATAAATAACACACACACACACACACACACACACACACACACACACACACACACACACACACACACACACACACACACACACACACACACACACACACACACACACACACACACACACCCCTCTCTCCCCTCTCCAAATCACCTTTTCCCCCTCCCCAGCGGCATCACCTCTTCCCCCTCCCCAGCGGCATCACCTCTTCCCCCTCCCCAGCGGCATCACCTCTTCCCCCTCCCCAGCGGCATCACCTCTTCCCCCTCCCCAGCGGCATCACCTCTTCCCCCTCCCCAGCGGCATCACCTCTTCCCCCTCCCCAGCGGCATCACCTCTCCCCGCTCCAAATCACCTCTCCCCGCTCCAAATCACCTCTCCCCGCTCCAAATCACCTCGCTTCCCGCAGCTGCCACGCGGCGCGTAAGATGGCGGACCCCCTTCCTCCCTCGCGGCGCCGAGTCAGACGGTGGCGGCGCCCGGAAGTACAGGTAGGTGTCGCTCCCCACCTCCGGCGCCAAACGGAACTGAGAAAGGGCGCATCAACTGAGAGGTGTGTGTGTGTGTGTGTGTGTGTGTGTGTGTGTGTGTGTGTGTGTGTGTGTGTGTGTGTGTGTGTGTGTGTGTGTGTGTGTCACTGTCCACTGCCCCCCCCCTCCTATCCACTGCCCCCCCCTCCTGTCCACTGCCCCCCCCTCCTGTCCACTGCCCCCCCCTCCTGTCCACTGCGTCCCCCCTCCTGTCCACTGCGTCCCCCCTCCTGTCCACTGCGTCCCCCCTCCTGTCCCCCCTCCTGTCCCCCCTCCTGTCCACTGCCCCCCCCTCCTGTCCACTGCCCCCCCCCCCTCCTGTCCACTGCCCCCCCTCCTGTCCACTGCCCCCCCCTCCTGTCCACTGCCCCCCCCTCCTGTCCACTGCCCCCCCTCCTGTCCACTGCCCCCCCTCCTGTCCACTGCCCCCCCCCTCCTGTCCACTGCCCCCTCCCTCCTGTCCACTGCCCCCCCCCTCCTGTCCACTGCCCCCCCCCTCCTGTCCACTGCCCCCCCCTCCTGTCCACTGCCCCCCCCTCCTGTCCACTGCCCCCCCCCCTCCTGTCCACTGCCCCCCCCCTCCTGTCCACTGCCCCCCCCCCCCTCCTGTCCACTGCCCCCCCCCCCTCCTGTCCACTGCCCCCCCCCCCCCCCTCCTGTCCACTGCCCCCCCCCTCCTGTCCACTGCCCCCCCCCCCTCCTGTCCACTGCCCCCCCCCCTCCTGTCCACTGCCCCCCCCCTCCTGTCCACTGCCCCCTCCCTCCTGTCCACTGCCCCCCCCTCCTGTCCACTGCCCCCCCCCTCCTGTCCACTGCCCCCCCCCTCCTGTCCACTGCCCCCCCCCCTCCTGTCCACTGCAGGAAATGCAGGGGGAGGAATCCATGCCTTTGAGGCGCCCCCCCCCTCCCTTTGACGCCCCCCCCTCCCTTTGACGCCCCCCCCTCCCTTTGACGCCCCCCCCCCTCCCTTTGACGCCCCCCCCTCTCCCTTTGACGCCCCCCCCTCTCCCTTTGACGCCCCCCCCCTCCCTTTGACGCCCCCCCCCTCCCTTTGACGCCCCCCCCTCCCTTTGACGCCCCCCCCTCCCTTTGACGCCCCCCCCCCTCCCTTTGACGCCCCCCCTCCCTTTGACGCCCCCCCCCTCCCTTTGACGCCCCCCCCCCTCCCTTTGACGCCCCCCCCCCCTCCCTTTGACGCCCCCCCCCTCCTTTTGACGCCCCCCCCCCCTCCCTTTGACGCCCCCCCCCTCCCTTTGACGCCCCCCCCCTCCCTTTGACGCCCCCCCCCCTCCCTTTGACGCCCCCCCCCCCTCCCTTTGACGCCCCCCCCCTCCCTTTGACGCCCCCCCCTGCCTTTGACGCCCCCCCTGCCTTTGACGCCCCGCGCGCACACACTGACTGACTGCCGCACGCACGCACACACTGACTGACGCGCACACAAAGCCTGACTGACGCACGCACACACTGACTGAGGCACACACTGACTGTGTGTGCGTCAGTCAGTCTGTGTGTGTTTGTGTTTCTGCCTCAGACTCACTGACGCGCGAGCAAACACACAGTGACTGACGCACACACGCTACATGAAGCTGTAAAGGAGGGAGGGAGGGGGGGGACTGGATTGATGTGAATGGGGGACAAACAGAGAGAGGGGGGAGGAGAGAGAGGAACGGGAACATTACATCCCGGGCAACGCCGGGTCTCTCAGCTAGTTAGATAATATTTACTACATCCTTCCCCTCACACACAGACTCTTTATGCACTTTGTAATGATTTTTAGTGTATTAAGCCAGGGGTACACAAACTGGGAGGCGGGGGGCACAGGATTTTTCCAGGGGGGGCACGCGTGGTTGCAGAGGCCCCATGCTCTTCCCCGAGGCATTTAAATTAAACGTCGGGGGACCACGCGAGGCCTCTGCAACCTCAACTTACCGGGATTCATCTGGCTTCTGGTAACGTCGCCATGACAACGCATCGTCAAATTACGCCGCGGGGTCATGTGACGGGGCACGTCGTCATGGCAGCACGCGTCAAATGACGCTGTGGGGCCACGTGACGTCACATGACCCTCGGCGTCATTTGACGCCAGGTCACTCGAGAGGGCGGGGGGGGGCGTGAGTGCAGGGACCGGGGACACAGTGGGGGCACAGCCAAAAAAAACTTTGCGCACCTCTGTCAATGTCGCTGAATACACATTAAGCAACGTCTGATCTGGCAGATATTTAAAAAGTCCCCAGCCAAGAGATATGCTCAGAATGTAACCAACGTCTTCACAGTTCTCCTGCATTTCACGGTCTGACACAGATGGAAAGGATAAAAAAACATATAGGAGGATATGAATCAAAGTCTCCCAGCTGCACAATCAGGGCACAAGTGGAGCTAGAAAACAGCATCATACTTATCAAAGCAAAACCCATTCCATGGGATTCCTTATCGTTGTTAAAGCTGGTGCAGTTCTTTTGCTGCCCTGGTTTTGCAACCGGGTGTCACTGACACATATCACTGTCACGGGAATATAGGAGTGCTCACCACAAACCGGACTGGACCGCGAGGCCGAGGTGGGGATACAGGAAAACCGCCGCCCTACAGCCGCGTGAGCGGGTCCGGTAAGCAGAGTCGTGTAGATAGCCTTGTTCGGGAGAGGAGAGAGTAGAGTGGTAGAGGTACTTGCCAGATCCAGGGTAGGAGAGGTCAGGAGTAGTCGGTGTCCAAAGCCAGGGTCGAGGAGAGGAGAAGGTAGAAGTCCGTTGAGCGAGCCGGGGTTCGAGGGTGCCAGAGATCGGGAGTCCAGGTACAGGTTCAGGGTCTATGACGGAAGACAAAAGCAGACTGCGAAGTAGCTTGTAGCAAGCACAACTAGAGACTGAATATGCTCAGCAATCAGCTCAGGGCTGGAGGCACTATATACTGACAGGAACCAATGAGAACCTCCAGCGGTGATGTCAGAGGTAGGTAGAGCGCTGATAGGCTGAGGCAGGATGCAGAACCGGTGGGAACGGAACAATAACATTGGCGGCAGTAGAGATGGACATAGTAGCGCGCGACGCGCGCGACGGAAGGGGCGGGTTGAGTTCGCCAGACTAAAAGACAGGAGCCGTAGGCACGCGCGCGGCCTTTCCACGGCGGCGCGCATGGACAGCAGGGGCTGCCGGGAGTTCAGGAGGAAGAGGAGGCCCACGTGACCGGGTGCCGCGCGCCCCGGCAGCCGAGGTAGGAACCGCAGCGGGCAGAGACCTTACAGTACCCCCCCCTTCAGGGTCGAACTCCGGACGATCCTTACCAGGTTTAAGCGGAAATTTAGAATGAAAAGCCCGTACCAGCCTGGGGGCGTGTACCTGGATTTGAGGAATCCATGCCCTTTCTTCGGGTCCAAAACCCCTCCAATGCACCAAATACTGGAGGCCTCCTCTAGAAATGCGAGAATCTAGAATGGATTGTACCTCAAACTCTTCTTGTCCATTGACGAGTCTGGGGGAAGGTGTGATGTGTTGGATCAGAGGATTGGGTACAAACGTTTGAGTAGAGAACAATGAAAGGCGGAGGGAATCTTCATGGTAGCAGGTAGTTTGAGTCGGTAGGTAACCGGATTGATCCTCTTCAATATAGGGAATGGACCGATAAATCGGGGTGCCAGCTTTGGGGATGTGACCTTCAAGCGTATGTTTTTAGTAGATAGCCATACTTTCTGACCAGGAACGAAATCGGGTGGTCTCTGACGATGCCGATCCGCCTGCTTTTTCTGCATGGCTGTGGCCCGCTTGAGATTATCCCGAATCCTGGACCAGGAAGCTTGAAGATCCCGAATCCTCTCTTCTGCGGCTGGAACTCCTGTACTCGGCCCAGACTGAGGAAGGGTAGAAGGATGAAAGCCAAAATTAGAAAAGAATGGAGACTGTAAAGTGGACTCATTCCTGAGATTATTGTGAGCGAATTCCGCCCAAGGAAGTAGGTCGAGCCAATTGTCCTGAGAGTCCGATATGAAACAACGGAGGAACTGCTCCAGTGACTGATTGGTTCGTTCAGTTTGACCATTGGTCTGTGGGTGGTATCCCGAGGAGAAGTGAAGTGCCACATTAAGTTTTTTACAGAAGGCCCTCCAGAATTTAGAAACAAATTGCGACCCCCGATCAGAAACTATGGTCTGAGGTGACCCATGGAGCCTGAAGACCTCTTTGACAAATACTTCGGCAAGTTTGGGGGCACTGGGTAGACCTTTAAGTGGGATAAAGTGTGCTTGTTTAGAAAAGCGATCGACCACTACTAATATCGTGTCCATACCCTTGGATTTGGGTAGGTCGACAATAAAGTCCATCGAGAGATGTTCCCAAGGACGATCGGGAATAGGGAGGGTTTGCAGGAGTCCTGGAGGTTTATTCCGTGGAGTCTTGTTCTGTGCGCAGGTGGAACATGCTGAAACGAAATGTTGAATGTCCTTACGCATGCTAGGCCACCAAAATGTTCGTTGCAGGAGGTCAATAGTCCTTTTAATCCCTGGATGACCTGCCGTTTTAGCAGCGTGCCCCCATTGCATTACCTTCAGACGGAAGGTCGGGGGTGTGAAAAGTCGTCCAACTGGCACCCTGAGACCCTGCGGGATTTGATCTTGAACCTTGGTGATCTCTGATAGTGCGTCAAAGGTACTGGCAGACAGGACACATTTCGGAGGAAGAATAGTCTCCTGGGGATCTTCGGTTTTGTCCTCTACAGAGAATTGACGAGACAGTGCATCGGCTTTAGTGTTTTTGGAACCCGGGAGATATGAAATCAGGAAGTTGAACCGGGTGAAGAAAAGGGACCAACGTGCCTGCCGAGCGCTTAGACGACGGGCAGTCTCAATATATAAGAGGTTCTTATGGTCCGTAAGGATGGTGACGGGGTATTCCGTGCCTTCCAATAGATGTCGCCACTCTTCCAAAGCCATCTTGATCGCGAGGAGCTCACGGTTACCCACATCATAGTTCCGTTCGGCTGCAGAATTTTTTTTAGAAAAGAATGCGCAGGGATGTAGTCTGGCCTGTGGGTTTTTCCTTTGAGATAAGATCGCCCCAGCCCCTATGTCCGACGCATCCACCTCGAGAGTGAAGGGCTGTGCTGGATCAGGATGCACCAAGATAGGTGCTGTGACAAAGGCTTCCTTGAGAACCTGAAAAGCCATGATGGCATCGGGGGACCATAGTGCGGGATTGGCGTTCTTCTGAGTGAGGGCCGTGATGGGTGCGACCAGCGAGGAAAATTTTTTTATGAACCTGCGGTAATAGTTGGCAAAACCTAAAAACCTCTGTACCGCTTTCAAAGAGAGGGGGCGAGGCCAGTTCAAGACGGCTTCCACCTTGGTAGGATCCATCGCGAGTCCTGTGTCGGAGATTATGTACCCCAAAAATGACGTCGATGACTGATGGAACTGGCATTTTTCAAGCTTAGCGAACAGTCGATTCTCCCGTAACCTCTGAAGTACTTGTTTGACATGCCGAGTATGTTCCAGGAGATTCTGCGAGAATATCAGGATGTCATCTAGGTAGACCACCACGTGTTGATCCAGCAGATCTCTGAAGACGTCATTAACAAAATCCTGGAAGACAGCTGGCGCATTACAGAGACCAAAAGGCATCACGAGGTACTCATAGTGCCCATCACGCGTGTTGAAGGCCGTCTTCCACTCATCTCCCTTACGAATCCGGACCAGATTGTAGGCTCCACGGAGATCAAGTTTGGAAAAGATAGTGGCGCCTTGTAACCTGTCGAAAAGTTCGGCAATCAAAGGGAGGGGATACCGATTCTTGACAGTCACCTTGTTGAGACCACGGTAATCGATGCAAGGACGAAGTGTGCCGTCCTTTTTCTTTACAAAAAAGAAACCTGCTCCTGCTGGAGAAGAGGACTTACGTATGAAGCCTCTCTGGAGGTTCTCCTGTATATAAAGTTTCATCGCCTTGGTCTCGGGGAGGGAAAGAGGATAGGTACAACCTCTGGGGGGAATCGCGCCAGGAAGAAGTTCGATCGGGCAATCGTAGGCGCGATGGGGTGGTAATTCCTCCGCCTGAATCTTGTCGAAGACATCTCTGAACTCCCAGTAGGCGTCCGGAAGAAGGGAATTCTTGGGTTCCGGATGTGTGGCAGCTACTAGGGCATTAGATGAAACCAGACAAGTGTCTTGACACCGATCTCTCCAGGTGAGGGGTTGTGACTGAAGCCAGTCGATCTGGGGATTATGGTGCTGGAGCCATGGAAGACCCAATATCACGTCTACTGCCGGCGTGTGGATGGCATCCAACTGAATTTGTTCGGAATGGTGTCCTGACATCTTAAGACGGAGGGGAATGGTCTGATGAGATATAAATGCGGGTTGCAAAGGCCTACCGTCAATGGCTTCAAGGCCTACGGGCCAATCCTTGGCTACCAGAGGGATCTGGTTTCTCTCCGCAAATGATTGATCAATGAAATTCCCACCAGACCCGGAGTCTAGGAAGGCCCTCGTAAAGATGTCTCCAAAGTCCCCTGATAGAGTTATAGGAAGAAGTATCTTAGATGGTAGTTTGGGAGAGAAAGGAGAGGTTACCATGCCCAGTGTAGTTCTCCCAGTACTCACTGGGGGCTGGCGTTTCCCGACTTGGAAGGACAGGTACTCACCAGGTTTCCACCATTACCGCAGTAGAGGCAAAGACCCGCCCGACGGCGACGTAGTCTTTCCGTTAACGAAAGGCGAGCTCCACCCAACTGCATGGGTTCTTCGGAAGATACGGCGACGGACTCCCCTGGAGCTGTGTGTGAAGAAAAAGTGGATTGGGTACCTTTTAGACGTTTTCCTTTCTCTACTCTTCGCTCCTGAAGCCGCTGGTCCATACGGATACAGAGTGCGATGAGTGCATCCAATGAGGTAGGGCGCTCTAGTGCGGCCAGCTCGTCTTTGAGAGTGTCATTCAAACCCTGCCAAAACACTGCGGCGAGTGCTTCATCATTCCACTTAGTTTCAGCGGAAATGGTGCGAAACTCCAGTGCGTAGCGTGCCACCGAGCGATTACCCTGTAAAACATTGAGGAGAGAAGAAGCGGCCGTTACCCTCCTTCCTGGTGTATCGAACACCTTCCGGAATTCAGTACAAAACCGGTCCAGGCTTGAGGTCAGCTCCGGGCGATGCTCCCATATGGGTGTAGCCCAGGCCAGGGCGTCATCGGTCAGCAGAGAGTAGATGTACGCAACCTTGGAACGAGGAGTCGGAAAGTGAGAGGGTAACAGTTCAAATTGGACGGAACACTGCGCCAGAAAGCCACGGCATGCTGAAGGCTCTCCCGAATAGCGATTGGGGGAAGGTAGACGAGGTTCCGGAGAATGAGTCAAAGGTACCGGCGGAGAAAAAATAGGAGCAGGAGGAGCGGCAGCAGCCTCGGGAGAGGACAGAAGGGATTTGAGTTGCTCCGAAATGGTACCCAGGGAATTTTGGAGCATCTCCATACGCTGGTTATTTTGGGAGAGACAGTTCTCTACTTCCTTGAACAGGCCATCGTGTTCGCTCAGGCGTCGATCCACCTCGGCGGAGTCCAGGTCTGTAGGGCTGAGCATACTGTCACGGGAATATAGGAGTGCTCACCACAAACCGGACTGGACCGCGAGGCCGAGGTGGGGATACAGGAAAACCGCCGCCCTACAGCCGCGTGAGCGGGTCCGGTAAGCAGAGTCGTGTAGATAGCCTTGTTCGGGAGAGGAGAGAGTAGAGTGGTAGAGGTACTTGCCAGATCCGGGGTAGGAGAGGTCAGGAGTAGTCGGTGTCCAAAGCCAGGGTCGAGGAGAGGAGAAGGTAGAAGTCCGTTGAGCGAGCCGGGGTTCGAGGGTGCCAGAGATCGGGAGTCCAGGTACAGGTTCAGGGTCTATGACGGAAGACAAAAGCAGACTGCGAAGTAGCTTGTAGCAAGCACAACTAGAGACTGAATATGCTCAGCAATCAGCTCAGGGCTGGAGGCACTATATACTGACAGGAACCAATGAGAACCTCCAGCGGTGATGTCAGAGGTAGGTAGAGCGCTGATAGGCTGAGGCAGGATGCAGAACCGGTGGGAACGGAACAATAACATTGGCGGCAGTAGAGATGGACATAGTAGCGCGCGCGCGCAACGCGCGCGACGGAAGGGGCGGGTTGAGTTCGCCGGACTAAAAGACAGGAGCCGTAGGCGCGCGCGCGGCCTTTCCACGGCGGCGCGCATGGACAGCAGGGGCTGCCGGGAGTTCAGGAGGAAGAGGAGGCCCACGTGACCGGGTGCCGCGCGCCCCGGCAGCCGAGGTAGGAACCGCAGCGGGCAGAGACCTTACAATCACACATAGGGTGGGATTCACCAAGCTCTGATAACGGGCATCGGAGCCCAACCTGCATTAATTACCTTGGACTAGCTGAATATCACTGCACAACATCACACGGTTATTCACTAATCCCCAGAATGTATTCATCCTCTGTTCCCAAATTGAAGCTCATTACTATGTATCTTGTATGTAATTATTATTATTGGGATTTCTCTTGTATAGCGCTGACAGTGTACGCAATGCTGTACATAGAATTCTTGCAGACACAAGTCCCTGCCCCGCAGAGCTTACAATTTCGTTTTTGGTGCCTGAGCCCGAGGGGAATAAAGTGACTTGCCCAAGGTCACAAGGAGCTAATTTGAACCAGGTTCTCCTGCTTCAAACTCTGTGTCATTGTTCTCAGAGTAAGTGCCTTTACTCACTGAGCCACTCCTTCAACTTAACACAATATTCTGCATCGTGCAGTATTCTAAGTGGCTGCTTTGTTCCTTGCTTTCTCCTAGAAACGTCCGAAAACAAAGCAACTGGAGCATATATCTCAGGAGCTGAGTGACTTGACCGGTAAGATTGAATGGAGCATATTCACCCAAAATATTTTTAATGACGGTCGTTAACGACTCGAGCACCTTAGTGAATATGCCCCAAAGTCTCAATATCGGGGAATTTAGCAAGGTCCGTAGATCAAAAAAGGTTATATAACAAACTTTGGCTACTTGCTTTTCAAGTTGGGCAAGAGATGTGGCAGCAACGGACTCCTTAAGTCATAGACTCCCAGTGAGGCCAGCAATGTATTGCTATTAAAAAGTCAGTAATCGAACTTCCATCAGGTACATGTGATAACAACACCTGATAGTGACTAAGACAGGAGAAGTGCACTGTTGCCTTTACTGTATGTGGCCGAAAAGTGATATAGCTTGACTTTGAGCCATCTTCCAAGTGAACAATTGCTTACAACTACAGCAATGGATTATGGTTTAAGTGGCTACACACTAAGCCCTTCATGTGGAAACGATGAAGTGTCCCTAGATTAGGGCTTTATGAACCTTCAAAGGTCAGTAAACATTCTTTGGCGAATGATCCTATTATGCGCTATACAGACAAATAGATGGAATCCATAGAGTAAGAGGGAAGCGCCCCTACTACAGCTCAACCCCGTTATAACGCCATCCGTTACAACGCGAATCCACTTATAACTCGATGCAAGCATGGCTCCCAATTTTCATATTTATGAATACTTTCAACACGATTATTGGTATCTTAAATACTTTATTGCACAATGCATACAATTGTACATTATTTCTAACGCGATCCGCTCATAACGCGATGTGATTCTTTGGACCCCAAGCACAGCGTTATAAGGGGGTTGAGCTCTATAAGTGAAAGAAGATGAGCGATATGAAGGGGATTGATGTATCTGGTTTCTTCCTTTCCTCACAGCCAAATGTCACGGACGCAGCGAGGAGCTGCAGAAGAGAAAGGACCATGAGCGGGAGATTGGAGACATTCTACAGAAACACCAAGAGGAGAAGACAACCCTGGCCGAGGCGCACAAGGCAGAGATGGAAACACAAGCACGGGAGCTGCTGGCACAGGTCTGGTATGAAAACTTCACAGCCCTTGGTTAGTAGTCTCCTGAGCATCATGCTTTATTATATCTACAGGCAAAGCAAAAAGAAGGCAGGATGACCTGTGTGTTTGATGCATAGGATTCTTTGTTCGTAGTGTATTCTGAAATTGTAGCAGCTTTGAAGTCTTTTCACACAGCTTTAAATCATTTTCACACTGCAAGACAACCCATACCCCTGACTAATTACTATCATATGAACAAGTGACAACGCACAAAGTTCAAGGCTGTAGTCAAAATCCATGTTGAAATAGCTCCATAATAATTAAATATGGCGGTAAGCAAAGTTCTGATGTTTGACGCATGTGATATAATTGGAAGGGAGTGTGTATTGTGGTCGTGAAATGACTAGTTCCCTCTGAAAAGTAGTGCAAGAAATAATCTACAATTCACGTTTGTTATAATGTAAGGCAAAGCACAGTATCTCTAAGCTAGGATCCAACAACATTATTCTATGCTTGCATTTTATGGAAGCCCCAGCTCGGCCATATAATAGAGTAAATAAATATGTGTGCCTCTTTGTGACCAATGTAACTGTATGTTACACTGGTTATGTAAACACTGTGGCCCCTGTTTACTAAGCGATGCTTAGTAAATTAGTATTAATTCATAAGATACCTACCAGCACCAGAAGATACCTTGCAGCCTATTCATGTCAATGGCAGTTAACACTGGATCGAGCTTTATTACCCCTTATCTGAGTATAGTGATCTTGGTGCAAGTGTCTGATTTGCAGACATGCTAAACCTAGTGAATAATGGATCAAAGCTTTATTAAGAGATTTGTAACATGTATATGTTTCCACCAGAAATAGAGAGAGCCTTTATTGAAATAATTTCTGTGGCCGTGGTGTCAGGATCGCTCTGCCGGTAATATCATCATGAGATGGCCTTTGCCATTTTCTTGTGGTGACCTCACTGTCATATACTGTATGTACTTTTTTGAATGTCAAAACTTGCACACCCAAAAACTACAAATCTCGGGGATCCGGGGAGTTTGGGGTGCCATCAATCAGCTCAGAGGGACCCCCATGGTCCAGATAAGGTTAAAAAGAAGAGCATTTGAAAGGGCGGGGAGGTAGGGGGATTGCTGCTTATAGGATAATAACATTGTTTAAGGAAAGCATCAAGGGAGCGTACTGTATGCACTTCTTGTGAATGGGTACATTTTGGTTGATTAGCAGCCACATGTATAGCACGGATAAATAAGGATGAGCATTGCATTCCAGGGAAAACTGAATGATGTTTATGTATGTACAGTTGCTTAGAATAATTGAATATCACAGGGCGTCTATCATCACCTAATTAGCTTTCTATCATATAAACGCATTCCTATTGCATTTGACAGCATGTATGGTTTATGAGCAAAAAAATACAAACAACTGAATGATGATCTCAAATTCAATCCTGAAGGTCACATGCCCAGACATTTTGCATCAAAGGCTTGTATCTTTATTATTTTGGAAAGGATTGTATCTTCATAGCCCGACCTGTGCATGTACAGATGTAGCAAGACTTACTGTTTCCGGAGCTGCGGCCGGAAAAGGAAAAATCCACAGCTCTGAAGTATCTGCCGTGGTCGTGCTGTGGGGGGAAGGGGGTGGTCCATACTTCCAGATCAGACCACCCATAGCGTTAATACTCTGGCGCCTGGGCCATTGCGGTTGCGTGACTGCATCTTGCCCCGGTGGTGATGACAATCTTCTTTGCTACATCGGTAGATGGAAACGTATTCTGTATTTTAGGCTCGAAGAGATGCAGACACAGAAGTACTGAAGCGTCTTTCAGAGCAAGCCACTGCCATGAAAACAGAGCTGGAGGAGAAATGTGCAGGTAAAAGTAAAATCTAAATGAATGTCACAGTTCCGGCCCACTTTGTTATCAGCCGTAGCAGGGGGCACGTGGCAGGCCTTGGAATCTCTGCCTTTGGAACCAGAGTAAGGGTGCCATATATTAGGGAGTAAGTAAAAACGTATTGGATGCTCAGGCTGGGGGAGAGAGTAATGTCTACACCAGTGGTTTTCAACCCTTTTTGGGTAAGGAACCCTATAATTACATTGTGAAATTCTGGTGAAACCCAACCCCCTCTACTGTAACAACGCGCCTGACATCAGATGCATTGGAAATTCTTCTGTATTTGGTATAACCAAGCATTAAAAAAAGTTATGGTGGGTTATACCCACTTACCAGCTTCATATTGCTAGGTCAACAACCAGCCTCACACTGATGAGACCCAAAAGGCTGTCTGCGAGTAGGTTTACTGGCTATGAACGTTTGAAGTGAAACTGCTTTGCTGGCGCCTACAGGGTTTTAATGGGAAAGAATGCATTGCCTTGTAACGAAAAAACGTAACAAAAGTGATGTCACGCTGCTAATGGGCGCGCGCCCGATGCATGTGCGCACGCATCCGTCGCACGCGCCTGTCGCGCATGCGCAGAAGAGGAGCTTGCAGACCACCAGGCATGCGCAGTACCGCCTTTGTCCACCAAGTACATTGACGCTCCCCCCTCATTCAGCACGCATGCGCACTAACGGCTGCGGGCCTCTGCGCATGCGCACCACCTGCCGCGGACCTCTGCGCATGCGCACCACTGGCCTTTGCACATGGCCGCGCGCCACCACAAGAGGACTGACCGAGGGGGGAGGAGAGGAGCTGGGAACACCGGGCAGGGAGAGAGTGAGAGAGCTGCGTCCCTCAAGATCCCGGTGCTGAAACACAAACACACACACAGTCACACAGAGTCAGTCACACACACACACAGAAACATACACGCACAGTCACACACACACTTACACGCAGTTACACACAGTCGCACATACCCGCAGTCACACACACACATACACAGTCACACAAACACACACACAGAGTCACACAAACACACACACGCAGTCCCCCACACACACACAAACGCAGAGACACACACGCAGAGTCACACACGCGGAATTCACAGAGTATAAATATATTAGTGCCGTGTGTGACGATGAGGGGGTAACCAGGCTCACTAATAAAGGTTAAGCCCACTTGGTTGCCCCTGAACTGTGTTTTGGGGTCTTAGAGTGTTAGCCCTTGAACCCGTGTATTGCGCATGTGTTGCCTTGCAGTGTGTAAGGGATACAGGCTAGTGTAAAGGAAGCAGGTTAGCTTACACTTTCAATCTCAATACACCAAGAGGCTGTAACATTTGTTTGTGTTATTAGGATAGTGCTAGGCAGGGTTTGGTAACCTAGAATGCTGGTTGGTAATGCCTAAATGCCACGGTGAGCAAATTTGTCACGGCTACAACTCGGGAAGGTTTGAAGCAAAGATAATTTTATTGACAGCAGGATCCTGGGTGATTCATCTGACACGGGAGAAAAACCACACCAGATAATCAAAAATGCCTATATTTATAGGCAAATGCGAAGCTAGGAGTATCAGATGACCTACAATAATAATTATTATATATATGGTCCTTCCTTAACGTGATCCTTCCTGCATGGACAGGACATGCTCAGCTATGGCCTTCACAATAATTGTGCGACAACATGTTTTCCAACTTTCACAATCAATCTCACAACAACCAAGTGTCTGCAATTATAACCATATACGGTCTTTCATATCCGGTTAGTGTTCACATGGTGCGGAATGGAATGTTCAACTTTAGCCTTCACTAGCAATTTTAGCTAAAGATATTATTTAGTACAGCTCAACCCCGTTATAACGCGATCCGTTACAACGCGAATCCGCTTATAACGCGATGCAGGCGTGGCTCCCAATTTTCGTATTTATGAATACTTTACAACACGATTATTGGTATCTTAAATACTTTATTGTACAATGCATACAATTGTACATTATTTCTAACGCGATCCGCTTATAACGCGATGTGATTCTTTGGACCCCAAGCACAGCGTTATAAGGGGGTTGAGCTATAATTAATTCTGGTAGAATATATATATATAAGCATACATTTACAGTGTGAATACAAAGAGCATATAGTGGAATATATCATAAAATAAAATGTAAACGCTTTGTCTCAACAACTTTTCATTGTTAGTTATTTCTCTTTAATAGATAACAGTTCTTTGGTATGTTATAGGATTAATTATTTTTAGACACTACTGTAAATGGTTATTTTTAATTCAGTGTCTGATCTACCCAAAACATCCATATTGAACTTGGCTCCCATCTCTCAGCTCGGCTTACATCTCTATCTCTTGTTTTAATATACAGTACACCCGTAAACATTTTCTATCAGAGTGTCAGTTCTTCAGCAACTAGAAAAGCAGTAAAAAGCCAGTATAACTGGTCTTAGAACAGACTTTAATAGTTTTCCCACTCATATATATTAACCTTAAAACTAGGCTATTAAATAACTTCAGTTACGATAATAAAGAAAATAGAATAATAAAATGAATAAACAGATTACACGTTTTATTTGCTGCTGTGTTATTCTTTAAAACGAAACATCTTGGTTATAAAATAGAAGATATAACTGTTTCACCCCCGATTCCCAACACACATCTTGACTAGATCACGTTCCGAACCCAGACCCTCATAAAGCCCTGGTCCTAGTCATCTGTTGTCCCGTGATCTCACAACCCCTCATGAGTCCCATCCAGCAGTATTAATGAGTATGAGTACAGATTGGCAGGTTCAGTCAGGATATGTAGGTAGGTATTGCTGTATATATTTGAATAGCTACCACATGGGCAGTCAGGGTACTTGACATCATTGGTCAATGCAATTCTAAGTAGGTTTAGTCGTCATGATGGACAGAGTCCTGGTTATTAGCATATAAAAAGGCATAGATTTGGTCAGCACGATGTGGTTGGGTAGGGTATAAATACAAGGGGGCTGCTGGTTATTGGTGGGAAATGTCTCTGACTGCCTGATCTCTTTCCCCTCAGAGTTGCAGAGATCTTATGACCAGGAGAAGACTTCGCTCACGGAAACCTACCAAAAGTTAACCACTTCCTTACAGGTCGGCTTTGGTTTTTTTTTCCTTGCAAGATAAAAGTGGCACAGCCCCCCAGCTGCACGTTGCATGCGTCTTTCAACCAATGTGACACAGAAAAGAGTTCAAGCAGCCAAACGGAACCAGGCTCAGGTTGAATAAAAAATATCTTTTATTATGCCAATGGAAAAAAAGGAGACACAAAAACCATCCAACGCGTTTTGCACCGGTTGGTGCTTTATCAAGGAGTTATACACCCATATACAAACTTTACTAACAAATATAATACAACAGATGTGTATTATAAATCGAGTAGGTTGTATTATGTCACCCAGTAGTGCAGTGTTTTCCAAAACTCTCCTCGTGACCCCACCAGGTTTCTGAGACAACCACCAAACATTCTATTATTCTGCAAAGAAAAGTGCATTCATCTGGATGCATGTGCATTGGTTATTCCCCAAAACTGGTATGGCTGTGGGTTACGAGGAGAGGTTGGGAAAACACTGCTGTAGTGACCTGTTTGACATCCTCCTTTTTCTCTGTGACCCAAACCCACCTCTCAATGGGAGGAATATGCTGAATGTATCCGCGATCACTTATGTCATTGTATTTCTATGTTATATATCTGACTGTGCAATCACATATAGCTGTAGCTACCCTACTTCCCACCAGACATGTGTCCTGTCCCATGCTGGAGGCAGCACTGAAATGAAGCAGCTAACTGCCAGTAATCATTCTGTGCTTCTCCCTGCAGGAGACAGTAGAGGAGTTAAATTCTCAGCTGGCTTCCTTCCGAGAGAAAATGAAACGGGTAGAGGAGTCCATCCTGAACCAAGACTACAAGAGACATGTTCAGGTGCAAAGACATTGAGACCCGTTATTCCTGCTACACACACAGTGACTTCTGCATCGGAGTCCTGTCTTACTGCACTCTTTCCTGTTGTAGTAGCTGGACAGTCACATGTACAAACACAGGTCTGCCATTGTAACGCATTGCAGTACAGTATGTAGCACTCCCGATCATGCTTCACTGCCTGCTATTCATACACAATTATACTGCACCTTAATCCTATTCCATTAGCAAAATCTGTGCTCACTAAGGTGTGTTACTGCATTCCAGTCCTACCCTGCCAAGAGGTTCTGTTTCCCAGCTGGTAGTTAATGCACACACACTTTATCTCTTTGGCTAATAACGACAGCACAACTCGTTCCTAAAAAAATATAACACAATGAAAACATTTTGGATCAACAATTTCTCTGTATATACAGTTTACAAACAGTCTTAAACGCAAAAAAAATTAGGTAGAGATCAGAAAAGCCCTCCAAAGGATTTTGTTAATAGGGACACGTCGCCTCTTAACCTTTCAGTGGATGTTTTTAGCTTAGGAAATCTGATACTTCTTTCAAGAGATATGAGCAGTTACCATATTAAGTGTCCAGGAGGTCAGAATGGAAATTTCCCCATACAGAGCCCAGTGCAATCTGAAGTTACCATAGAGATGAAGAAAATAATGATTTTTAACACGCATAAAAAGGGCAGGACAGGCTCTGGTGGGACGGTTCCAGAAAACTATCAAACTCATATAGGCTTTTGGGGGGATTTACTACTTTAAAAGGAATTGGGAAAATATATATATATATATATATATATATATATATATATATATACACACACATACATACATATATGTATATATATATATATATATATATATATATATATATATATATATATACAGTATAATCAAAGATGAACAGAAACCTCGCTCGAACCCCAAATGAAAGTAACTGCGTGCCGCCATGGGAGTGGGTAGGATAGATAGAAGATAAGTGTACTTTGTGGTCTAGGCAAAATACACTCAAAAAAGGTCCCCAATTGTGGCGCACCAATATTATAGTATAATAGGTCAAAGGTACATCTGAATATTAACAGTTACAAAATAAATGTTATTAATAAACGTAGTATAGTATTAAAAATAGATATATCCTTTTCTTTTTATTAGGATTTATATCTATGGAGGGAATCCCTCAGAAATGGGAATCCATATGTATCTAGTGGTTATGGCCTCCAGCGAATGTAAGAAAGCCTATACCCTGAGTGTTTTTGAGTGTATTTTGCCTAGACCACAAAGTACACTTATCATCTATCTATCTATCTATCTATCTATATATATATATATATATATTTTGTATATAGTACTTGTATAATTAAAATAAAATAGGTCAATCACCTATATTTAACCACGCCCCTGCCATTAGTTCACTTCTAGTAGGAAGGAGTTGTCGTTTAACGCTGATATTTTTTATCCTGGGGTTTTTACATAGGATCACGGAAGCCCGGGTCAGTTCTGGGAGCAAGAGCTCCAGAGCTTGCACTTTGTGATCGAAATGAAGAGCGAACTAATCCGTGAGCAGGACAAGAGGCTGCTGCGCCTGGAAACCACGGTGAGAACAGGGGTGCAATGGGGGTACCCAGGGATCAGAACGGGGAGCTGTTCTTCACAATACTACATGGGCCACAGTTACTCTGGGCTCTTGCAATACACCATCCCCGGATGTGATTCCCATCAGATAATATTGCTCTTAAGAGGCAAATGATCCTGCCGTGTAATCAGTGTTGCTTAATGAATGAAACTGGAGTTCTGTGAGTTTTGCAATTAATATTTCCACGTTGTTTCTTTCCTATTGGCCTGAGGAAGGAATAATTGGAATTGCAAAAGATTTCATTACAGTCGGCACTCCAACTACAGATGTTTAGAAGTGTTGCAGGTCAGACGGGCATCGTTGGTGATAAAAAGTATGTTGCTGCAAATGGAACTTGGTTGTGTTTCCTTCTTCTTCTCCACTCAGATGGACAGAAATGGGGTACTAGAGGAGAGAGTGCGGAGCCTGCAGCAGGAGAGGGAAGCTCTGAGGGTGCAGACACAGAACCAAGCAGCCGTTACTATGTGGGTTCCATGTTAACTTCTTCCCCCATATCCCCAGTTCGTTAGCCCTCGGCATTAGGGAATAATGTATGTTTGTAGCATTTTCCCCATATCAAATTTGTTTGTTTTTTAAAGTACATGATGAATTTCCCTCACCTGTTGTACACACCCCGAAATCCTACATACTGTCTTCGTCACCTTTGCCACTTGTATCCTGCACACTTGCAGTGCTGCACTGTCCCTCATTCTCTTCCAGTGCCAGCTCACACCGTCTCCTCTTCCCTTCACCCGCAGCCGTTTGTCCGAGGAGTTGCTGAGCACCCAAGCTGCCCTGGAGAAGGAAGCCCAGCTCCTGGAACAGCTTCAGCGGGAGAAGGAGCAGCATCTATACCGGGCACTGAATGGGGACGACCCTCCTCCATTCTCACTGCCAATCCCCACACAGGAGTTGTCCTTAATGGTGACATAGAACTGAGAAACTGCTCAAAATCATGGACAAGCACAGCAGTCCCACTGCATACATAGGCCCTGAGCTTTTCTACCAGCGACAGACGAGAGAGACAACTCCCTCCTCTCACTCCTCAGAAGTAACAAGAGTAATATTGCCATATTTATTGTGTTTTGATGCCAGTATATCCGGTTCCTCTCACCATGGCCCATTCCAGACATCATCCTTTCACTCGCTCTGCCACACGCACTTCTCCCTTATTGCCGCACACTTTACCCTGCAATGACCTATCACTATTCCAGGATTGGACACGGCAGCTATCCCAGCACACACACATATGTTTTTGTAACTCTCTAGCCTTCATTATATAAGATCCTGGGAGCACCAGGAGTTGTTTCTAAATGTGGACTGATAATGAATTTCGTCACAGAGTGCCTTATTGCGCATACAGATATGTCCCATTTTAACAGACGACAGAAGCCTATGACTGTAATCAGCAGTCTGTCTCTTCACCAGGCAAGATAAGTGAGGCTGCAGACATATTGTATAGTGTTTATGTGCATTTTTATATACCTGTATATATCAGAGTGGTGATAAACTGATAGCATTTCAGCCAATGGATCAGTGTTAAGTCCTCCTCTGGAAGGGGTAATAAGCTTAAAATCAGCACTTTCCTAAAGCAATATGTACCGTATGACACCTAGAAACAAAACCAAGAGAAACCGTCGTCGTGGTCTTCTTGGATGAATTACTGGGTGATCTGTAAATCAGATTCTGATTGACATTAAAAGACAAATGTTGACATAATTCCTATTTAGCTACTTTGCTCTCTTTTTGTTCGTATGCGATATCGGAATGGGTTTTACGGATAAAAATGGGGGCGTTACGGGCGGGATGCAGATTAAAATGGGATACATTACATTTTTATTCGGTCACGTTTTCCCCTTCAAATGCGGCAACAATCTCCCCGGGATGGCATTAACCTTTCTGTATAGCAAATCTGCACCAAAGGTACTGTAAGAAGTTCTACTAAGAAGCTTCTTATACTCAACACTAAGGGGGATACAGGATGTATCAAGTGTCACAAACTAGAGCATTGCTTAAAAAATGAGCAAATTGCATCATTTTTACTTTGCGTCAATGTATCAAACTGTTGCGCATCTGAGCATTTTTGAAAGTGGTTATAGGAGGGGATGTATCCACAGTTGCGCCTTTAACTGGTGCAGATTTTCTTTGGGGTTTATTTATTAGGCTGCACATACTGTTGCACTTGGATACTCCCATTGACTTCAATGGGAGGTTATGTGCGATTGTGCCGGATTGGCACTTTGGCAGCGTTATGAATAACCCCCTTTGTCAGGTCTGAGGTTAACCTCTGCTCCTATATGATCTGCACCAAATGTAAGAAGCGAGGTTACAGAGATTGATACATCCATTGATTCCATTGAGTTAGAGCGTATTTATCCTCTTGATACATACACATTAAACACCGAGGGATACTGTATCTAAACACACTTTCCAGATGCTTAATACAGTCGTGGATTCATGAAAGTGCTGTACATGTACAAGCAGTCCTGGAAGTAGCGTTGGATAGTGAAACCGTTGTAAAGTGAGTCCCATGTTAATCAGTGGCGGTGAGCGTTGGATAACACATTCAGGTGTCGAAAAATGGCCCATAGGATGGCATTGTAAAGCGTTGGATATGCCATTCGTTGTAAAGTGAAACGTTGGATAGCGAGGACTACCTGTAATCACATGAAAACGACCTTTCATTTGAATTACTGTTTTCATGACTCCCATAGACCCCCCCACGCCCCAAGTATGTTGATAGTTTTGGTCGAGTGTATTTCATGAACCTACAATAGGGTTACCATGGGGAGGAGCCTGCAACTTATACCAGATCATATGTTTGATGCATTTATAATTGCAAAGCAATGGGATTCAGGCTCTTCCATCACTGGAGTGCTTTTGCAGAATGTAGGAAAGTGAAACTCCTGCAATTTAAAGCACTATTGCATGTTTAGCAACTTAAAATGAAATGTACTGAAAGCATACTTGACATGCAGCCCGAGTATAGTGTCCTTACATTACCCTGCTCAGCGGTCTACATTGATTGCGGTAACTACTAAGAAACAGTTCAGGGGAGCCCATACAAACAATACTGGGCCTGCCAAATCGTACATATTCTGTTTGTCTACAGCTTTCAAGAAGTACAAATGGAAGAACAGCTGTGGCCAAGAGATAATAACATGACCTCTGCAGTTATTTGTGCTAGGAGTAGTAGGGAGTAAATATACAAATCGTGATGAAAAGGTTATACAAGGAATTAAGGAGTTTTTTATATCAATATTTATGGGGTGGATAAAATAGAGATTTTAACTGGGGATGTAGCATACTACTTACTTTTACTTACCGCGCAGTCACTGTTCAAACATGCAATACTGTTTTATGGTACAAAACTGAAAAACAGCTGTTGCCCACCCCAAAGTAGAATTGAACGTGCAATGTGTGCGAGTTGTTTCATACAATATAATCACACATGCAAGACGTTGAAATTGTACATAATATTTCTATTTTGCCTTTGATTTATTTAAAAGCAAAACAGATATACTGTATGGATGGTAGTGCTTGGCACAGGTAACCCAAGCCCAGTCCTTGAGAGACACCAACTGGCCCTAATTTCAGGGCAACACATACCTAAGAAAGTTGCCTTCGTGATTAGATTCACTGGCTAATTAAGTGTAAAGTTAAATCATTGTGGACCTGACCTGTTTGTGGCTTTCAGACTTGGGGAGACCTGGCATAGCACATTACCAGGGAATGTATAGATGGGAGAAGAAATCCATATTGTGCATCTGTGGAACGTTATGTTTCAGAATAGTCTTGTTGGTATACAGAGCCTGTTACTTGTTGGATTGGAGGATCACTGGATAGCAACAAGGATACAGATCCAATCATTTCTTAAATGAAAGGGATACCAAGCTTAGGACTGCATGTGGGGGACACATGCACCTCTAAGAATGGATGGCTACATGTACAAGTGCTGTAAGGTAGGAAGGTGATTAAACTGCTCACAAAGAGGCAATCCAAGCTGGCGATTTGTTTTGCGACCCGTTTCCGGAGATACAGACCTCCCGTAGTAGGTGCCGGTAGCCACTGCTCGGCTAGCAGGGTTCACGTAAAGGGCGGAGTTCAAAGCTCCCGCCCACTGCGAGCCAATAGGAAGCCGTGACATCATCGGGTTCGGCATCCTATTGGCTCGCGTAACGCAGGAGCTTTAAACGTTGCTGAGATACCGGCGCCCCCTTTAGAGGTCTGTATCTCAGGAAGCAGGGGGTACCCAGAGCTGAAAATTATGGGGTTCAGCTCTGGAGACCCCCTGCTTCAACCCTATGTTAAAAAAAACAGCAATACCAAGAAGAAAAAAGCATGAATTGCTCTTTTATAAAGAAAGCATGAGCACTGATAGAAAAGATACACAATGTAACAATGGGAACTGCTCTATCAGAGCATCAATGTTAATTGCCATGTCACTAATCCTAACAGTACAGTACCCTCATAAAAAGAAATCAAAGCACACAAAAAAATATCTAGCACAGTGTGTTTATTTTGTAAAATAACCAATATAAAGGCATCAGGTGCCACAAGAAAAATGCCAGCCATTATATACACAATAAATTAAACACACAGGGGATTCACGAAGCTGTGATAACGGGTATCGGAGCTCGATCGGCATTAACTGCCATTGACTTTAATATCAGTTAACGTTGCTCGAGTTGTCTTTTATAAAAGAGTATTACGGATTGCACCATAAAATGAAGTGGCGGTAACAACTGGAAAAGAAGCTCAGCTCATACAAGCATCTCGGCTGCAGTGGGGCTGATATTGTGACATCATTAAATCAGGGTACGCCTTCCTGGGGTTATTGGGGCCAGGTCAGCTCAGTATCCTTAGGACTTGGGACCTTTGTACTTCAGCTTGTTTATCTGCCTTACTTTAAAAGCTGTGATTGTACTTCACCTGTTATACTTGCTCATAATAACGCATATATCCATATATATACAGTGTATATATATGTATATATATATATATATATATATATATATATATATATATATATACTCGTTGCAAGACTGGGCAATGTTTGTTCTTGGTAAGTTAGGTGCAGTTTTTTGCTCCAGTTTTGCAGTTGGGAGACTTTGATAAACAGACACTAATGTCTCCTTGCTGCAACACACATGCAGTCCCTTATAGGAAAGAGCAAGCAATGCTTCACCCGAGGAAGCTCGTAGTTAGGCATTTACTGTGTCCGCTCATGAGACCAGTCCATGGAATGTCCGGTACACCATCAATGGAGAGATCCCTGACATGAGAAAGAATGGGGGGCCTGGCCTGCTTACCCCTGGGTCCTGCCACTGGCTGATGGAGCAGGTGGGAGTACGGTGACCCTGGTGGATACAGACGTGCTGCCCTGTAAATTTTGGGCACTGCAGGTGTACGTTCCGTCATCCACGGCACGAGCTTCATCCACATTTAGGATGCTCTGAGACTCCTGCAGCAACTGCCCCCCTCGCCTCGTCTGCTCTGTGCTTTCTCGGACATAAAGGGGTCGTCCAAACTGTGACGTGGAAAAAGGGAGAGAAGAGTCAGGGATTAGGGCAAATTCTTATAGATCCCTTCCTACAGATTTGTCCGGCCTTGTGCTGCACATCTGCATGTTACATCCAAGGAGACGATTATGTTTCATGCAGTCACTCGTACAATGCATTCTCATTTCCATACAGGTTGCACAGACAGATACCAGCATCCCCACCTGCTGTCCGGGGTACTCCCAGGTGAACTCCACGCTGATGTCCAGTTCCCCCAACACAGTGCATGTGACGAAAAAATTGTCCCCCGCTCGTACTGAACTCACTGAGGCTTCTACAGAGGGCTTAGGTGGGGCTGATGGGTCTGAAATAAAAAAGAGAGGTTCGGTGGCAAGAGCAGATCAAAGGCCAGTAAGGGGGTATAGCTGAAAATACCCCTGTGCTGTGTCTTACGAGGCATGATATGATACAAGGCACTGGTGTCTGAAGTGGGAGACGCTGATTTAAGTCCCAATTGTGACGGTGCTCATCTCAGATCAGGAAGCGGACCCGCAGGGCTGAGGTAGGGATGCAAATAAACCAGCCCAGGGACAGAGGAGTATCGGTAGTCGGTAAGCAGGCATGGGTCAGGGCTGGTGGCAGAGTTGCAAAGTCCAGGAGCCAGGTAGAGGTCAGGGCAGGGAGAAAGCAGTGAGGTCGGGGTCACAGTCCGGGGTCAGCGACAGGGGAATCAAAACAGGTAAAAGACGTAAAGCGTGACTGTAAAGACCACAGGAGCTGCAAACGTAAGAACTTTGCTCGGTGTCTCCCACAAGGAATTGCAGCTTTATATAGCAGGCTGCCAGTACCCAAAATGGCCACAGTGAGCAGAAAGGGCAGGCAACTTGCAAAACCCGAACCGCAGCTAAACCCAGCACGGATCGAGCAGAATCCACACCAATTCACGATCTTTGTATGAGTGATCTTCCAGATGCCAAAATATTAAACCTTTGTAAGTTCTTCAGGTTAGAAATAATTAATTTTCTATGTACAAATCTGCATTAACAAAATAAGCGAAGACTCCTAGTTTTGTGGCTGCAGTGTATTGGGATTCCAGACTGATCCCAACCCTATGGCTTTTGCTCCTAAATCAGAGCAAACCTATCTTCACCTGGGGAGGACTAAGGCAAAAGCTAGATTTGTGCTGTTCCCATAGATTCACAAGGAATCAAATACACTGGAATTGTGCCCTATAGAATAAGATCTGTTGTCTCCAAAGAAAAGAAGGATTTTTCATACTGGCTGTGAACGTTTTACACATGTATCTTAACGGAGATTGCATCAAAAACCCATTGAATAGCTAGTAAATATGAGTAATACATTGCTGGCCCCCCTGGCGTTAAAGGGTCAGCCCAATTAAATGCCGAGTTAGTGTCTCATAATAAATTGCCCTCTCTGTGGCTTACTAGAGTGCATTTTTCCTTCTCACTAAAAATATGCTGACATGCAGCGTGTCCTTAGATTCTGTAAACGGATGACAAAGAGATACATACACCCACGTACCAAACAGATTCTTTGTATAAACAGTAGGTGGCTCAAACAAACTTCTGAGATGGGACGTGCACGTACACGGAAACTGCAAACAAGGAGCACTGTGTATGCAATGGACACAGAAAGATAGTACTAAAGCACACTCATTACGCACATGTTTATAAGGGGTCAGCTAAGCTGTAGGCTTCGGAAACACTTGAAATGGTCCAGACAGTCGCGGCTTTTAACCCCTCAAGTGCCCGAGAGGTCAGAACCCCTGTGTTAATGTTTTCAGAGCGTAGCGAACAAACTCTTAGGCTGGGTCCATAGAGGGGGAAGCCGCGCTGAGCCGTGCGGACGCTCCGTGATGAGCCCTGTCACACTCAATGAGGATGTCTTGAGCGGGGGCTCCCGCGAGCGTCTGCGGGCGTGCTGAGGCGCAGGGATTTTCAGCCGACAGCAGAACCTGTTTCTCAGCGCGCTGTCGGCTGAAAACACCCAATCAGCGCGAAGCAGCCTCATGACGTCGGTGCTTCGTGGGCTATTGGCCCAGCGAAGTCACTGCCCCGCCTCCCCCCGCCTCCCGATCGCGCACGCTGGCTTGCCTGCCAGTCCATGGAATCGCTCCTGACCGAGCAGGCGAGCCTCTGCGTCAGCGCGGAGGAGCGCGGCTTCCACCTCTATGGACTCAGCCTTAGTAGGGCATACACTTGTAAGTGTAGTGGGCTTATACTACAGCGGTGTCCAGGCTGTGTCTGTATGTAAAACAGACTCTAATCCCAGGTATCTCCATCCATGTGGAAGAGGGACCCACATTATAGGGTGTACTAGGGTCAGAGTTTGGCAACAGAAGGAGGTATAAGGAAGAAGAATCCTCATCAGAAGCTGTGGAAAGTCTCACTATGAGGCCTACTCAATACATCTTGAGTTTTGCCTGATAACAGAATGTATTTTATGTAGTAAAACATGGGAAAGAGAGTCTATTAAATATAGAAATTTGCTTAATTTGAATACAAAGTTCGCATACCACACGGATTTGCACAACCAGAACAAAAGTGCTACATAAAATGCACAGTTTGTCCATTTAAATACTATTCAATAAATACAGCAAGATATGATGGAAGACACATTATCGCCCATTCATGTGAATGAGCCATTAGGTGTCCTCCAGTTCTGGAAGGTGTCTTGTGGCATAGCACTACTTGGTAAATATGGGCGAATGGCTTTATTGAATATTATTTTAAATCACTTCCTCAAACTGGAGAATATTTTACTCCCATTCATTTCAAGAGAGCTGAACTTTCCTCCAGGAACGGGAAGCAGCGTCACAGCATATTGAATGCAGGTCTATGTTACAGCATGCTCACATTAGAAGCTGTGTGTAATATTCTCCTGAGATGGGTAATGGGCACTCAGTAAACACAGTCACTGTGCTTGTTATAGGATGAGGGAAGTGAAGCTCTCAGAGGCTACCTGTTGCCCTAAGAGAGTGGGTGGTCTAGAGCAGGGGTGCGCAAAGTGGGGGTCGCGAGATTTTCTGGGGGGGGGAGTGGCTGTTACAGAGGCCCCACGCTTCCCCAACAGGGGATCGCGCGAGGCCTCTGTAACTTTTAACTTACCTTGAGTTCCAGCGACGCATCTCCATGGCAACCGGCGTCATGTTGCCATGACGCCGGGGCCATGCAGTGGTGGGGGTGCGAGCCGGAGGAGAGGGGAGTTTGGGGGGCATGAGGGAAACTTTGCACACCACTGGCCTAGAGCAGGGGTGATCAACTCCAGTCCTCAAGGGCCACCAACAGTTCAGGTTTTAAGGATATCCCTGCTTCAGCACAGGTGGCTCAATCAGTGTCTCAGTCATCGACTGAGCCACTGATTGAACCACCTGTGCTGAAGCAGGGATATCCTTAAACCCTGACCTGTTTGTCGCCTTTGAGGACAGGAGTTGGCCACTCCTGGTCTAGAGGCTCCTATCAGACAGTGCTTATAAGGGTTCACATTAAAGAATAAGTCAAAGATCTCTTACAATGGAGATATAGCAGCATATATTTGGTGGACATCTGGCGGAGACTCCCCAGCTCCGCAATGCAGTACAGAGACCCTGCGAGAGACGGCTGAGGCTGGTAAATGATATATCCCTTCTTCACGTCAAAGGAGATCTTCACTCCATCCACAGGCACCTGCTCAGGAGGGAACTCACGATGCAGTGTCACTCGGGCCTGAGGATTGGTGACCTGGCAGGGGAGCAGTGCAGGCTGCCTCGTGCGTAGCTGAACTGCCACGTAATAGTCTTCTGTTGGGACAAAGAGCTCCTGGGGGTCTGCAGCAAGATCGAGAAGAAGGACGGACATGACTCAATTTCATAATAAAAGAGTTGGGTGGGTTGAAAACAAATTCAGTTTAACGCTGCACTGGGTGGGATACTGTATGTATATTTGTATTGATCAAGAGGAAGGCAAACAAATCAAACTCAACATGTTTAGTTTAGTGCAACAAATCTATTATCAACAGTGAAAGAGTAACGTTTCTCTAGTGATTGTGAGGCTTGGTGACCTTATTCTCCAGCAATTTACAATTGTAACCCCTTTCAGTGGAACTTCAACACATTGTAAAGCAAATACATGGCTGATCCCTCCCTCGGGCAGCAAACGGATTTAGGGCATTGTATTCTAAAGTGTGTCATGGGGATTGTGAACACCCTGTTCCCCATAAATAATAAACCTGAGTGTCGTCCTACCCTTCAACCCTCCACCAATGCCGCCTTGGAAGAGAAATATACTATGGGTGCTTCTATTGCTGTGTAAAGTCAGAGGGCATTTCGAGTGGCCCTCATCTTTACAAAGCTCCCATAATGTTTTCTGCGTCTCCATTCTTCACATGGAAGAAATTCTAGCCGGTTTGATGGATCTATACTAAGTACGGCTTTGCACTACATGTTATTTGTCAGGTTACGGGCTGATGCTAAATGAAAAAACTTGCACAGTGCAAAATACAGAACACAACAATATTGTATATTAATGGAAGCTGTTGTAAGCAAACCCTGGAGATATGTAAATTAATTTGGGACAGATACTGGGTGCGACATTCCGGTTAAGTAACCAACCACTTGTATGTTAAAGTGAAGGTATGATACATAATCAGTCCAGAAACCGTAGCATATAAATTCACCCTAAATAGTACAGATGTAGCAAGCAAACTCACTGGTATGCTGCAGCGTCCACGCATAGATCCCAGGCTCCAGATGTTCTAGGTGTGCCTCCGTGATGAAGAGTCATAGAAGAACAACAGTGAAAGTCACAGAGAACTACTCAAAAAGCATCCAAACTTTGAGAATTATTATTTTAAAGGGTCTATTCCATAAAAATGTGATTATTTATTGGTCATAGAACAAACAAATGGCGTAGGAGTCGCCTTTTTCTACCAACGAAACAATAAATAATCTAATTTTTATACGCACTTTCATTTTCCCCCAAAAAATTCTCAAAGTTTGGATGCTTCTTGAGTAGTTCTCTGTTACTTTCACCGTTGCTCTTCTACGGTCCGATGCTGAAGTAATTCATGACATCATGACTATTTATGCAATGAAAAATTGACTCCCCAGCCCCATTATCCCCTTTCCATCAGTAACTCACCTGTGAAGAATACAAAGGTCTTGCCAGTTTTCTCACCCCCGTCATGGCAGCCGTCTCCCTCACATTGGTATCCCCCACAGCTGTATTCCCCTGTGTCAGCAGCAGTGGAGTTCACCAGCAGGAGCTGGCTATATCGACCAAAGCGTTTGATCCTGGAACGATAACATGGGACTATGTAGTGTTAGGGATCTTTAAAGGACTGTAGATCACTTCTGTCTCTGTGCCATGGATTTCACCCTACTGTACTAAGAAAGAAGCATTGAATGGGGTATCTGTTCTTTCTATCTCTAAAGGAAGACCAAATTCATTGAGTCATAAACTCCTTTCTGTCACCCTGTAGAGAATTAGATGTTATCCATAATGGTTTAGCAAATACCTGTATCTTTTTAATTAGAAGTAATGTGCAATGAAAAGGTGTACAGTCTGACAGCACCTATCCCCAAACTACATTTAAAGCAGGGTTAACATTATAATGCAGCCTTGTTTCCCAAACGTAACCCTTTTCCGTATTTAAAAGGTTCCTATGTATGAATACGTTATTGATATATTATCCCAGGCAGCTGCTTTAGCCTTGTAACATTGTAATTTTTATAGGACCAGATATCTTAGTAATGGGCAATAAACAAATATACGGAGAGCAAGGTTCAAGAGAATGAAGACCACACTTTCTAATGTTACAAATAAAAGACAAAAAGCCCAGATCCACAAAAGGGTGCTAAAGCTTTACCGGAGATAATATGTGCGCTAAAGCTTAGCACCGCTTTGTGGATCTGGGCCAAAACTTTGAGTTGAGATGGACAGATTGACGGATTGCTGCTTTACTTCGTTTTACCCACTAGATGGTGCTATTAGTGAAATGCATGCCCATGTCCTTGGCACTCCCATTCATACAAAGCAGAGAAAGAGTTCCCGACAGCATTTCTAATCTCAGCTATTTTTAGTTGCTTGGCCTACTTTTTTTTTTTTTTATGCCGCTGGCTACAAAATTCATGTCATTACCTTTTTACAATCTGCAATACCCGCATATCATTTGCTGACGTTTTTTTTTTTTTTTAATGTAGACAAGAATTAATACCAGAGCCTGCAATCTAATTGTGGTGCCAGAGGAACACGTAGATAAAAGTGACGTGGCCCAAGGTCAGAAGGAGCTGACACCGGGATTCAAATCAGTTGCTAAATCTGTGGGATTGTTTTCAGTCGCTACATTACCTTTACACACTGAGCCACTCCTTTAGGCACTACAGGAGTGGAGCAAGGCTGCGGCCCCGCTGGCGCTGACCGCGCTCATGCTCGAGAGTGGTGATGTCACCAGCTCTCCAAGGATGAGCGCCGGGTGTCCTGGCTATTTTGCAAGCGTTGCGGGCAAGTTGAGCGCGCGTGAAAGTCAATTTTTTTTGGTTTACTCAAGCACCAAGCTTGGGTGAGCGTACGTGCCCGCGCACCGCATTACCGGGGATGGGGCAATTTGAATTGCCGAAACTAAACTCGGCAAGTGCTGCGTGCTCAGCACGCTCAGCGCTAGCGTGGCCGCAGTCTAAGGCTAAGTCCCCGCTAGTGCTGATCAGGCTGAGCGGGCGGCGCTTGCGGCGGGGACTTACATATATAGCTATGCGTAAGTCCCTGTGGCGCTCGTGCGCGGGCACACGCTCACCCGCGATCGGCGCTTAGGTAAACAAAAAACCTATACTTACCCGCGCTCAACTACCCACGATGACCACCCCCCGCACCTGCGTACAAGCAGGACACCCGGCGCTCATACTTGGAGCGCTCTCCAAGCATGAGCGCGCTCAGCGCTAGCGGGGACTTAGGCCTCGAGCATGGTCAGCGCCGCTGCTGCTCTGCAGTGAGCCCCTGCAGCCACAATGAGAACGGCTTTAGCCGACACTTCAAATTTAGTTTTTGCCGCTCACGAGAGCGCAGGGCCGGTCACGTGAGCGGTTCGCCCAATGAGGATGAACCAGCTCCATGACATCAGTGGCCCGCCTCCCGACACGCCCCCGGACGGCGCGCGGACTAAGGCCAGGAAAAGCACCCGCTTTCCCTCAGCCTCCGCGCGCCTCCGCACGGCTGAAGTCACCATGGACTCAGCCTTAGCCTAAGCCTTATTTACTTATACAAGTCGAATGGGGTTTGTTTTCAATGGAAGCAACAGATACAGTACAAGATTCAGAAAAGGAAATGAAATCTGCAATCCAGCGGAATGTGTTTGTTCCAAATACAGACATAGAAATGAAGCGAAAACATGAACTCTCCAAAATAGAGACGTTTCTGCTGTGTTAGACCAAAATGTTGGATGAATAAATACTCATCATTAGGTTGGAGGGTTACTCTTTTCACTTCATTTCTATTGGATTCCACCACTGAGTTTCAGCACCCGCAAGTATCTTTAATTGTTGAGCGCACGTACACTTCTACATATTTTGGACCAAATAGAGACATAACCAGCTTCATTGTGCAATTTGGTGAGATCTGTTTAAATATATCACCATTTGAGTCCTATGAAATCTCTCTGATATTCTGAGTTATAATGTGATACTGATGTTGGATTATCCCTAGGAGCTGTGGCGCTGGCTATATCTGCAGTGGTGCTTTCCACGGACACCCCTGTTACTGAGTACTTAACCTTTTCACTGCCCGGCGGGCCTGCAACTTGCCCCTCTGACAGCAAAAGTGTTAAAGCAAAAGTTTAACCGTTTTAGTGGTTATTTTTTCACAATTCCATGCGTTTAAAAAAATAAATAATTCTGGATATGGAGAAAAAATAAATAAGAGTAATAAGAGTAATAACATACTTCAACAAGAGTGCAGGTACCCAAAGATGAATGGTACAGTAGCACAACATGTAATTTGTCTTAGCGTAACTATTGTAGTATTAAAAGCAGGGATTATTAGATGGTTACCAAACAGCTGTACTGTAGTTTATTGCTACATTCTTCATCATGTTGAAATATTTTTTAAGCAAACTGTAATCATTTGAGTTCCATTTCACGTACACTTTACTGCACTCAATTATTTAATATTAGCTCCACTGCTGGCAGGAAAGCAGGCGAAGCAGAGGAACACTGCTGCAGATAAGCTTCACTGGGTTCTGCTTGATCCTGGTGTGAAGCGATGTAATACGCTGGCAAAAGCTCTAGGGAATCCAGGTACTGTAAATATGCATAGGAAGATAAGTCACATGCTCACTGTGTGCCCATATATATGTCACTACCCAGAATCCTATTTGCTTGCAGTTGCAGGTTTGTGGATCTTTGGAAGACACACAGATAGATTAATGCAGCGGTGCGCAAACTGGGGGGGCATGAGATTTTTTTTTTGGGGGGGGGGGGGGCGCGGGCGGTTGCAGAAGTCCCGCGCACTTCCCCAAGGCATTTAAATTAAATGCCAGGGGGCAACGCAAGGCCTCTGCAACCTCTTCTAATGTGACGGCAAATGACACCACGGGTCACGTGATGTGACATCCCATGACCCCGCGGTGTAATTTGACACTGCGCGAGGTAAAGGGGGGGGCACACAACAGAGGAGAGGAGGT